>NC_081250.1:50530561-50839810 GCF_030490865.1 Poecile atricapillus | reverse complement strand
AATGCAATTGATTTGGTTTCAAAGGTGCTGCAATCAAGTACTTAAGTGCAATGAGCCCTGGAATATGTATTCCTCTCTATGTGATTTGCATGGGGTGCCTAATGTTGCTTGTGTGCCCCACAGGTCACCTGTTTTTCAGGTATATATCAGGGTGCATCTAAAACATCCTAACACTGGGTAACAGGCATTATGTGATTAAAGTCTACCATCTCACTAGAAAAATAATAATTCTCTTAATAATGATCATTGTAAATTGTCATACATTTCATCTAAGAAATTCAGATTCTCTTCAAATTTGCATGTGTTTTTTTAAGGAAAAAACAATTTCGAGTTAAATAGACTATGCACACAATATATTCCTTTATCTCCTTTTCTTGCAATTTCTTTCAAATTCTCCATCTGACTTTATTCAGTGATACTTAATATCATCTTAAATTGACTTGTAGACAAATAGAAGTCCATGCTCCCTTTCCTTGCCATTTGTTGTAACTTTGTCAACAGCACAGATTTCTCCTGTATTTTTTACCCTCAGTCTTAAATTTCTGTCATTTATTCAAAGTTTAAGAAGAATGGTAATTTTTACCAATCAGATGATTTCACCATTTTAATATTAATATTATTGTTTCTATTTAATAAGGTTGGGGGAGAATTTCTTGCATTGTTTAATAATTTTTGCTTAAAAATGTCATATAAGTATCATATGGATTATAGGAACTGGTGATGAAAGCAAATAAAAATGGAAATAAAGCATTTTCTGCTGATGTGGCACCTAGTTGTTATCTGTTCAAATTTCTGCCTGCAGAAAACATTTGTTAACTTGCATCTCCAGCTCTATCTACCAGTCACGCTGTGCTATCACTGTTGGAGGAACAGTGAGCTTCTAACGTAATAACTTTCAGTGAGAAAATTGAAATTGGTTATAAAAATGTATTTTCTCTTACTTGATTGCTTAACAGTGTTTTGACTTCCAAGGCTCAGTGTGAGATGGTCTAGTTTATTCTGGGCATGTCGCATTTTCAGCCTGTGTTTTTTCTAATGTTCATAGTTCAACAACTTGAGCTGATTGGCAACAAACTTATTAGTTTTATGTAAAGGGGAAGAGTAAAATTTAATCATTTTTCCTAAGAGTAAATCACAGACTGATCCATAGATAACATTGCTGCAGTTTTGAAACAGTACTTCATAATCAGATTCTTCATGGAATGCATCTGAACACTCAAGAAGTTGATAACTGCAGCTCAGTAGGTAATTACCCATGGCGTGCAATCAACTGATCAACATGATACAAATTATACTCTAATGCTGGTTTTAATCCAGCAAATTCTACTTTAATCAATGATAATATTATAATTTTACATCAAGACTAATAAGACCAGGACTTGACATTTATCATAAGCAAAATACTGATTCGCAAATTCATCATTTACTTTTGGTGTTGTGTTGTAATGATGCTCAGTACTGACCGTGGCTCTGCAGAGGTGCCCCCTTGCACAGCAGGAGGAGGTGACAGCTGCTTAGTCCCACACCTTCCTTCTCACATGAATTTGTCCTTTACAGCACTAATATGTAGTGCCTGTGTTTGTTCTTTCTGGCGATCCAGAATTGTGCTTTACCTTAAAATGCTAGACATAGATCTGTTGGATTGGGTCCAGAGGAGGGACACAGAAATAATTAGAGGGTTGGAACATCTCTCCTGTGAGGAAAGGCTGAGAGGGTTGAGGTTTTTCAGCCCGCAGAGGAAAAGATTCTGGGAAGACCTTGTTGCAGCCTTTCAATACTTAAAGGAAGCATGTAAGAAAGATGGGAATAAACT
The DNA here is from genome assembly GCF_030490865.1 of Poecile atricapillus. Lineage (NCBI taxonomy): Eukaryota > Metazoa > Chordata > Aves > Passeriformes > Paridae > Poecile > Poecile atricapillus. Next base: position 50,837,997 of record NC_081250.1, on the reverse strand, counting down.
TTTTAAACAAGTCTGCAGCAATGGGACATGGGATATGATTTTAAACTAAAAAAGAGTAGTTTCAAATATAAAAAAGAAGAAATTTTTTTATGCTGAAAGTATTGAGGCACTGGAACAGGTTGCCCGGAGAGGTGGTAGATGTCCCATCAATGGACGAGTGCATTCCAGGGGGTTGGAGAAGATGACCTTTAAAAATTCCTTCCAACCCAAACTATTCTAGGATACTATTCTATAATTCTATTACCTGTCCTTGGGAAGTCCTTCCACTAATTACATTCTCAGAGTCAGCCCAAAATTGTATCTAAGGTTCATGTTGCCAGCATTTTCCTAGGCATCCAGAATAATACTGATATTTTTCTTGTATTTGAGATGATACTTTAAGCTGTGTGTTGCCATATGCAAAATCTAACATAATTTTCCATCCTCAACTAAGGGAATGAAAAGACCCAGGTACCTCTTTGCAGATGGTCAGTCCCCTGTGGTCTGAGATTGCCCTTACAGCATGGACCCTTCTGGAGAGCAAGTTACTTGACCATTCTTCTTTGTTTGAACGGCCAAGGAAAGCAGGAAGAGGAATCTAGGAGTACATCCCAGAGCTGAGTTTTAGACATACTTCATTGTGTGTTGTAACAAAAGCAGTTGCACTCTTCTTAAGGTTAGCAACCAGGTCCTCTGTGCAGTTCAGAAGTACTGTATGGGCAGAAAAGGATATTTCAGCCATCTTTCTAGTATTTCTTCTTTTGAACAGTAGCTCCAGTTGTCTCCCAGTACATTGGAGACAAAATAGTTGGACAAATAACTAAATTCCAGTAAACTGTCAAGTAGCTACTTATGTCAGATAGCTGCTGCACATATGACTTATTGGTTGACTGCCCATAAGATTGCTCTGGAAGTCTGATGAGTGCCAGATGACAGAGCAAACAGCTCTAGGAAAGCAGGGCCTAGACAGCATAATCGTTCTGCCTTGATTTGGTCTTTTTTTGTCCTCAGAAGTATCACAATTACCTGCCAACAAGAGTCTTTCCCTGTGGTAGTGCTAGTTAATCTCAGTGTGAATTGAACAAAAGGTTCTGAGGGGCACCTGAAAGCCCAGCAATATGGAGGGATGACAAAGTCTGCAAATCTTGGCCCTAGGTCATGCTTTTCTAGCCCACATATGGTCAACAGCATGAAACATGACGTGATTTATCTGTTCCCATTATATTTAAGCCTAAAAAATACTATAGCAGCATTCATAAGCTATTCAGAAGTCTTAAGCATTGAATTTTTTCTTTTCATTTTTCAGGATGCTGACAGTCTCCCTGCTGATAGTTTGATAGATTGGATGCTTTCTGTAACTTTCCATAGCAAGTTATTCTGCCCCTCTCTAGGCCCATTCTTTCCTCTGATTTTTGTCAGATTTACATCTGTTTCCTTAGCTAGTGACTATAAATATGTCTTCAAGTCCATTTACAATATATTCTTAATATCAGCTTCAGAACATGGAGCAGAATGCAAAATGACCAAGCTATTTAGAATAAACATCTCTGGATTTTTAAATTCATCAGAATCCTTTTTATTTTTCCCTCTTTGGAGGATCCCTGTCTTTGAATTTTTTGTGCTGTGCTTTGCCTAGGGATGTGTTTGCATAATAAGGGCTTTGATTTGAATAGATGAATAGCCCTAGGTGTTTGTGTTTTCCCTCCATTTTCATGATTATAGCAGAAAAAAAAGTGCAAGGACAGTTTTAGCTGAGTAATTTAGCATATTTTCATATTGAGACTTGGTTTTGCTGGATAGTATAAAACAATGCAACTCAAGTAGATAGCAGAAAATGTGAAGTGAGAATGATGGGAAGAAAAAGGAACCTCAGGAAGATCTATTTTGCAACTGCGCAACAGTCAATAGCTACAAATTAGCTACAGTTTGAATGACAGACAAACAAACCTCAGGTATACTCTAAAAAGAACTGCAAAAAAGGTGCATACTTAGTCGCCCTGTCATCTTTCTGTAACAGATTCAGAGAAGCATGTCCTCATATTGTAGTGATATTTTTCTTTTTTCTGTCAACACTATGATATTCAGGATTACATGACAATGAGAAAAATAGCTGCATCATACATCTAGTGACCTAAGAGAATGCTTTTTCTTATTGAATTTCAGACTACTTTTACTCCAGTATAATTATTTTACACCTTGAATGATTGTTGAGACTTTATTTAAAATAAAATCTTTACTCAACAGAGGTTACTCAAAAGAGGTTGAATTCTCTGCATTTGCATTGCTCTTCTGGAGAGGTGTGACGACTAAGTGACACATTGTAAACACAGCTACAGCAATCAGTTTTGGCCACCTCTGCTCTCTGAATGATTTTGAGTTGAATATGACAAGAATTTGAGGGAACAGTCAAAAATTTGAATTTTGAAGTATAAATGTAAATAAGAAAGGAGAGTGACAAGTTTTTTTAAAATACGTCTCATCATTTGTCCTTTGTGTCTCTTTTTGTCAAGACATCATTTCCTCTGTCTGAGCTGATTGTCTTTCACTGCTGAAAGTGGAGTCCTCCGTAATAAATTCATATTTTAAACACAAAATTAAATCTGAAACGCATATTGAAGGTTGATTGTAAGCTAAAGATTTAATGTAGGGAACAATGGATGATAAATCTGTCAGATTCTCCATATTCTATTAGAATCTATACGTAATTGAAATTAATTTAATTTTTTTAAGATTGTGCGTTTTTAGACTTTTTGATGTTTTGTTTGGTTGGCTGGTTGGTTTTTTCCCAGCCCTGGAAAAAACAGCTAAACTGTCTAATTGTCTTTGCTTTGGAAATGTAGTAATACGTTCCTGTTCAGTGGAATTTCTCAACTGCAGCTTTAGCATGTACTTCATATTGTTTGTTTCATACTGAACTATAGAACAGTTGAAAGGCATTTAGGCTGCTGTTGAGATGTAAATCAAAGTTCTCACTTTTTTTTTTTAATTAAGATAAAATATTGATCAGGTGTGGTTATGAAACAGTTAACTACAATAAAAATATAGACTGAACCTTGAAGAGTTTTATAAGTTCAGGCGTACCTTAAAAACGTCAATCAAGATGTTTTTCAGAGTTTGTACCAAATAGCTGTTTTTCCGAATGGCAAAGTTTTGAGCATTTTTATATAGATTTTTGTATATTATGATTGTATTCTCTCTGATTCTAAGAGAGTTATTAGAGGTAAGCACAGATCCACTGATTCTTCACAAATTCTCTATTGCAAATATTTCCAGTTCTTCATCACTTCAATGTGTGATGTTTTACAGCCTACAATCTTGTTTCTGCCTGTCTTGCTCTATTTAAATTTATCTGCCTTTACATTAGTAAGTAGCTGTATCCAGCAGGACTACACTTGAAGAGAAAATCAGTAGGCTCTCAGGATACAGCATTTGTTTATATGGAAGATGTTCTGGGTGACTGGAGGAAAGCCAGTGTGATTCCCATCTTCAAAAGGGGAAAGAAGAAGGACCCAGGAAACTATTAGCCAACCTCTATCTCTGGAAAGGTGATGGAATGGGTCATTCTGGAGGTCATCACCAAGCATGGAGAAGAAAAGAAGTTAATCATGAGTAGTCAGCATGTATTCACCGAAGGGAAACCGTGTATCAGCAATCTGATAGCCTTCTATGATCACATGGAGGGATGGGTCAATGAGAGGAAAGCAGCGGATGTTATCTACCTCAATAAATAAAAGTAAGGCTTTGGATGCTGTCTCCCATAACATCCACATAGGTATGCTCAGGAAAAGTGGGTCAGATAAAAGGACAGTGGTGTGGAGCAAGAACTGGCTGAGTGTCAGAGCTCAGAGGGTTGTGATCAGCTGGAGTCCTGTAGTCAGGAATCTGCTGAGTCCAGTCTTATTAAACTTGTTTGCCAATGACCTGGATGAAGGGATAGAGCGTACCCTCAGCAAGTTTGCTGATGGTATGAAACTGGGGGACAGAGGCTGGTACACCTGAAAGCTGTGCTGCCACTCAGTGGGATCCTGATAGGGTGAAGAATTGGATGGAGGGAAAATTAATGAGGCCCAAAAAGGGCAAGTGTAGGATCCCAAACCTGGGGAGGAATAACACCCAACCCAGACTGTGGGCTGACCTACTAGAGGGCAGCTCTGCAGTCACCAAGACTGGGTGACAAGTTGACCCTGAACTGGCAGAGTGCCCCTGTGGCTAGGAGGACCAGTGGTATCCTGGGGTGTATCAGGAAAAGTGTGGGCAGAAGGTAGAGGGAGGTGATCCTTCCCCTCTGCTCAGCCCTGGTGAGGCCACATCTGGAGTACTGTGTCCCATTCTGAACTCCTCAGTAGAAGATAAGACTCCACTGGAGAGGATCCAGCAGAAGCAACAATGATCAAGGATTTGGAACATCTTTCCTATGAGGACAGACTGCAGGAGCTGGGCTGGTTTAGTCTGCAGAAGAGAAGACTGAGAGGGGATCTCATTAATGCAGATAAATATCTCTAAGGCAGGTACCAAGAGGATGGTGCTGGACTCTTTTTCAGTGGTGTGCAGGGACAGGTGGAGGAGCAATGGCCATAAAGTAAAACAATGACCACAAAGCAAAGCACAAGTTCTACCTCAAGAAGAACTTCTTTCCATTGACATTGGCAAAGCACTGGAACATGCTGACCAGGAAGGTCATGGAGTCTCTCTGGAGACTCTGGAGATCCTGAATTTCTCTCTGGAGAAATTCAAAACCCTCCTGGATGAGTTCCTGTATGACCCTGCCTTGCCAGGGTAGGTAGGACTGGCTGATCTCCAGAGATCCCTTCCAACCCTAACAATTCTTGGATTCTGAGGTTTTTGGAATTGTATTTTAGGTTATCTCTGACCCATGGATGTCACCCAGGTAGAGAATGGGTTGCATTAGATAATAGTCAGGGAGTGGAATTTCCAGTGCTGGTTCATTTGATTGGGATCCTGTTCATACTCCCTGAGAGGCTTCATAGCATAAGATACATCATGGGGAAGGAGGATGATAAGGAGATTGGCTGCAAAAACACACTTCTGAACAAAGCAACTAGAAAATAGATGCACTATTTGTTTTTCTTCTTTTACTCCAAAAGCTCAAAGTTACAGAAACAAGTTGACACACATTTGCACCCCCAGTTTGTAGCTTGCAACTAGCACCTGACTGAAGCTTAGGGAACTTCTGTTGCTTAATTTGAATATTTAGTTTAATTTGTCAGGGAAAGATTGTACTTTTGGTCTGCAAGATTTTCAGTGTGAATTTATTACAGTGTTTGCAGGAGCAACAAACTGAATAAAATATTTTTTTTCAAATTTTATCTAGTGTCTGACAAAGCTCTGAACAAAAAGTTCTTTTACAGCTGTCACTGTTAAAAGCAAAAATTTATCGAGACCAAGACCTCACAAATCCTGAAAATTGAATTTATTTTCTAACTTAAAAATGAGGAAATATTGCTATGTTTTATTTAAAATTGAAGGGAAACATTGCTGGTATGCATGGTGGTGGAAATTGTTCAGAGACCACTGGAATTGTTTATTCCACACAATCAACCTTTCTTAAAATAAAACTTTGAATACCATGACAGCTTGTACCTAATATTCAGGTAGTAGTTCATGACTTTCTTTGGTTCTTCTTCTGCCAAGCCATAAAACATTTGCTCTTCTGAAGTCTGTAAAAGAGATCTGCAGCCTTTGTTTCTCCTGTAGTCACATCTTGCACCATTTTTCTTTCTCACAGATTGGTGAAATCCAGCAGGATTTCAATTTACGGGTTTTTTAATCATAAATTGCATATAACTGTAAAGCTCTAGTGACTCTTAAAGTAAACAACATAGGCATTTCAGTATTAATTTTTCATATGATGTTGCTTTGCAATTTAGCAGCATTAAGGGTCAGAGTTTGACTCCATGTTTTATGTGCCTTATTATTTTTATGCCACTTTTACCACCAGTCTATTGAATTGGAATTAATGAGGATTGAGAATACATCTAATGCATACTTTGTAGCAAGCTGCTGAAATTACTGCTCAAGTAATTTGTTGCCCACTAAGATTTTACTGTATCAGCTGTGTTGTATCTAGTGATTATAAATTTAATAGTTTCAGTGGACTGCACTGAAGTTCTTGGACAAAAATGGAATGGTCTAGAGAAAATGCACCGTATTTTTCCTGGTTAGTGCAAACCCACATTTCCTATGTTGCAGCAGCTCAAATACTCCTTTACTACCATCATGGATTGTTTTGTGGGGTAGTGGTTGGTAGTGGTGGTGGGTGTAGCAGTAGGGGTGTATTTTTGAAAATATTAAGGTTCAAGAGTGTGGGCTTGTTTCCTGCTTTTCCTTTTTGATACTTTTAAATAAAACTTTGCTTACTGTTAACAGCTGTCTCCTAAACTGATAATAGGAGCTGGAAATACCTAGTGCTAGCCTTAATTACATGCTCCAGGCTCATCTTTTGCACCAGCTCTGTCAAATGCAGGCTATATTTTGTCTGAGATAGGAATGTTTAATCAGATCAACATGAATAAAGTTAAGCTGAGGAATTTGCTCTACTGATTTTTTTTGAATGCATTAGAAAACTCATGTGCAACTGATCTGTCATGCAACTATAACTAGACAAATTATCTTTGTATTTCTGCAGGGCTGGATTGGTGTACTGGTTAGGTCTTAGCAAAATGTCTCTCAACATATTATGGTTATTTTCACTTAATAATGGCTTACCTCAAATGATTTCTCATTTAATTGCCCTTTCTTTGCCCTCTCCTTACTTCAAAAAAGCATTCTGCCAAGTTTAATTAGCAGTAATACACAGATTTTTATAGACTTATTTTAAAAATCACTCTTTATTTTGTGCTGCATTTCTTACAACAACTATAGTAAGATTTGATGGTGAAATGCAGATAAGAAAACAAATTAGTTATTTTCTATGAAAATATCAAGGATATGAGCCAATCCTATGTTCCCATAAAATATTGTGGATTCAGATTGGGAATAATAACATTACAGATCATGATCTAGTAGACCAACTAGAAATGGAAGCCAAGCACTACTTAGAAGAAGAGATGTAGAAAACATAAGGGACCGTCAGCTGAACCTCTTGCTGCCATAGAGAAACACACAAAAATAAGATCTACATATTTTTACAATGTACATTTTGGAACTGATTTTGTTGGCTTCCTATTGTACCCCAGAAAGGCATTTTTAGAGCCTTCATTAGCAATTATCTTCAGGTTTTCAGCCTCATTTTGCTCATTCCCACTTCATAAGCTTCTATCTTTATGTCAGTATATTTCTCCTACTCTCTGTCCTTTCTTTGATATTATCTAACCATGTATTTCTAAAGAATAACCATGCTACCTTTCCCAGCCTGTTTTGCTGGGTAACCAAGCCAATTTTCTTCTCATCACTTCTTTTATAACGTAGGCAGTTTGTTTTTCTAGTCATTGTTGGAACTTCCACATGTTTTCTGGTATGACTTAATTTAATTTATTTTTTTTTTATATGGATAATTGGCACAGATGATATGTTTCAGATGAAGACTCTCCCACACAAGGGGTTTTGTAAAAATGCTTTAATAACTCTGCACTTCTATAAAAAAATTTCTCCCAATGCATCTTAAAATTGCATTTGCCTTTTTCAGAGCAGCATCATGCCAGTGATTTATAGGCAGCCTGTGATCAATAAATACATACAGGCCTTTTTTATCATTTTTAACTGATGTACTCTCATTCTGTATCATGGATTAATGTTAATGGCCTCTTGCCCTTTTTCTATTATACTTCATTCCATTTCCATTACAAACCTCAAAGCCACCTAATTTTTCGTGGATAATATTCTGTTCCTCCTTTATATTGTGGTCTCCCAACTACATGTGATCATCCATTTTCATCATATCAAGTCTAGTCTCTCAGCTAAAGCCATTTAATAGAAGCATTATATTGACTTAGCCATGAGGACTTCTGCTTTCCTGCATGACATTGTTAAGTTTGCCTACACACCGTCGTTTAGGTAGTTTCTTACTCTCTTACTGTTGAACCTTCAACAATCCTGTATGTTTTATTTGCAATTATTTTATATCCAGTGTTAATTTAGTATTTAAACAGTGAAGAGAGACAAGTGTCATGGGGTAGCTTCACCTTTAAGACCGAGTAAAAAAAGGGGAAGTTGAAGCTACTGGTGGCTGATGGGAGTTTTTCTTCCTGACCAATTATCAGTCATTTCCAAGAATTGACAGCAGATCTGACCATTAAAAAGTGAATTCAACTTGTAAACACCCCCTTAAGAAGTACACTCAGAGCTCTCTCGCTCTCTTTTGTTTCCGGCTTTGGAGAGGTAACAAGCTCCGTCTTGGCTTTCCCCCCCCCCTCCTAGGCCCGGGACAAGGCCGCAGGGAGGGGGGGGAAGGAGAGAAAAGCAGAGTTTAGCAGTTTAGTTTAGTTTTCAAGGTCTGCTGCTAGACTGAAACCGGACACTATGAACTCTTGTAGCTTTCTTCTTTTAATTCCTTTACTACCTAGATAAACAACAGATTACTCCTTTTTCTTAGAACAGACAGAGAAAGAGAGACAATTAACATGTAAAACATCATAAAACTACCAAAAACAGTGAAGAAAAGAGTTAAGTTTAAATAAGAAAGAGAGAAAAAAGAAGATGCTTGTTGCTGAAAAGTCTTTCTGTTACAGCTATGGAGATGGACAGTAGTTTAAAGACTCCTTTAATTCATGGCTAGAGTATGGGAGGAATAGAGTATTCAAAGTGTGGACTTTAGAGAAAGAAAAGTGGTTATGATACTGTGAGTTGCTGGAACTTGCGAGTGAAGTGAAGATTTTAAAGCCTTAAAGGAGCCAAAGAGATGGCTGTTTTCCAGGAAGGCTCACAGAAACAACTGAAGAAGATTTTTATCTTTGAATCACTTATCCTTAAAAATAACATCCCTAGATTCAATTTGACCCATTGCACACCTCAGAATAGTGTGAAATAGGAGGAGTGGACTCTAGAAACTCCATGAATTAGCAGGAAGAGACTTCTGTTTCTCTACAAGGACTGATGAAAAGACTCTAAAAATTGAGACTGTTTTTGACCACCAAGATTGTAAAACTATTTTTTTTGTCTCTATGTTGTTATGTGTACAAAGAAATAATCGAGTAGTGAAAAGTAAAAGGGTTTTCTGAAAGTTTATTTTGGTATTCTTATTCTAATAGTCTGTTAATAAACTGTCTTTACTCCTTTTAAGTTTTAAGCCTGTTTTGCTCTTATTTTAATCTATATCTCACAACAAAAAAAAAATAAGTAATTTTTGTTAGTAGTTTAAAACCACAACAACAAGCAAGTCAGTCCACAGGGGAAACAAGAAGTTTTCTAAGTTGCAATAAATTCCATAAAACTGCTTTAGTTCATAAGGAAAGTATCCTTGTATCTGTCATTACTAAGGCTGGTTATGGTTACCTCTATCCTTTTTGGTAGGTGTTTTTAATTTTCTTTTGTTTTGTTTTCTTTCAGTTTGTTTGTTTGTTGTGGGTTTTTTCTGGTTTTGTGGTTGGAGGATGTTGATGTTTCAAAATACATTTTTGGTAATGTTCTCTTGTGTGCTGTGTCCCCAGCAAGCAGGCAGGCACCAGTATAACCACTTATTTACTCCCCTATGCTGTGGAATGGAAAACACAGAAACATGGTAACAGGAATAATTTAATATGTTAAACTAATATGTTTAATATTTTATTAATATTTAATATTAATATTAAATTATTAATAATTTTTTTATATGTGGAGCAAAAGCTGAACACAATAACAAAGCAAAAAGAAGAATTTATTTACTACATCCACTGATGTCTTGTGTACACTGTTTTAGTAACAGATCCAGAACAAAGAGTGCTATGAAGAAAAGTGATGGCAGCAAGAACATGCAGAGGGAAAAAATGTATAAAATTATGTAGGGTTATTTTCCCTTATAATATTTGCCCAACTAATTAGTCTATAAAAAACAAACAAACAAACAAAAAACCCAAACAGCAAAAAAACTCTCCAAAAACAACAAAATAAAACAACAACAAAAAATCCCCCAAACCACAAAACCCCAGATGAACCCTTCAGGTATTTAAGCGATGTGGAAGTGGGGATATGACTATGCAGAAAGTCTTAGACCTTAAAACCAAAAAATCAAAACTTTTGTGTATTCTTACATCATTTTTTCCTCTTTTTTTTGGCCTTGATTGTTGAGACTATGTCTAAAAAGTGATATTATAATGAAATGTATATGATACTCATTTCAGTTTCTTAGTGAATACAGTTCAATTTATGGACTATGTTTGACTACACAGTTTATGCTCTCTGTCTTAGTTGTTTCCCATTTCACCATTTAGACCTTTATTGTGCTTCACTTGACTCTCAGTGAAAACAGGTTTTTGCTCTTTTTTCTTTTCACTGTGTGTATGATTTTAATGAGAGTCATAAATTCATAAAAGTTTCCATCTATGTCTCAATATTCCTCTTATATCTAAAATCTCAGTGGTTCCCAACATACAAGATTTGCCAAGATTCCTACTCCTAGTGCTTAAAATCAGTTTCTGGTCAGTCACTGCAGAAGCAGTGGAGATCCAAAAGTGATTAAACTGAAGTCGATGCTCTGGGCAACCCAAGAAGGGAATCTTGTGACAGAATTACAATCTTGGGTGGTGTTGTACACCCATAAATCTCTAAGAAGATGTCAGCTGCTTTGTATTGCAAATTTACTAAGTGTAACACATTCAGACAGAGGGCATGCACAGCTGCTCCCCCCAAAATAATTAAATGGTAAGTTTTTTGGGTAAGCATAAGTGAAGTTTGGCTCTCCTGATTTGACTTCTGTTTAAACTGTAGCAGGAAAATGACATGCCTGCTGAGCAACTGGTTCTGATCTGACAAAGCCCTTAACTCTGGAAATATTTCTTCCTCCTTTACATATTGCAAGCTTGCACTTATCAGTCTCTGAGCTACAGCCTGAGAAGGAGATCTAAGCAGGTATTTCAGTTGAACTTTGACAATCACCTCAGTGTCTTGTATTATGCATTTTTCTAATAGTTTGTCATCTCTACAAATGAAATTAATCTATCTGCCTGAAAGTTGTTTCAGGTGCTGAATTTTGACCTCTTTGAAACTCTTGACATGTATTTAATAACATAGAAAAACTACAGGTATTCATTTCTATAAAGATCTTGTGCTTTATTTATTCTTAAAACTGAAAAAAAAAAAGCCCCTCACTATAGGTAGCCTGTCTAATACATCATGTATTGTTTAAAAAATATTTATGAATGTCTTGTTTCTTAAAATTAACTAGTATTGAGTCTGTCTAAGAAGCATTTGAGGACGTGGCAAGGCTCATTTTTACAGTGTACTAAAGGCAAAGGATAAAGGGAATCAATGCTTGATAATGCACAAGAAGCCCCAAGTGGATGCTGTAGTTGTAAGAGCTTATAGATTGCCAAATTTGCTGTGTAGATAAACTTTTTCCCTCTTTGAGATAGATATGTTCAGGTGTTTTTAATAGTTACTGTGCTAAAGCCCTGTTTGCCATGGAATTGCAGCAAAGGGGTTGTCACATTTTTCTTCTTTAGTTTGTTTTTGTCTGAGGACTTTGAGATTTTAAAGGGCCCCCCATCCCCAGCTGTTAGAAATCACTGAATTTTAATTTAATTTGTTAGGCTACACCAATGTAATTTACTTTTCCCATCCCTTGGTAATTAGATCCCCTTCAGCCTGAGTTGTTGCATGTTCTGTTAATTCTAAGCATAAGATTTGGAAATCTGCACATTATTATGTAGCTAATATTATTCACATACCTGTTAGCTATATTGGAGAATGACAGGTTATTTAAACAAATTAATTTGTATTTTCTATTTTCCTCTGCTGGAAAGGACATCTAGAGGTTGGTGCCAGCATGGGAAACTTTGAGCTGCCATCCTTATCATACCGGTAAGGATTTCAGAAGGGTATGAAACAGGTGCCTGGAAGCAAACCAATAACAGTGAAAACTTCCTTTTATTGCTTTTGATCCCAACCCACTAAATACAATAAAAGTTCTCCTGGGATTAAATATATCAAATTCCTGAACTGAGATACTTCTTCCTCTCAGATACTCCCTAGAGCATCCCATCATGATAGAAAAAGCCTTTAGTACAAAGGCTGAATATTTCAAAAGGGAGGGAAATAACTGAATCCAAAGGGGATATCTGTTTAAGAAAACATGGGAATTTTTTCCCCCTCAGCATTTAACCTTTCTACACAAATTATTTTGGATTGATTTCCAGCTGTGTTGAGAAGTTGAACCTGTGAGCCTAAACAGTCCCAGTCCCAAATCACGCAGTCAGAAAAGAGCAAAAGTAGCCAGTGTTCTGCTGCATCTTTCAGTTCCCTCATATGAGAGCTCATCTTTATGACCAGAATTCTTCTGCTGGGGTTACTGTTGACACAGAGCACCAAGCTGGAAAGCAGAGATAAGGTGTGTCATTACTGTGGTTTGTCAGATACTCTGATTCTAACCTCTGCCCCTCCCCTTCCCTTTCTCTGTTGAACAGATGCCAAAATCCTTTTAGGACTGATTTAGTGAGGGGCAGAGCGAGTTCCTAACTCCCAGCTTCATTCCCTCTTGAAGCTAAAACAAGATTCTGAAGCATAAAATAAGTCTTAATCTTTCCAAGGAATGATGTTAATCTGGGGCTGGTTGTTGGCTCAATACTGAGCTCCTGCTGGCTTTGATAACAGTGCATGATTTGTGAAAATTTGGCATGGATTGATGTCAGCTTGAAACTCACATTCCAGGCTTCCTTGACTAATGGGAAGTAAGCAGAGGCTTATATGTGTTTGGGGCTCAGCACCATAAAATTTACAATGCAGTTCATGAAATTCTTGGCTTTTGCATGTGATCCCTCTTTGTTACCCACTGGGTTTCCTGGAAAAGAAGTGAGTCTTCAGCAAGATCTTAATTTCTCCACTCAGTCTTCTGTTATCCATTTATTTTCACCCCACAGTCCTAAAAAATGCTTTAATTTCACACTTTCAAGAATAATAAAGAGATAATTTTACCTATTTGTTTTACAAACAACACTGGCATATAAGTGATTCAGAGTACTAAGGCTCAATATAACTTCAGTTTCATTGATATAAGGTATCAGTGTTAGTAGGTTGGTGTAATTATCACACAGAAAATAGCATAACCAGAGTTATGTTCATTATTTATGGTTAAAAACCCATTTAGAGGAGAAAAGCATCTTCAGAATGTTAACTGTGCACCTAATTTAGAATGCAAAAAATGATTTTGTAGTTTGCAGTGATTTGGGAAAATATATGCACTTAAATTTTTTTATTTGAGACTTCAATTGCCTTTTCAATAATTGCATAATACCAATCAAGTTATATTCTGCTGTCAGATATACTGTTGTAAATCTACAATGTTTTCACTGGAGATAAAAAAATTACTTCAGTTTCAAATTTTTTATTAATGAGGTCAGGAATTTTGACAGTGCTTTTTCAGTAATTAAAGATTTGAATAAAGCATTTGTTTTCAGAGCCAGGTTGGGGAGAGTGTCTCATCAAGACAGGTAATTTTTGCAATGTTGATAAGGTGCATGATTGACACCCCTATAATTTTGTTTGTTCTAAGCTTCTGTGTGTTTTTTGAACTTGGCTATTTAAGATGAAATGAAAGGAACTGTTCACAGTTCTTTTGGATTAAATTTATGAGGCTGGAAAACAACGTAGTCCTTGTTAATGTCATTATCTTCAAAGCTTTCTCTTCTTTATTGTTTGGGGGTGTTTTGTTCAAGATCTACAGGCTTATTTTGTTCTGTAAAACCACTTCTCCTACTAAAGAGTCAAGTCAGAGCAGACTTCCATTTCTTAAAATGCTGCTCAGAACTAGCTTAACTTTTTCTGACTGAGGAGAAGTTCTACTTTTTCATTCATTTACATTATAGCACAAACCACATGGATAAGAGACAAATATATGCTGTAAGATCTGTCGGTAGCACTGCTGGATCAGAGTTCATTTAGAGTGATGTTGGCCCTGTGAATCATAAAGTCTGCTCAGCTGAGTAGGAGAACTAACCTTGTCTGCAGAAGGCTCATATATCAGCTTAAAGTGGAAAGAATGTTGCCACAGAACCATAGCTCCAACCAGCAGCACCACTTCACTAAAAAGTAATCCTCTGGCATTAATTTCTTGTCAAGGCTAGTGATGGGTTGCATTTGCCAAGTAAGATGTGCTCAGCTGAGCTGCAGTATCTTGAAAACGCAATGCAATATGTCACTTTCTCTTTCTTTCTTTTTTAAAGAATATTGCACGTTGAAAGTGTTCTGTGAATACTTGCTGTAAATTAAGATAACTGTTCTTAGAAGTGCAGACATTGATCTTGGCTTCTAAAACTCTTAGACTATGCAATTCTAAAGCAGTTTGCTCCTTTTGGTATCTATAAATCCATTTTCTATATGAAGTGACGTTTCCCTTTTCAGTTACAAGAGTATAATCCAAACTCCATTCTTACACAGGCCCATACCTTAAAGATGTGCTCAATGTGAGTTGGGAATGACTAAAATTCTTTATGTAAACGTAACCCAAACCAGTTGCATGGACATTTGTTCAATACACATTTTCTTTCTGAGCACATAACTTTTATTTGCATTTGTCCTCAACATTCTGTATGAGCATCTAATGAGTATTAGCACAGTGTGATTTTACAAAGGGGAGGCAAAGATAAGGGGGGGTTGTTGTTCTGCCCATGATGAGGTGCCATGATGAACTCCTGAGCACCAAAGCTCAGGAGCCGTGTCCTTTATGTCATTGCTGAGCCAATAGACTTTCACCTCTCGTGCTTGTGACATCCAGATCTCCTGATGACTGAATGCAGGCTGAAAGTTACAATTCACTGAATTGTACAATGAACTGAATTTCCTCCTTGCAGGAGGCAAAGATTAATTTGGGATCCAAAGAAAGGTGGAAAGCTAGACTCAGAGGAAAGGACTACAGAAAAATTGGCTCTTAAGATAATTTTTATGTCATTCACTGTGTTATTTTTTTCCTGCATGTGGATAAAGAAATAATATTTAGGGGTTGCTTCCTAAGAAAAGATTTGTTGTCTGAATAAATATATTTTCCCTTGTTCCCATTCAAGGGTCAGGCAAGATTTATGGGGAAAACATTCTCAAACTTTTTTTAAAAAAAGATGTCCTCATACTGTTTCTACTTCTCTTTGCACTGGAGAATGACATGTAGGTGGCTGCTAAAAAGAAAGATGTTATTATAAGTTCCTCAAAAATCTTAATTGATGAAAATATATCTTCCAAATCTTGCATGGAATACATATATGGAGATGGAGACAGTGTGCATACTGACAGATTAACCATCTAAATTAATTTGAGGTTGTTTCCCAAGGTATAAATTATAAAATAACAATTTTTAATTTTTTCATGACTGCTTAAAAATCTTTTTCTTTCTCTGGCATTCTATATGTATCATTTGACAAAATATCATGAGCATCAGGATTCCTGCTATGATACAATGTTGTAGAAAAATTCTTGAATTAATTTCTTGTTAAGTAGCACACTGTCTGAATTTATTTTCATTTACATAGGCTGAAATAAAAAGTAATTTTTAAAAATCATTTTAAGTGCAAGAAGGTTCTTCTTTATTAGATGAAGAGTTCACAGATACATAGAATCATGAAGTGGTTAAAGTGTTCAGGGCTGGCTTGTGTGAGTATTTGAACAATCTGGTCTAGGGAAATGTGTCCCGGCCCACAGCAAGGGGGTTGATGATGACCTTTAAGGTCGCTTCCAATTTAAACTAGTCTATGATTCTATAATTCTTTCATTTCCCCTTTTAAAGAAATAGACTATTACCTAATTTTGGGTTTCAGTGGAGATTAAAACAAGTAGATGTTGGGAAATTTGTGTCTAATAGCAGAGACTTTTATGCTAATTTTCAACTGAATACTATTTTATTACTAAAATGATTTTATTTTTATTACTTTTGCATGATTAGGAGCCATATTTTTAATTCTGTGTTAAAGTTAGCCCTCTTCTTCACACTCTGAAATGCAGAAGAAATTCCATTTTAGTTTCACTAAGGTTTTATCAAATTGTGCTGCCAGAGAAGAGAATATTTACACAAAAAGTCTGAAGTAGATATTACACCAAATTTGACTTTTTCTCAATGAGAGGAGAAGAGAAAATTTTGGGGTTTTGTCTGATGGAATAAAAACCACTAAGACATTGAAGATACCCTGTGAGCATCCAAACAATGACCTTAAATAATTTATTCCTAATTAAGGATCTGATGTTACTGGCTATTCACAATGATGCAACTTCAACACTGTAAAATGATGCTTCATTTAGGCAATCCAATCTATTTATTACAGGTTGATACTAGGTAAGAAGGTAAGAATCTGAGTGCTTTTCATGAAGTGAAGAGGAACATAAAGGAGTCTTCCTTTTTTTAACTTTCTTCCCATCCAGTCTCATAAGACCAAAGACATGCTTCTCTGAGTAAGAAAATTATAGTAGTTTTCCTTTTATTTGCAAAAATATTGTCTATTTTATACTTGAAGATATGGTTCTGTTCTGAATTCATTGACTTTGAATGCAGTTTATGAAAGGAAACTGCTTTGGTATTTTGAAGATCACCCCTTGTCACTCAAATCTGAGATAACAGAGCTAATGTGATCTTGGATGTGGCTCACTAGAGAAAATATGGACTGGAGGGCAGCTGGAAACTCTGGATAGTTTCTGTGGAAGAACTTATCTTCCTGAAGTATTGGGACACTTGTGTTAAAAACTAGGGGGAGGAGATAATGATAACCTGAGGTCTTTCATGTTTGTTTATAATGGAACTAACAATACATGCAGTAAGTGAAGGATGTTTATTTTTTCTTTACTGTATTGTGCCCTTCCCTTCCCTTCCCTTCCCTTCCCTTCCCTTCCCTTCCCTTCCCTTCCCTTCCCTTCCCTTCCCTTCCCTTCCCTTCCCTTCCCTTCCCTTCCCTTCCCTTCCCTTCCCTTCCCTTCCCTTCCCTTCCCTTCCCTTCCCTTCCCTTCCCTTCCCTTCCCTTCCCTTCCCTTCCCTTCCCTTCCCTTCCCTTCCCTTCCCTTCCCTTCCCTTCCCTTCCCTTCCCTTCCCTTCCCTTCCCTTCCCTTCCCTTCCCTTCCCTTCCCTTCCCTTCCCTTCCCTTCCCTTCCCTTCCCTTCCCTTCCCTTCCCTTCCCTTCCCTTCCCTGATTGCTGTTAAAATATGTGTAACTTTTGAATCTATGAATTTTTGAAAGCTAGTTTTTACAATCAGAAAAGCCTGGAAACCTCTGTGGGTTTCAGTGGAATTATGAATGAAGTGTACTGCTGCTGGCTGTGGGACAGAATCCAGACCTGCTGCAAAGTGTGTCTGTATACAGTATACTGTACAGGTGCTCAGTATGTTTTTTCTTTTATTTTTAAAATAAAAATTATGTTCTAATTGTAATCCCTATTCTTTAATTTTAGGTAGCTGTCTAGTGTCTTCTCACATTTTTGTATGCATAGATCTGTAGCTCATGTCTGGTAGCCATCACTAGGGCAAAGCTACCAAATGGGTGGTTGATCCTTTGTAACGTTTTATTACGTTGAATTACTCAGTGTCAATAAAGAACACAGATTAAAATAAGGAAGAAATTGCCTTTGTGGTTCTGTCTTAACCTTCAATAGCAGAAGCACAGTAGTCTGATCTTATCAGTGAGTTCATTCTTGGAATAGACTGAGAAAAGGTTAAGCCATTTAAGCATAGCAAGCATACAGAAGTGCTTAGATGCATCTTCAATTTAGAAATCTCTTTCCTGAAGGTCCCATGTAATTAATAGCAAATTATCTGGAAAAATAAAATTATCCTCAGAAAATTCTGACTGCAGAAATTCAGGTAGCAAATAGGAAGAGTTCCTTCCTTTAAAGGTACCGTTGGATATCTTTTTAATTTATTTTACCTTAAAGATAAGTTTCAGAGAGGAAAATTATTTCTTCATAAAGCAATTATTCTACTGAATATGAGGAATTCATTGGCAGAAAGAATGATGGATTTATTTTGATTAAAACACTGAAGGATCTTTAAGATTAAACACATTCTTTTCAATACACTATTTATACTTTTTATAAATATATTGTATGGAGAATTATATTTTTTCCCAAACTTTTAATTATGTTTGAGGCTTTTCTGTCTCTTCATCTTTCTTCTTTATTCAAAAAAATGCTACCATTTGAACAGTATGGGTATACAGAAAGTATATGGATTTAAATACTACTTCAGCATTAAGAAAAATCATTATATTTGTTAGCACAATGTTGCTATTATTAGAATCAAGATATTAGCAAAAGGAAGATATTTTTCTTATTAATTATTTGTACATTTTATTGTGTATGTTTATGAAATGCTATATTTTCCTGAGAAAATTACTGTGTCTTAAACTCTCATGGAATCCACATATTTTGTGTTTCGTGTTTCTGTTTTAATTGCCCATGTGGAAAAATCTGGTAAACTTTGAATACAAAGTAGTTTATAATACCTTAAAGCAGAAGCAAGATAAAACCCTTTATCTGCAGGGACCTTTCTGTTATCATCTCTGCCTACTTTTCAGTAATTCCTTTTTGCTCTGAATTCTAACCCTCAAACTAAACATGGCCCATGGTCATTAATTCCAAGTTGGATGTGAAACAGTTAAGAGGGCTGGAAATAGCATATCTATAGTACAGCCATAGCAAGAGACCTCTAGATTAATAAAAAAACTGTTCTTCAGTTAGTTTTTATCCATAGGCCAGGAGTTTTAGCAGTGCATCTGGACCACTTCTGATTATTGTTTGGTAATTCAGCATTTCTCTGGGGTTGTCTAGTCCCTCCACTGGGATGTTACCATGAATAGAATGTTGGTTAGTCTGGCAGCCATTCTAAATAACACAGTGTGGGACAGAGGTTTAAAAAGAGACAACAGAATTTCATCTGGGCCTTCCAGTGCTTTAATAGCACTTCATTTTGTATTACAAATTTTGCATTTAGGCCTACAGCAACGCTTTTGTTGTAGTAACAGATGTCTCTCCAGACACGTGTGCATATCTTTAAATGGAGTTGGCATAGCAAAATCTTCTTTCAAAACAAGATTAATGGAACAGAACTTTTTTTGTCTGCACAAATTAATTGAACATTTATAAGAAGATGGATCACTACTTTGTAATAATTACAGTTGTACTTAGTATAATTAATACTCTGGGTTAGAATTGGTGTGAAATAGCATTATTCTTTTGCACAGTTAAGGTGTACTTGTAGCACTAGATTTGTCTGAGTAAACGCTGTCACTGTATGCCACTCCCAAGACCATCTGTCTCTGGTAATGACTTTCAAGAGCAAGAACTTTTCAATTCTGAGCTTTGCTGAGATAACACTTAAATAACATCTTGAATAATAGCCTTAAGTAACATGAGAACTAACACCAAATCAGTGAATTACTTATTACCTGAATTGTTTTGATTCATTCTGTTATTCTTCATAATGGAACTAGTAGACTGAAAGATATATATGAGACAGGTAGTACACACCAGCAATTTTTTCCAAACCTTGTCAAACCAGCCTGCTGGTGCATGGGTTTATGAAGAAAAAATAATTTATTTCTAGCAAAGAATTGCATAACTTTTTCTCATTTTACTCTCTAAAGGAACTGTGACAATTTTTTTAAACTGTAAGAAAAAGTGCCCACGCATAAAATTTCAACAGTATGAATGGAACTCAGTTTAACCTTTTTCAGCATAGAAACAACCCTAGAAAATTCTTTTCTCATGAAGGGATTATCAGAAGATGTTATTATTTAACAGAGGTGGTTCAATACAATTAACATCTGATTAAGTGCTTCAAGTAACAGTCCTGATGTCAGACACTGTCCATGAAAGCACTGTTTGTGAAGCCAATAGTAATAGTGGCTATTCCACTCATGTCAGGAAACAGGCTGTTCATTTCCCAGAAGCAGTTTTGTGATAAGATGTACTCTTCAAGGGGTGATCATCTTGTGACATCCCACAGGCTGTTTGAAATGTTGGAGTCAGAAGCATACAGTGGAAAAGTTCTGTCTAAATATTTTAAAATAGGATGCATTATAATTTAGGTTGGGTGTGACAACTGAGACTTTCATTAAACTGTTGGCAAAATACTTGGATGAAAGGGAGAGAGATGATTTATGTTCAGCTAAAGAAATCAAGTGAAGGGTGGTGAAAGGGAAGAAAGCACATGAACCTGCTTTGAAGACAAGAAAGAGTACATGCATTGAACAAGCAACATATTTGTCTTAATTTGCATATTTCTGGTAATAGCTGAAAAATAGGCTAATATCTTTCCATGTACCATCTCCTTGCTTCTGCTAATTCCCAGTGTGAAAGCCCTGAGCAGCAGATAGCTCTTGTCAAGGAAATTTGGGTGGCCAAGAAAAAGAGTGTGTGATATGGAACAAACTCTGCAAGACAAAGGTGGCGTTAGTGTGAGATTATGGCAAGATGTCACAACATGGATTTCACAGGTTAGTGTGTTTCCATCCAGGGAAAGTCTGCGAGGACCTTTCAAATATCACGTGTGTGTTCCCACAGTTTTATTCTCTACCTTATGGCTAACCTTCTTCACTTTTTCCATTCTATTGCAAACCCATAGAGAATAATTTGTATGGTAATTTTTGTGAATAAAGTATCCTGGGAGATAGATTAACATCATTAAACTATTATCACGTTTAGCATTCCTGTTGCCAAAAATGGAAGGTTAATTTTACATTTTACTCCATTAATTTTTTATGTCCAATTTATTCTCAGGTAGATATTTTCATTTAGAGTCTTAGAAAATACACTCAGGTTGTATCAATTTATAACTCCTTGCATGTGAAGATGGTTAGAATGTTTAGAAAGGGTACTTAAACATTTTTAGCAATAACATAGATAGCTCTTGCTCTCCTAAAGGAGATTTAATTCATGAATTTAAGGGTTCTGCCTTGGTCTGCCATGATCACTATCTACCACTGAGCACAATCATCTCATCCTTTTTTGAAAACATTACTAGTTTCAGCAGAAATGTTTGGCTGAACTATCAGGTCGAAAGCTAGTGCTGACTCTGCTCACCATTAGATGATTTTTGACTTAAGAGGATTAAGTCCTTTCTTGCTTAAAACATTAAACTTTCTTTCATGATCATGTAAGTGTGGCAGCAGCCACATCTCCACTTCATATTTCATCTCTAGTCTTTCTATTAATCATATTACATTTCCAATTAAGTTCCACTTATGAATTTGTTTCAGTGTGGCTCTTAGGGGAATCAGTAAATGTGTTTTATAATTAAGTGCTCAAATATTAGAATTTAATAGTTTGTAATTAGAGGGTTTTTAAATTAGAAATCTATCTTCCTATACAATTTGAGGAGGTAAAATCTAATTTACATCTTCACCTGAAGGAAAATTCATAAAATGAACTAAACTAAAGCAACTAAAGCAGTGAAATACATTTTTAATTAAAGGGAGGAAACTGCTAATGAAGTGCAACTTAGGAACATAAACTAATAGTGTGTAACATCATATAGTTTCTTTATGTTAGAGAATGAAATACAGTGGTTTAAAAAATTGGAAACATTACTTAAAGCAGTGAATTTCAATTTGCCATATGAAGCATCCCATGGCAGAAGTATTCCCATTATCTTCAGTCTCATTAGAGAGATGAATATGTACCTACTCAAGCACTTGAATAAGGACTAATAATATTTGCATTGTTCAGTGGCCTGCATGGTGTCATGCAAATAAATACCTGATACCAAATGTATCTGAGTGTATGTCTATCTGCTTGTAGCTATCTCCTGAGGCACAGGAGTCTTACAAATGTTGATGGGTGGTCAGGGTGGTGTTCACAGTCAGAAATCCTGTTTTCTCCTTCACTGAAAGCTCACTGCAAGCAAAATGCTGATTCTGTGGGAAAATCAACACAAATTCTACATGGCATATTGGCTAGGAACAGGCATTGAATTGCAAGCTCCAGCACTCAAAGAATAATTTTTCTCTACTAGATAAGAAAAGAGTGCTGAGTTAAGACCAGTACCAGCAGGCCTGGTTTAAGATGTAAGTAAAACAGCATATTAATGGGACTGGCCTTTAGGAAAACACTAGTGATATTTTTGTGCCTGACCTCAGCTTGACTCTGCAGAGACAGCACCATGAGGATCCCAGAATACATGTTTTTTTACTGGGCACAGGAGCTTTTCTCAGATCTGAAGCCTAAGTAGATGCTGAGCCATCTTGATCCATTCTGAGCAGGCTACATGGAAAAACACCTAGATGTGCAGGCTCAGTTGAAGACATGGGTATTTTTTGGCAGCCTGCCTGGAGAATTAGGATATCAGGTCTCCAGTGTATCTTTGCAAGTAGGTCTAGACATTGCCTGAAGCATTTTCTCTGTGTTGCTTATGACCCTGAGGGCAAATAAGCTTCAGAAACAAGCTCTTTGTTTATGTGTCCTAGTAAAAGGACTACAGATATTGTTCCAGCTTCTGCTCCCCCCATTGCTGCTGTAAGGAAAGAGGTACAGAAAAAGGTGGCTATGGCAGGGAGAATGGAGCTCCTAAAGACTTGTTCTTCCCTTTACCAGGGAGAGCAGTGGTGCAGCACTGCCTTAGGATTGGGACTGCATGGCAACGACACCACTGTAAAGAGAGACCTGGGGTGAGCCATATGTGTAGGGTCACACTTGGTTATTTAAGGACAAAGATGTGTTTCATTTTGGCAGCTTGAGGCGCAAAGAGGGGTGCCAGGGGGAGCCATCCTCCCACCTCTCCAGAACGGCCTGAGCTATCCAGAGAGAGTGACCCAGTCCTGAGATTAGGCAGGGAGCCTGGTACAACAGAGATAGAGAAGGTACCTTGGCACGCAGGTATGGTTTAAACTCTGCTTAAATCTTCCAGTAAAGGGTCCATCTGAGCCTTAAGGACTTTGTAGGCCATGAACAGACTTTTCAGACTGCTAAAGTTTCTCTGCTGTGATTGTTAGCGAGCAGCGTTATTTTTATCATTATTTAGCCCAAGTGTAGATTTGTACAAGAAATACCTCACAGAACAGTCTTTGCTTTGGAAATCTGACCCCAGTCTTTACCCCAGTTTCCTCATCCTCTGATGGCACCCCTGCAGCACGTCTATTTTTCATCAGCCTAGGTGTGGCTAGCCACGCATGAGTAGCGGCTGCTGAGACAGGCAGGAAGTCCACACAAGTGTCAATACAAGCTGGTACGTTCATGAACTTTGTCTTCTTGTTTGTGCCATGTTGACATATTGAGGATAAATCACTCATATCTCTTTGAGCAGTTGGATCATTTAAGGAAGATCTTGGGTTTGCCACCTTTATAATATGCAAATGATATGTCGGTAATTGTAATTATATTGGTATATATTATTTTACTTTGTAGTAAGTTGCATTAATGTAAATTGTAAACTGAGTCACAAGTTCTGCTGAAAATGGTCTTCTGTTAATTACTTGGGTGGTGGTGGTGGCTTTGGTTGTTTCTGAAAATTTGTGATCTGGCATTACTCTGTACTTCTATTGTATTTTTGTTTTTTGGCTAACCAAACTGACATTTTCCACTGAATTATAGATTGAAAAATTCATTAGTGAGTGATGTTAACTGCTTTGGTGAGAAGAGCAGCTGGAAAGCCACTGTGGTACGGATCACTCACTATGATAAAAAATTACTTATGAATTATGTCCTTCATTAATGTTTCATGATTCAGACAGTAAAGGGAGCAATTTATCTCAGTATAAGTTAGAATGCTCTTTAATAAGATTTTCTGAGGAGACAAGATTAATGTTAATAATGCTTTTTTATTGACAGGAAAATAGTGTTAACATTAGTAACTCACTTTTTCTGTTAAAAGAACAGCATTTGTTTTACAGCTCATTCAGAACAACAAGGTTAAACTGAAAAAAACATGGACCATAAACAAGGTCAGGCCTATAAAAAAGTAAAACATGAATCTGTTTTCCTAGACTAAAATAGTATTAGAATGAATATTCTTCTGATCAAAATGAAGGTGATGAAGGCTATAAAGCTATTCAAGCAGAATAATTCAACTTTAGTATCTCTCCATTCCAGGAAGTGGCTATTTTATTTTTTTTTTTAATGGTCTCAAACAGGGAATTTGGAGTTCATCTAATTAAGATTCAAGTTTTCTGTGTGTTGCAGTCTCCCTGATTCTGAAAATATTACATGAAACTTCATTTCACTTCTCAAGTTTTAAGGCATAAATGAGTTTGGTACAGAGTTTCCTGAAGGTATATTTAGCAAAGTCTATATTCAAGAAAACAATATGTATTTCTGTGCTTGGGTAAACATTTCACGTTCAGAACATATTTGGGTTCATTAAGATGACACACAGACATGAATGTGAAGTATTTGTTTCCTCTGAGATTGCTCATACACAGCTAAGGACTTTTCTAGGTTATAGCAATATACATGCTGATGCTTAATATGGCACTGGTGTACTGATAATATTTTCATGAAGTCAAAAATAAGGTTTGCATCAATTCATGTCTAAATTCATACACTACTTCATATAGTGTACTCTGCAGATATGTACAAGAGTAATTATGAGTGCAATACCTTTATGCCTACATTATGAGTATGTATACACAAAAAGTGTGATCAATATCAGCATTCCTAAACTTTATATCAGTCCACATGCACATATCCACACAAACAATAACCAGGGCAAAGCTCTGGCACAGCTGAAACCTTTGTGATTGATGACTTCCCATTCTAAATTGTTCTGTTTTCTTATGCAAATGATATAGCCTTTACATTGCCCTCAGTCCTGCTAAATTTCCAGACTTCTAGTCACTATGATTTTCCTGTCTCTGTGAATATTTAATTAACTATGGAAGGAAAGGAAACTAAAACTGCAGAAATAGGAAGGCAAGTAATTCACAAGCTGGTGGTAGTAAATCATCCTGTCTATGTTTGTCAGGGAAAGGGAAATTTATTTTTGATTGTTTTGTTTCTCAGATATGTGGAGTATTTGGCTAAGAAATTCCTAGATTGGCATGAAAAAATAGACCTTTCTTATAGAGAACAACATATGGTTAAAACAGTGGGTGGAAATACCTCTCTCAACATTTCTTGGTTTCGTTCTTGTTTATTTCGAATAAGCAATAAAAAATATACAAGTAGAAATAAAAATAAAATAGACAAGTATAACACAGCTGTGAAACTGAATATTGGACACAACTGAACACATAATATCTAAATAACTGAACACATAGTATCTAAATATTTCTTTCACTGCAAATGTTCATCTCTCCCTGAATACTGTTATGGGCTTATCTGAGGCAGAATTTCACCTGTAGCCAAAAGAATGGCTGGACATCTCTTGGGCTGATCACATGAGCATGGTCCACATGGTCTAATATACAGAAATGTAGTTTTGTGAGTACTGTTGCTGTGCTCTGTGATGAAGCACATAAGAGTTAAAACAATTCTGAGTATTCAAGGTTCTTGCTATTTTGCAAAAATTAGCAGATGCTAATCTCTTTTTTAGTTTTGTACTTGCATTTAAAGCTTCTGTTGTCCTATAGAAATATCAAGAGAAGAGAATGTACCAGTCAGTCCCTTTAAGTCTGTTATTTCTGCACATAGAATCTGTGTGTACTTATGGATTCAAAAGCACAGTTTATTTTTGAAGAAATACTTTATTCTCTGAGCAAAAAAATCTGAAGAGGGATATCATGGTATCTGGGAGATGTGAAAAGTTTTCTCTGGTAGGAAGATCAACTGACTTACTTATACCATGTCGACTGAGCTTTAAGTTAAATTTCAGCTCCTCTAAGATGGAATCAAAGCTCTTGAAAAAATTCTAATCATGGTTGTCAGATTGATGTTTGCTTGAAACAAACACCAGCAGTAAACATGGCCTGAAAGATTTATTCAGGGAATAAAGCATAACATTTACACAGAAAGAGGGCAGCATTAGAATGAAGAGAGATGATCAGAGCTGACCTTTGGCAAGCAGTACAAATTTCTAAGTATGAATGCCCCAGTCAAATAAATTAGTTTCCAGAACAGTTAATTCTTTATGAAAGAGAAGGTCAGACAGAGAAAATATGCTATTTTAGTGCATTAAACAAAAATGCCAGATTTCATTTTACCAAATAACAGTTAAGAAAAGTAATTGGTGGAGTATAAAAATACTTTAGAAATATAAACCTAAAGTCAAATTACTTCAAAAACTGGTAGTGAACTATTGATGAAGGAAGAGTAATTGCATTGACTGAACTAGAGATCCTTGATTCAAGACATTTTTTCCTTAAAGTCTCATTTGGTCTTTGGGTGAATATCTGGGTAAACGTCTTCTTCCTGTTTTATCTGTGAGAAGTAGGAATAGCAGCAAAGCCTTTTATTATTATATTGTTTGCATAAGGTATTTTGGTTTTGTGATTCTGGTGTTTTTAATGGTCAGCATTGCTCTATAGATCAGGTAGCCTTTTCATCTTGCAGATCTGTACTGAGTGTTGTAATTTATGCTCTATATGAAATGGCTTTGCTACAAATGTGATCCTTGTCTCATATGAAGTGACTTTGCTGTAAATACGACATTAGTATGAGCCAGTCAGCTTGCCAGATTGCTATTAGCTTGTAATAAACATTTAGAAAAATGAAGCATCATTAAAGGAAATCAGCTGTTTCATGTAGTTGCTGCATATTTATAGACACTCTGCTTACATGAATTAATTAGTCCCTGACTGGGGGAGGTACACTGTATCTCCAGCTCCCGGCATCTTTCCAATCTGTTTCTTCTTGTGATATTCTCTACTGTAATGACACCCACAAGATAAAGTTAATATTTTTGAAACCATGTGGTATAATACAAAGTGATTGTAATACAGCTTGATTGTAGCCATTCCTCAGTACTTGTGCACACAGAAGTTAGTTAACTTGTGATAATTAACTTCTACTCTAGTAATGTTATCTGTTAATTAAAGGACAATCATTATGCAAGCTGTGTTACCCAGTGGAAAAAAAAAGATTTTCTGGTTATTGTTTCACCTCATCATTTAGGGCAGAATTGACTGCTTTTCTGTGATTACATAACCAGAAACTAGTCCTAGCAGTAAGACTGAGGTTACATTACTAGTTATTTACTGATGTGATTTTCATATAATTCCAAACCCTTTTATGATACATGCCTAGGTGACCACTGGCATTGATAGCCTTCTCTAAATTAATAGGTCAGTCAAGATGAATATTTTTAGTCAAAACCTTCAGTATTATTTTTTGTGCCAATAAAATAACTTTCTGCTTTGTCAAAGAGTTACTCATGGCAGCAATTTAAGAAACATTTAGATGTTCTTTAAAAGATTTTGCTTTTAAAAATACATAATTTTCCCAGCCATCTGTCAGTTGTGCACCTTTACGTATAAAGAACATTGCATATATATATAATGAGTATAAAGAACTCATTAGAATAAAGGTGAATACTTCTGAGGTAACAATTAAGGTTAGTTCACAACAGTAGGCATAACAGGTTTTTCTTAAGGCATCCAAAATCCAGACTGCTAGAACAAGCAATTGAATGAATTCTTTATAATATAATGATCATCAAAAACTGGGAGCTGCAATTTGAAAGAGGCATTCAGCACAGCCAGAGATTACAGGAACACAGAAGCAAATACATTTGACCTTAGAATGTCCCTTGGTCATTATTTTGCTAAACAAAAAAAGGATGGTAAAAGGTAATTGAACTTTAGCTCAGAGTGAGATGCTCTTGACTGTCAATTCCTCTCATTTCCAGAAGGTACTTTGGACAAGGACATTCCTCAAGTAAATCAGAGCTGCAGCAAGAAAAATTTTTAATGAGTGTTAGCCATTGATGAGATTTTTACCCAAGAGATGAGATCAGGTGGATTTTTCAAGGAAGTTAACACACCAATAAATGGCAAATACTTTGCAGTATCATTACATAATGCAAGTTAATTGATGTCTCTGATGCACTTGTGGTCAAATATCAATGCAAATTCCTGACCAAAGAATTGCAGGTCTTAAATAACACTGGTAGGTATAACTACTGTTTGTTGCAATGGTTATATTAGCAGTGTTTTTTAAGTGCACACATTTTTTGGTGCACACTAAAGACATTTGGGCATCCAGAAACCCTGCAAGAAAGGTAGGAGTGTGAAAATGAATACTCTGACTCAGTATATTGTCTTTTCTAGGTAGTGTGATATCTATATTTGGAACCTCATAGTATACACTAAAAAAACAAAGCCCAGTTTATTAGGGTTCATATGCTAAATTAAAGAATAAGCATTAGCATAATGGCTAATGAGAAATATTTTTCTGGACAAAAGAACAAATCATGTGGGTAGCTATATCTAGCAACAATGTAATGCTTTTATCACCATCAGGTTAATAATCAGTTTCATCAGTTTCATCAGACTTTTAAGTAAATTAATAATCACATGAAAATTTTAACATTGTTACTTTATGTTACACTGCACTTTTACACTGGAAGTTTAATATTGAAGGTGTTTATTAGAAAGAGGTGTAGTATATTTAGGGCATCTTTCTCACAGATACATGACAGATTAAGGAACAAAATGTTTTGTGAATTGCCCTGACTGTTAGGGTATGCAAATTATTTCAGGAACTATAATAGTTCCTGGGTTGCCAATGAACAGTTTAATTTAAAACTGACCTTGTTGGTCCTTATCCCAGATGGCAGGAGCAGGATGGGAGTGATACCTGGATGGTAGATGCCTTTTCTGCAGAATACAGTTACAGTCCGCAGCAGTTCTTAGGCACAGTAGTATAGTGATGTGACATTTCTGAAAATCACAAAACAGATTCTTAAATCAAACTTGTCCTTGATGATCACTTGGTATGTTAATAGATTAGATTTTAGCTTCCCTTACACTGTCTAATAAATGTCTCTTTTGTGCACTCGCCTTTTCACCTACCTGTGGGATTATTATGATACTCTGATAAAACATCAGGCATTTGCAGTTTATTCCTGGAGGGATTTCACTCTTATTTTCATCTCTTACTGGCAATCAGCAGCCTTATATTGAAAGGTAATTAGATTATCCTCTAGGACTCTTCCCAGCCTTCACTGACTGCATATAAATTCAAGGACTCAAGTTTGCTAAAGGACTCTGCTTGATAGACTGTCATGGCAAAGCTCTGAAACAAAACACTTCAAAGGTATTTCCTGGGAAAAAATTAAATTAATTTTATTTGGGTTTTGCTTGCAGTTTCTGCTTCTAATTCTCTGAAATATGGCTAAAGCAATGACAAAGCACTTTTCCACTCCTGTGTTTTGTTGATACTAAATGTGCATAATAGGAATAGAATCTGATACCTGAATTCAAAACTGAGTTCCTTTTGACTAATACAAAATAATTACCTGCAGATGCCTGTGTAATTAACTTTGTCTTCATTAATGATGGGTACCTATATGGGATAACAAAATTATATTTTCATTTGGAATGATTTGCTGGTTTTACAATGAAGCTTGTGAAAAACGCATATCCTACTATTACCTCTTTCTTACCTTCATTGACTGTGTTTTGTTAAGTGGTAAAATCTTACTTCCCCCATAAAGGCAAGGGATGTGAATCATGTACACATAAGAAATTCTTATTCACTAAGAACTTATAATTTCTGCAGGTCCCATTTCTGACTAAAAATGCAGCTTAGATGTATTGTTAACAATCATTATTGTGGAATGATACAAGATTAAACATAAAAAGAGGTTTCATTAAGATTTAAAACAAACAAAAAAACTAGTTAAATTAGTATTCACACCCTGCATGAAGGCATTTAAGAAGGCTTGACCACTGGTTAAATTAGGTTAGACATTGGGTCATTGGTATGTTGCCTAAACTAAAAGCGATCTAAATTAATCTGTGTTAGAAACTTGTACGGCTTAAAAGATTCAATTAAAACTGTTGCAACTTTTGTTCTGAAGTCAGAGGCATACAATCAGAAAACAGATATCCCTTAAAGACCTATAATTAATCTTCTTCTTTCTCCTAGAGAATTCTGAATTGTTCCTTTAAATAACATCTTTTTGTCATAAGCTAGTCCATAGTGCATCCTTATGTGTTTATCCTCCTACTTCATTACTTTCTTGTTACTTCTGGTAGTTTTGTAGATTTTTTAAAATTGTCTTCTTTTCAATTTTAGCCAGTTATAACAAGACATATTGATTTTTAATATCTATATTTCATAAATTCCTGCAGTTCCTTGATTTTTTAACCAATTTTTCCTTGTTCCATTTTTGTAATTAGAAATTTTCTACTATGGCAGAAGAACAGGAACAGCATTCCTAACAAATTAATATTTCTAGATATTTATAAGCTTTTTCTATGTTTTAAACCTGACACTTAACAATTCCCAATACTGTTGTTTAAAAAAAAAAATAGTCTTTTTTTTTTAGCTATGAAGGCCTTGACAAAAATGCATAGAATTTTTGTGGGAAATGCATTTTCCATCAGAGAAAGGATGCATTTGTTTTAAAAAACTATGGAATTAACTAAATGAAATAAGCAAAGAGTCTTATTTGGCTGTTATTTGAAACTCATATTTAGGTAAATTGTGTTAAAAACATTGGGTTTATTTTTATTTTTTATCTCTATATATTCTTTCCTTACCTTATTCTTTTCTTAGCAGGCACTGAAAATCAAATCAAAATTTCTGTCTATGTTGTGTATAACAGGATTCCTGTTCATTTTAAAAATATATTCTGGAGGAATACTTCTTTTTCTGTCTTTATTTTATTTCTTGTGTTCTGTTGGGTTGCTTGGAAAAAGGACCACACATAGGAAAAGGTGTAGATTTAGGAAAACATGGATTACTGCTTAGTTCTGTGCCTGAAAGATGTACCTTATGCCTGCAGAGCACTGGAGAGAGGAAAGATTGAAGGCTAAACCTCCAGACATGCACTCAGTATGGCATGAATCAGACACACAGAGACACTGTCCTTTTTATCTCCAAAGTTTTTAAAACAGAGGTGTCTCAACTATTATTTTCTTTCCTCTATCTAAACTTACCTGTCTCATGTGGAGACTCATGAACTTCCTTTCCTGCTGGTAACTGAGAACCAGAGCAAAGGCCAAAAGCTACACTTAGGATATAGAGAGCTAATGGAGGGGTTACTTGGGTTTTATGGAATAGTTTTCCATGGATTCTGATGTAACAGTGATCCATACTCAACTCACAGGCTACAAGTTTCTAAAGATTTTTGGCCTTGTTTTATTATTCTTAAAATCTCAGCTGTTTGATGTAAGCAGTATTTTATAATTGCATTAAAGTTATTAATCAATCGATTTTTTTAATGGATGTTGAACTTTGAAACCAAGGTGTAAAATTGGTGTTAGGCTTCAAGAAATATTTACAATTATTTTAAATGCATAAGATAAGTTCATTTACACTGTATTTGTAGATATTTTTCATTCAATGTTGTGACTTTTCTATTTGAAAGTTTTAGTTTCCTTGCTCATAAAAAAGTTCTGTCTATCTTTTAAGACCATTAATTCCTTTTAATGAAAAGTTTTATTTCATTTTAAAGAAATTGATACTTCAGCAAATTTTGCCTATTAATTTCCCTTCATTAGCTGTTTGGCATTTAACACCTGTCAGATTAAGACAAAAGAGTTATTCAATTATTTATAAAAGTCTGTGTTCATGTCTAGTAGGTAGGGAAACAACCTTTCTCAAAGACAAAATTCTTCTAATATTATTCATAGTAGAAGAGCATCAACTGGGAGTAAAGATGACTATGGATTTGTGAAAACTCCCACACATGCTCTGCTAACACTTGTATTTTAATAATTTCCAGCAACAGATTATTTGTATTGAGCTTCAAAGCTGATGTCATCAATGGAGGCAGTAATATAGAAGCCAACAACTCTCATCCTGTTGCCAGACTTTGAATGGTGTCTTTTAAAAAACCTGAGAAAGGCATTTTTTTGGCCAAATTTCCTGATTTCCCCTCCTGAGGTCAATGTCACATGCTGTCTTAGCCATAAAAGAGAGGGAAATTGTTCCCAGCCATCTAATAAAGTAAGCTACAAATAAAAAGTTTTTAGATATTTCAATTATTTGTCTGTAAATAAGTTGTTATGACAGCTAAAATTTATTAGAAGCAAATTCCAATGAACTGTACAACATATTATGCTGGTCTGTAGTTTAAACTCTACATCTTGAAGCTGAATCACTATTTTTAATCACTGAGATTCATATGATGCATTTGAAGGCATATAAAAAGGAGGGATTTTTTTTTTCCCTTCATGACTGTGTTCCATAGATAGCTTGCTTAGGATACAAAGAATAGAGGTTCATCTATTTAAAGCATGTTAATTGGGAGAATCTAAGGACAAAACCAGAGCTCTAGGTATGGCCTTTCTTTTTGAATGAGATAGTCCCATCCTCCATCTTTTTATTAAATTAGTATTTTCTCTGTGTTATGTTTGTAAGAAAAGTAAGTTCAAATTGTTTTTGGTACTGATACTTTTCAGCTGTAAAAGTTCAAGTTGGATATCTTTGAAAATCATCTGTTTTCTGTGAACTCAAATTATTTGATCTGCAAATGCCATCATGAGGCTCTTGTAAACTGTTTGCTTTTGGGTAATCCAGTCTTTGTGTGCTTCTTCTGCTTATGAGCATGCTGCTCAAATTTGCCTCTATTATATATCTCCCAAATAGTACCTGAGCTTGCATAAAAAAAGAATTTGTAATTTTTTTCTTTAATTTATTTTAAGTTTAAAAAAATGTGTATTTTTATTTATTTCAGCAGGCATGAAAACAGGAAAAAAAACACCAAACATTTTATCTTATCGTTCACTACTTCTGAATAATAGAATGAACTTTTGCATGATTGCTTCAATAGCAGATGGTAATTCTTCCTCAATACACAGGTTTAAATTTAACACAGTAACATAATTTCTTTTTGCAAGTAAAATATAAAAGCCATGTGAATATACTCAAGTTAGTTTATCTGAGCTGATCTGCTTAGAAATTAAGTTAAAAAAAGAAAGAAAAGCCTAGCAACCCTTTCTATTTTGGGAGCAGCTTTTTTCTCACTGCCTCATTTTCTACCCCATCCATGTATTCTTTTATCCATTTTAGGTAGGAATAAAAACATAAAGATGTTTTGCAAAGGTACCTGTGAAATTCAGTCCATATCTTGTTTCCCAAGTGTCCCAGGCATTTAGGAATTTTAGTGCTGTTGGGTATCAGTTTCTAGAAGCAGATTCCTTTAGAAAATGACTTGTGGTCTTCAGCCATATTTGTCATTAAGAATAATTAAGTTAAAAATTACTAGACTAATTCCAGACCATTTGGTATGAGGCTCTAAGATTCAGAGCTCTTAATTCTGGACTCTTCCTAGTTCAGGCTCTCTAGCTGTATAAACCTCAGCATTACACTGATATGTTTCTAGAGTTTCTAGTCCTGGCATTAATTTATTTATGGCCAGTGCTGGTATCTGGGAAGTGATGCAGTAAAAAACCAACATGCATAAACACAAGGCACCCCTGGATCAGTGTCATTCACTCTTTTCTCCTAGCCTCAGAAAGATATTTGTGTAAGAGCTGGGCATTAACAAGCCAGTGTCCAGTTACCTGCACACCTCCATGTCCATCAGATGTGTATGCAGAAGCAGATTCTGTCTTTTATATTTGAAGATAAAAGGCTATCTCAGCCTCCATGCCAAAACATCAAGGCTTGGAATTTTATATAAGCAGGATCTTTTTCAAAAAACAGTTTGTCCTTTTCAAATGGACACTCAAGGCTTTGTAAGGCTGTAATTGACACAGAACAAAGGGACCTGGTCCTTTGTTAGGGGAAAATAGGTTGAAAAATGTACAAGCTGCTTTATTTATAAAAGCTTTTAGTTGTCTGTAACTGAAATTGGCAGTATCAACCTTGGCAGCTGTCAGAAATAAGGAAGGTCAATAAATGCTATAGATGTGTATCATAGATATGGAACTCGGAGATCTAACATCCTCATCCAAAAATACAACAATACAAACTTAGCAAACAGTTCAGGAAACCTGTGGCATCCTTGATGTTTTTGGATGATGTTTAACATACTTAAGAGAAAAGAACTTAGGTTTTCTGCAGGAAGAAGAACATGCAATAAGGAACACTGCCTTTTTCCTTAAATCAGAAGTGAACAGCAAGAGAAAATAGATTAATTGTGGTGGGAATCTATTTAAAAGGAATTGTGAAATTAATGGAATGCAAATAATGCTGAGAGAAAAGAAAACCTCTGCTGTCATTATAATTCAGTATTATTTAAATTCTAGCCAAAGTGGTTTTTAACAGTTGTACTGCTAACTAGTCAACCTTGCAGCCATGTTTAATGTTCTATCAAGTGAGTCTTCTCAGTTCCATAGGAATTTGACAGTAATTACAAGTATTCTCTCTCCTTGCAAAACCTTCATGGTACAGGTGATTCATCATCTGAACCTTAATAATAATAAAAAAAAAAAATAAACCAAACAAAATGTCTGGAAAAATAACTCTGCTGTCATAGTGTATTTTATGTTATCATTTTCTGGATGAATTTTGGCTTTATGTTTTATAAAATAGGTCCTATATTAGGATTCCTGCTTCCCTCTGTCTTCATTTTCACAGTCTGAATAATTGAGTAGGTGTGCTACAGTTACCAGTCATCCCTGTTTGGATATTCCTGCAAGTATGAACTAAATAGAGGTACAATCAGAAATCAGGCTCTAAGTAATTTATAGTGAGGGAAGAATTTTGGTCCAATTTGTGGTCTATTCTTTATAATAATGAGATCTCCTAGCAAAGATAAGGATTTTTCATTTCTACAAGTATGAATTTTTTATGCACTATTTCACATACATTGGCACTACTAGGTAAATTTTGTCATTTTTTTTAAACATAGCTCTCAGAAGTTACAGTAGGTTTGCAAATGAAATACAGAGTTTGAAGATCTGTTTATCTTCCAGATCCTTACTTCTAAATGAAACAAACAACAATAAAAAATATCTTGTTAAACTGCAGTAAAACTTATCCACAAGAAAAGTAATAAGGATGATTTTTACTGTCACTGTGGCTTTGGGACTTACGTTTTTGGTTTGTCAAAGTATGACAAATTCTTTAAAAGAAACTCAAGAAAAAAATATTTGATACAGGCAGGGTTCCGAACAAATTTAAAAATGTTTTTTTGCTAACTGGTCATAAACCTCCCAGTCAAAGTCATTAATAAAAAACCAAATTTTTAAGAAAAGTAGAATTGTATGGACACTTTTTGAGGAAAATGAACTTGGGATATATGAAGAGAGGTACAGGTAACTGATATTTGTTTTGATTTTGGTGTTAACTCAACCGATTTTAAAGGATGAAGAATTAAGCATTTGTTGAGGGTGGTACTTGCAGTGGGAATTAGGAAAAAAAGCTAGAAAGTAGTTACTTCATGATAACATTTTTAGTGAGGCTTGCAAATGTCTGTGACCAAGGCATGTCTCTTGTCCTCCCTCCATCTTATGGAAGAACAAATGAGAAAAAGCCATTGCAGGAACCTGAACACTTGCCTACCCTAGAGCAGAAGGGCATAAAATGAGAGAGAAAAATCTCCTCTCACATTTCTATACTTCTGGACATGATGTGGCTTAGCACTTGCAGCATTTTGAGAAGATGCCTTTCCTACCCCCTAGTGACAGTATTCAGTGAATTGCTGTTACTTTCTCCGTGCAAAGTATAAAACCAATTGAAAAAGTAAAAAAATAAAATACTTTCCAAAAACATGCAGGACCAGGGTTTACACATACTCCACACAATGAGCTGCAAATACAGGCTCTCATTGGTGGAGTGCTTTCAAGTTAAATTCTTTAGCCCACTTCAAATCTGTCAAGAACTCTTGCTGGAACAATGAGATGTTAAGGGGTTCTGAGCAGAAACATAATATTTCATAAAGAAAATCATAGAAAAGGAAGAGATTGAGCATATGTTCTGAAATTGCTGAAATTTTTTGTTACTATAGTTGTCACTGTTTCATCAGCTCATCAGATTTAAGCACTTTATTGCTAGTCTTCTGATATTATGTGGAAATTTGTTGTGTCGTGACAACCTCTACCAATGAAGTCTCAAATGCATAAAGAGAATAAAATGCTTTTATAATTTTTGCATTAAAATAATGCATATGAAGTAATTTATTTCTTTTATGTGTCTATTTTCCATCATAACATTTTTACTTTTTTCATAAGAAAGTAGAAAGAATGTAGTGTATGCTAGTATGCAATTCCCTTAGATGAATATTTTGATTAAGAAATTTCTTTTGTTTACTAGGGAACACTAGTAAAATATTAACAGTGAATAAACTGGAAACAAAGTAAGAAAATGGCTTGCATAAAAATCTGCTTCTAGTCAAAAAATTGAAAATGTAGCAGAGTATGCTTTAATGTAAAAGTTAAGGTGTATTTTGTGTTAAGGTAGATTTTCATTAAAAGAACTTCTTTTCAGGACTTCTTCCTTATTTCTCAATACAATAAAACTTTGTCTGGAATATATTTTAATTCATGTTTTGAACAAATGAACATACTCTACCATGAAAAATATTTATCACATATGTTAAAAACCCATGAATGCTTCTATGGGCTGGAGTAGGTCAGAACTATTTAATTTAATAATTTTTAAATTCTTCGGACTTCAATCCTTGTTGAGGAAAAATCCTTTTTACATAGTTGCATAA
This sequence comes from Poecile atricapillus, assembly GCF_030490865.1. Lineage (NCBI taxonomy): Eukaryota > Metazoa > Chordata > Aves > Passeriformes > Paridae > Poecile > Poecile atricapillus. The sequence continues at coordinate 50,801,264 of NC_081250.1, read as the reverse complement.
ACAGATGTGGAACAATTGAATTCTTAATCCAGTTCTTTCCTACTTTAATTCTGGCTCAATTTTTTCTTGGAAGAGAAAATTCAGGCATTCCTGTTCCATGCACTTTTATTTTTTTTTTAATTCCTAGCATTGTAACACAATTAAAACTGCCAGCATGAGCTCCACTGGATCCTACAATTTCTGTACCAAACTGAAGTTGTTTCAATGTAAAAGCAGGCTTTCAACTTCTGTAAAAATGTTTCACAAGTGAGATTAAAAATAAATTATTATTATCCTCAGACTTAAACTATGCAGAATTTAATGTTATTTTATAAATGTAATACCCATTGCATGTATATTCTCAGACCAACTATATATATGCATAAATGAAACTAAATATGATGTAACTAAAGCTGGTTTTGGGTTATGCAAAAGGGTAAAAATGAAAGAAAAGAAATAATGTCTGTGTGAAATCATTTTTTGTTTTTGTTTTTTAATTAAATCTATTCTTATTCTCAACGTTAGCTCTGAAAAAAAGGCTGTAGTGTTTAAACTATGTCTAGGTAGATACTTCATCCCCCTTTGGCTCAAGCAAAGATCAGACAGAGTATTCAGTGTTTAACCCAGCTTCAATTAATGCATGTCTGAGACCTGTTCACTCTTAAAACTAGTGGTCTGGTGTTTTTCATAAGTGTTTGATCACCGTGCCTCAGAAATGCATCATTCACAGATCAGGTTGCAAGTCTAGCATAAAAAAATATATGTATATATATATATATATATATATATATGCATATTTGTTTGTATTTTATAAATAAGAAGCATAAGAAAAGAGTTTACTTGATTGGGCAAGCAACAATTCCAAGTACACCCTCTCTTTCTCCTGTGGACTATGGGAATGTTTGTGGCAGATTGTTTTTATATGTCTTTCCCCTGGGATATTGCCTGATTTACCCTGAGGTTCCCTATTAGTTCTGCAGGTTAAGGAGAAATAAGAAAGAATGTAGCAACACAGAGTGTTTGGGGACTAAATCTGTGTCCCGGTGCTGTCTTTCATATCAGAAAATCTTTTACTCATCTTCATGTAAATTCAGCCTATAGAATGTTTAGAGGATTTTTTTCCAGCATGACAATACCTTGTAAGATGATGGGAACTCACTTCTGCAAGTTCAGCTGCTACTGCTGGGTATCTCTTAGCCTTCTTTCCATCTTCTGTGCTTTACTGCTGACAAGGTTGCTGCTTTCCTGACAATACTACTCTTAGATAAGGTGCAGTAACTGCAGCTCTGAAATCACAAGTGATGAGTTTTTACAAAGGTAAAAATCCAAAGGGACAGGGAGAAGAAAAGACCACACCACCAGAGGCATTTCTTTATATCTGAGTTCCTACTCCAGTACTGCTGATTTTTCTCTCCCAACTTCTAAGGAGAGTAAGTAGCACAAGTCAGAAGCTTAACTGCTTTATGTTTGCTCGCTAGTCTATAAAATAGAGATTAATATATGTGTAATACTGCTTTCAGGCTGAATATGTTAATGTCTAAAAAGCTTTTTAAGAATGTAAAACACTATGTAAATGTTAACTATTAGCATATCTTTCTACTTTAACAAGAGGGCAAGATTCTGAAAGAGTTCACATGACACTCTTGAAGGAGTTCAGCACAGGCCAAAGTGTCTGTGAGAGCAGTGTCCTGAGAGAATCTCTGAAGTAGCAAAAGCCCTACACTCCAACAGCCTTCAACACACTTGAAACTAAGTCTTGTGAGACAGGCTATTAATATTGCTTTTTTTCCTCACTTATTAATTTTGGGGATGGTTTTAATGATAAGCTTGACATACAGACTGGGGGAAACGCCTCACAGAGTATTGTTTAAATTGAAAAATTGTCCATGATAAAAACAAAACACACCAAACCACACAAGCTTCCTCATCTCATCCTGCCTATCCCTATACAAATTTGAGCTTCATCTTAATTTAAAAGCTCTTGTTTGCTGGAGGAAGGGAACAGGAAATCTCAGCTATCTTGTTGACCTTAAGACATGATAATATCTTAAAGATAGGTGTGCAGGCAAGAGGCCAGAATAATTGGTCTTGTGCTTGATCTAGTACACACATTTTCTTTATGAGAAAATCTTTTTGAGAGGTGGGCAGTGACAACAGGATTCAGAAGACATGGCACTTTTTCACTGATTCCATTCAAAAGCTCTTTATCTTCTAGGGAAAGCAGTTAGGTCTTAAACATTATTGTAATACAGCTTGTGAAGATAGAGAGATGTGGCCCTCGGTGACTTTGTAGTTCCTTTTAATAACATAATATAACAGATATCCTTCAGTTTATTATCTGTTTTCTTGTTTGTATCTCTCATATTTCTATTAAATAAAATATAAAAAAAAAAATAACTTTAGTAACCAAGGGAATCAAGGTTTCCTTGTTTGAGTTTTTGCCCTCCTCTCTTTTAATTAAAGAATGGAAACCTTTTGTTCTAGTCAGCTTCTGTGCAGTCATAAAAAGCGCTGTGTCAGAAAAAGGACACTGGAAGGCCATTCAGTACAACTGAAAATTTCATGGCTCTCTGCACACCAACAGTACTGTTTATCCAGGTTCTTTTAAATATTTCATGCTGTAGGAAGGACCAAAGATGTTACATTATGTGCTATATTTGGCCAAAATGTGGTTTATGTTTATACTTTTTCAGAATAGCAGTTGGGCCTGAAAAATTGTGCATTGTCATTGATATCACATTTCCCATTTTTGTAAACACACACTTCAGGAAGCATCAAATAGCTGATGTGCTTTGCTTGTGATAGCACTTAATGAGCCTTCTTCATACATGCTACATTTTAATAATACAAGACTTTAATTAAAACTGGCCTGAAATGCTTTAAAATGCCACATGAGAAGCCTTAATATTTATGTTTGCTCAGCTATTCCTCTGCAGAGAATATATGGAAGAGAAAGCCCCATCCAGTGTTTGGCTCAAATGATTTTGTGCTATTTTTCTTCAATTCCTTCCTCCTTCTGAATGTAACAGTGAAACCATATTAATGTAGTGCTACTCATTTCTGGCCACTATAAACCTAAGATGTTTCATTGTTGAGCTAAGTATCTGCTGATATTCCTGATATTCTAGGAAAGGGTTAAGATGTTCCTGTAATGGTTCCCCCCAGCCCTGAGATGCTTGAAAACATGATAAATGAAGATGCTTAATTCTTGCTGTACTAATTCAGCTGAAAAAGTATCTGTGCCTTTAGAGTTATTGAATAAGAAAGGCAGAATTTAGTGCAAGGAGTCTGGTTTGTTGGGTTTTTTCACCACTGCTAGAATTACATTTTAAGGCAGTTAAGCCACAAAATCAAGAATAAAACTTAATCTCATATTCAGTAAAACTGAGGCTCATACTGTGCTGGCATGTTTGTTCAGAATGCTGTTTTTATTTCTTTAAATCTGTGGCAAAATAACGGTCACTTCTGAAGCATACGATGGAAGACAGTGAAATTGTTTCCTGATACCAAAATAATATGTATATATACATGTCTTGATAAAGAATTGCTTATCTGGAACAAAAGAAAGTTGGTAGTTGGGTTTATTCAATTTATTCTATTGCATCGTATCTGATAATTAAAGGGTTTTTCTTAATAGTAAAAAACTTTATTTTTAAAAACGACCTAAACCAGACTGTTTTGAAGTTGAATATTCTATCATTATCCTAGTGTTAACCAGAATAATAAACTAATAACTTAATTTTCATATTGTTCTGTGGAGGGTAAACTTAATAATATAGTGGAAGACAAAGTGATTACTTCTAAAGAAAAACATTCATCCTGAGACTGTGATTTGTTCAAGTAATACCACAGTAGTCAGTAATTGGTGTGTAGTGGTTTTCCATAAATGAACAACTATAAAAAGCATATTTTCTCAGTTAGTTAAGATTTTAAAGTGCTATGCATTTTTGTAACAACTCTGGCAATAAGATCTTGATTGTGCGCTACTGACTGGGACTGTTACTATTAATAATTTATTTCAACCATCTTTCTTTCTGAAATAGGCACTTAATCAAACATATTAGTGCTGTTATGAGTATATTTCAGAACCTTTCCATTGTTTTAGATATATTATCATTTTAGAGTGACTTTTCATATATTTTCTAGTGTGTTATTACACAATATATTAGAGCCAAATACTCATGTTGTAAAATGAAGAATGATCGTCTGCATACTCTATTTTATGTAGCTTTCAGAATTAAGTGAATAGCAAGACAGGTAAAAGGTACTAATTTTGTTCCATTCTTTCTTACTTAGTAGTTTTAGGAAAAATACCATTTAATTGATAATAACATTAATCTCACTTCTAATTTTGCACTTATGATATTTATTAAGGCTTTTTTTTTTTTATCCTAGTTGAGTTTGATGATTTAAGACTTAAACTTTGATAGGTTTTGTGTACAAATATTGAAGATAAATGGCAGAACCAATTCATCTGCCCTCACACACATCTCCTCAGAAGACAGATCTATTCTTTTGACTTATTCTAATTTTATGAAGAATACATACATAACATTTAGTACTTATGAGGTACAGGCCCCTACAAATATTGTATTGTTTCCTTATTCCAATGGAAATTAACATTTCGAAAGAAATATATATGACTGTGTATGTTTTAATTTATTATTAGATAACTTTAATTTATTTTTTTTATTTCATATATTTTCTTCATGATAGTATTGTATTTACCTAACACTGGGACCACTTATATTGTGGTACAGAATTCACCTGTTAACAGCAGTCAATATATTTTGTCTGTTTTCTTCCTGTCCCATTATTTTTGCCAGATGTGATATCCACAGAACACTGCAGCAGATTCCAAAGGTTTAAATTCTAGCATCTTTTATCTGAAGTGCTTTTTTTTAAAATTGCTAATTAAAACTATGTGTGTTTTTCTGAACACCTGATAATGTCAACAGAAAATATTGGTCCTGCTTATTAACAGATAATTGGATGTGGTTCTAAGGCTGAGCTTACACAGAAGCATTGACTAAATTGATGTTTTTTCACTGCGTTAAAGACATCTTAATTTATTTGTATGCTCCTCTCTCTTTATATTTTCAGTATAGCAGACTCACCCAAATTTTAGATTTAAAGCTGCAATACTTAAATATAATAAAATCAGTTTTCCTCCACAAAAATGCTTCCTAGAAACTGAATGAAAGACAGGAGAAATAAAGTTTAAGTAAAAAAATATCTAAATTAGAACTATTTTCCTGGGGCTATGAATGGAATATGAATGTCACTTTTCCAGTAGTTAATTTTTTCTCATGAACATTCTTTTACACTTTAGACAGTGTTTGAATTAAATTTAGGTTTGGATTGCTTGTGTGCATGGTTTACCTTTTTCTAAAGGAATTTTTTAAAATATTCTGCTGCAGCAGGGAGCATTAAACTAAGGACAAAAAGGTTTCAGTGCCAAGAATGTGATTAACAAATTTAATTATAATTTTGAAGATTTGATGCTCTTATTCTCTACCAAGTGTTAGCCAAGAAAAGAGAATCTGGATAAAGAATTATAAGCTTTTGTGAGTTTACTAAGCATGATATTCAACTGTGTGTGTACATATTTGCTAGGACTAATTTAGGGAGTTAATCTGGCTCATCCCTCCAAATCAGTGCATCTTGATCCTTTGGTGCTCACGCATACATTTGGTAGATGAAAATGCTGAAATAGTTCAGTTGCCAGTGTAGTGTGCTTGAATACATTGTAATCAGGAATTCAGAGCTGCATATTTTGAAGTAATGAAGCAGCAGGAGGTTTGCAATTGTACCTGTGTGCAGTGGGAAGACAAATGTTCTTCCAGAATACCTGTACCTGGTGTTTGGTAAGAAAGCTAATTTAGTGTTTACTTCATGGAAGCTCTGGACATGTAATGTTTGGTGAATGCCAGTTCTGACCTCGGAAATGTAAAAATATGCAGTGTGGATTCTGAAGGTCTTTGTCTCTGAAGTGAGCAGTTGATTCATTACTGCATTCATCAAACAAACCACCCTTCGATGGAACAGTAACATCTCAGCCTGGCTGAAGCAGTTTTGGATGGGCTGGCCAGAGTGGTACAGGCTAGTCCTGAAAACTCTAGGCACTTAGGTTGTGTGGTTTTGTATCACTTTTTAAATAGAAATCCTACTACACCCTAAGACTTTTGTATTTAGCTGGTTAGTAAAACCTGTGGTTTTATTAATAGATGCCTTGAGTTCTGGTTATTAATTTGCAGCTTAATTTGAGTTCATGCATATTGTTGTAAAAAGGCGGCAGATGCAAGTGGCATCCTGGCACCCAGCTGCCAGCACATCTTTAGTTGGACTTCTGCCTTCCCACAAAACAGTTGAGAAATTGAAGTTGAAAGGTTTTTCAGTTTTCAGGAAACAGAAAAATTTCTGCAGAAACTGTAAAAGGAACTGAAAAAGCAGAAGATTTCAAAGCATACACCAAGAAAATGGAAAAGGAAGCTGTATAAGGTAATTTGTGCGCTGGTTTGGTTTAATATATTCAACTGAATTTGATACAATCTTCACAAGAACTAGTACATTTTGTGTTAAAAAAAAATTAGAATTCTTTTATTGAAACTGATTATTTTGCTTTCAACTCTCTTCTTATTAAAGCTAGGGAACAGTTTCCCTGAAGACATTTGCATCTATTAGCAAAGGAAATATATGTACTACTAGAAAATACTTAACCTAGGACAAATTGGTGACAGCAGGATGTTGAGCAATTAAATCTGTGTTCTCAGAGAGGATGTAAAGGAAAACCCAGATAAATGTAACAGATACTTAGGTTGTCTAATCAAGCTGCTTAGTTTAGAAAAGAAAAAACTCTTTTTTTTTTTTTTCCTGAAGTATATATATGCATAAACTTTTGGGGTTGGACCCCAAGTGCATTTTGTCTCTGTAGAATGCTTTCTGAACAAAATTCAAAGGTTTCTGTGGAGAGTAGGAGAAACAGCATTGTATTTTTTGACACAAAAATTGCTATTTTCAAAAATGGATTACCCTAGTAAATAGAAGGGAAGGAGCAAGCACCAAGTACTCTGGTAGTCTGATGACAGATTACAGATCAGCTAGAAAAAAGGTCATTCTGAACATTCAACTTCTGCTCTTCTTTAAACAAGTGTAATAACTTTCTCACTTTGCTTCAGTGTTCTCTATTTTCAATATGATCAGTCTCAGTGTAAATGTAACTGAAATATATTTAATCAATTATATTTAATACTGTATCATTCAATATATTTTGAACATTTCTGTAAAATAATATGATGCCCAGAGTTATATCCTAGACCATTTACACAGAAGAAAAATTACAACTTTGTGTGTACCATGCTAGGTTTCCAAACAGATATCCTCTGATTTTCAGTCTCCTTGTGTCATAAAATTTATCTGAAGTTTGTATGACTACATTGATGAATAAATATATTTTTAACTTCATTTATATTGACTGGTCATTAACTGGTCCACCTTCTTATAAGTGATCTCTTTTTTCGGTCTTGATTCCATAATCTGGAATTGCTAGGTCCATATCTGTAATAATAATTTATCTGCTGGTGTCTGCTACTTATACAGACACAACAGACAAACAGGGCCAATAAAGACCTTTCAGTCATTTAGAACATAAATGTGCATCACACAGTTTCCAGAGTCCATGTATGTATTTACATATACAGCTCAGTAGCAGTTAATTAGGCTGGTTTGATGAGTTAGCTAAAGGTGAGTGTTTGATTTCTGCTTTTTTTTCCTCCATTTCCACTGACTTGTTACAGTCTTCATGTGCTTAACTAATGATACGTTTCAGACTGATTTTCTAAGTTATTCTTTAAATGCAAAGAATAAATAATATTTTGTAATTAAATATTATTTGAGACTGATTTGCCTCCAGTGTAACCAAAATAGGTGTGTTATTTTCCCTCAGAATTCCTGTGGTTTTAATTTAAAATCATTATTTAATCTCAGTCATTTTTATATTAAAGAAATTGGTGCTTGGGAAAAAGCTGACTAATTCCTGAATCATGCTGCTGAATACTGAGGTTTTTTTAATATAATAACACATTACTGTCAGAGATAGGAATCTTACACTGGACTGACACACATAAAGTATGTTGACTTATGTGGAAATGGTGTTGAAAACATAATTCAAGTGATAGCAAACTACAGACATATCTGCATTTCAGTAAAAAATTACCCACTCTAACTTTGTTAGGGTACACTTGATATGTCTGATATTTAAACACACATACAAAAACAAATCTCAAAAACCCACCCTCATCTAAATCACAGTAGTTTTCTGGAAGCTGATAATTATCGGCTAATTGAGTGGAGATAGGAGTGACAGGGTTTGGCTAAATTGTCAAGTGTAGTAATTACTGATTTTCAGCATTTCCATCCTCAAAAAATTAAATCTGACCCTGGTTTCACTTTATTATCAATTTGGAAATATGAATGCTTTAAAACTTGATTTTCAGTTATGTGTAAGAATAAAATATGGTCATATTCAAATTAAATGGGGCATGTTTATAAAAAAGTATGCTGTGTACTATGTTTTACTTATTGATCTTGTTTAAAAATAATATTAAAGATATTTCCATACATGGGAATTACTCATATATATATATTATAGAACAGTCACCAGTCTAATTGTTGTGATGCTCACTGGCTGCAAAAAGAAAGGCAGAGTTTGATAGCTGTTTTGCAAATTATTTTAATGACCTGTCTTCTAATATTATCCAAAGAATTATTGTAAGTGGTATCAAACAGTATCCTTGTTTTTCCTCTAGAGAACCTGTACATCACCAGTCTTTGGTACTGAGGTCCTACTGCCTCCCAGGAGAGGTGGTTGTCTCACAATGGGTTTGAAATATCTGGCTGGGGACTCTGAGTTTGTCTGGTTTGAAGAGGTGGAATCTCAGAAATGATCACACAGAAGGGAAATTGAGTGTGAGAGTATTGTTCAGGAGAAATCCTAACCTCTGAACTAGCAGAAGGCATTGGATACCCACAATCATGCCCCACCTTGAGCATGGGCTCTGTCATGTTTTGAGAAGAAGACATGTACTTTCTGATGGGGGTGAGAGCTGTGGATCACCTTAAGATCATTTGAGCATCTGAATAAATTTTCAGGAATCAGATGTGTTGTATTGTTTTTGAAAGCCTTCTGTGTTCATCCAGTTTTTCTGGCATCCCACAGGATGGCAAAATGCCCATCTCTGACTAATGGATCTCAGAGATCAAATCCTGAGTCTGACGCAGGACGCGCTCCTCAACTAGATGGTTTCAAGCTTACCCATAGATTGTTTTGCTCCTTTTACTCACTTTTAAAATGTCCAAGCTATTTTCCATGGGAAAACATGCTAGAGCACAATATGAGAACAGCAGTGCTCTATTAAAGGGGAAATCCATTCCAGTATTCTGTCTCCAAAGAAGCCAGTCAATGTCTAAAGGGGAGCACTTGACCAGTGCAATTCTGCTTCTGTCAGGGTCCTGGGGCTGCTCTCAGGCTTCAGTGGCTGGGACTGGCCTCTCTTGGAACCCACAGCCCCACATCTCCTGCCAAGGGCCCAGAAGATGTGTTCCAGCTCAGCTGCGACCTTCAGTCCCTGCCCAAGCCATGTTGTACGTGTGCCAGTCTGATTATCCCACCATAATTATACAACTATTCCCAATACTAATTAACTAACAATGCAAAATGTATTGGCACTGCATGGTAGAAGAAATATTTATAAATTGTACAATGTTTCTTTAGGTTAATATGCTTTATGTATGGTATTAAACTAATTGACAGCCCTAAGTATAGACATTTTTCAAAATCTAATAGAACATTAACATTTAACTTCACAAATTAATTCAATTTTATTCATAATCTGGGGATATTTATCAAGGTGCAATCTTATTGACTGACTTCTTTAGAAAGCAAGAAGACATTAGGAATGATTTCATAAGGGTGTCATCTAGGACATTGCACAATAGGTACTCCAATAACTTAGTGTGAAACTAAGACTAATATTTTGTGGCTATATTTTTCTTCATTGACTTCTCGTACCATTTTTAATGGACCTATATAAACAAGTTATAATGCTGCTTTTAAGTTGATGATGATATGAATACTGGCCTCATGGTGCAAGACACAGAGAAAGTTTTTATTTTTCATAAAGTATCAAGACCTGTAAAAGAAGTACAAATTTGCAGTTAAGGTAACACGGTCTGAATAAAAATAAAAATAGAAATCAGTTCTCTTGGAAATCTGTGATCCAGATTTTATTAGCAGGTGTATATCAAAATATGCAAGGAAATACTCTCACAGCTAACTGTGGATGTTAAATAAGGAATGATGATTGCCAAGAACTTGGTTTTTAAGAAAAGACAAATGGAATATAAATAAACAAGCAACATTACCTAGTCCTTCATCCACAATATAAGTAATTTCCCTGAAATATCTCCTGAAGTAACTAGAGCATTGACTAACTCTTCATGAATGAATATAATTTTCCTTTAAAAAAAATTAGAAAAAAAATATCCATAGAGATTAAGAGATTGGTTGGGGTATTTTTACTTTTTTTATTTTTTCCGAACTGTTGAAGGTAGTGGTGAAAACAGCCTTAAAATTTATCCTTATGATCAGACCTTACAGCCAAAGAGAAAGTTTCTCAAAGACTCATGACAGATACAGCAGATAATTTACAGGTTTAAGATATACACAGAACAAGGTATTAGAAATGGTATGTACTCAGGGGTACAATAGTATGACACAGTGAAAATTAAATGCAAAGAAGAAAGGTTCTAACATCTCTAGAGGTATCTTCACAGTCATAGCCAGCATCTCAAACAGTGTAAATTAAGTGGCTTTAAACCAAACCCTTTTAGTTGCAACTGAAGTTATTATCTATTCACAGTGTACAGTTATTTTTATGAACAGCTGTTTGTTTTTATAGAAAAAGCAGTGTTCGGTGGGGGACACAAAGAACATTTAAAATAACTTTTGAGTTTTTTTTATCTATTGGATTTATACTTTGCTTCGTTAGTACATAATAAGTACATAATTTCATAAGTCTATGGGGGTTAAAATCAAGATTATTTGAGATAAAACTAATCTATGAGCAGGGAAAGTAGGTCAATATTTCTAATTTAAATATTATTTCTTTGTGTTATTAATCACCATTGGTTATTTTATCTCTACTATCCTCTAGCATTTAATACAGATTCAGGAATATTATTGACCATCTGTTAGCATAATATTAAGCATTCAAATTTCTTTTAGTGTATATGAATTTCTGGAATATTTTCTGCAAATATTGTATCCCTAGACTAAATGAAACTTCCATGAGCCTCAAGCACTTCTGTGATATTTATACAGTAATTTAGAGAGCATCCTGTATATTTCCAAAGGAATCACATCTCTTTAATTAAAATGTAAAATTCAGAACTGAAGTGACTGTTATTAGGAAGCTGAATTCAGTTAAAAGAGCAATAAACACTGGATGCAAACATTCAAATAAAAGTTTTAATGATCTTTCGGAGGCTTAAATTACAACCAGTGAAATCATAAGCAAAGCCATATTTTTATCTTCCTTAAAGGTAATATAAACTAAGAGTTTCAGCTACAAGAAGAAAAAAAACCTGAATTCTTTTTTATTTGCTGACATTGTCATCTATAAAGAGTGTTGACTTCAGTAGTTATGAAAAAGTTAGACATAACCTTGGACAGGAGACCTTTAATCACTTTAGGTTTAGCATGGAAGCCGGTATCCCTTTCTAAAGTTGTATAAATAGCAACTTGGATTGCCCAGAAAAAATGAAAGAAGCAGAAAACACTGTCTAGTTTCCCAGTCCTCCTTCTCAACAAAACTGCAGCCAAAACCACCAACAAACCCAGAGAATTCAACAAACAAGATTTTATATGTGAAATCTATATCTTTTTTTCCCCCTGGAATAATATGATTTCAATTTTATACTTAAAATATTGTAGGTAGATCTCTCTACATTTAGAAGGAGAATTATTGCCTCTATAAAACAAAGCATTTCTGGTTAAGATTAAATAGAACTAATCCACTATTAATTATTGTGGTTTTTTTCTTATTCTGCAATTCTTACTTAAAATCGTCATAAAGTTTGTGTTGTAAATATCAGAAAATCATAAAATTTTAGAAATTCTGAACCCTGCATATATTTAATGCGTTAAATGAGCTCTACTTTTGGCATGATTATTGGATATTTTTTATGAGCATTCTGAAACTCCCCTTATTTGGGCAGAACAGGTGCATGATGTTCTGAAATTACCTTTTTCATTAAAGATGACAAGAGTGATGCTTACCTCATGAGGTTTATGGATATCTGCATCCAGTCCTTGGCAGTGCTCATGCTCACACCCCTGGACTGAGGTTTTGCTATTCTGTTAATTTGTCCCAGAAATAATAATAGCCACAGAATGTTTCATCTTTGTTGTGCTGACAGTATCACAGAAAAGGTGCCAGTTGACAGATACAATTTGTAGGTACTTACACTTTGTGATTGTATCTTTAGCTCATTTCTAAAAACTTAGCATACTATTATTGCTTTGGCTTGGAGTGGTTATTGTCCTTTGTCATGATGGCGCATATCTTCGTCATGTTGACAATCATGAGGAGATCTCCTATTTCAGGATATTTAAATAAAAAAAGGGGGGGGGGGGGGTATTTCAGACTTGAAACAGAATTTACAATAATAAGCATGTGGTGGAAATAGATGCCTGAAAATGTTACAGCTAACCATTACTGAGAAAATGTTTCCCTTTGTCCCCCTTTTCTCCAGCATGTATCTGCTGTATTTCTTCACTCTTTCACCTTCACATGATCATTCTTTCTGTCCTGGCTGTCTGACTCTTCTTTTAGACTCTGTTTGCCCTTCACTCTCCCACAGGGTACCACTGGATGCTACACACACACTTTCTTTTACCCAGTGGCTCTGTATCAAGTCGGATATCTGCCTCTGCAGCATTTGCCTCTGTATTATGCTAAATGTCTCTCAGAATGCAGCCATGAATGGGTGTCAAACTGGGATGTCCTGCAAGGCAAAATGAAACCTTGAGAGGCTGCCACTGGCTCATGCAGAGACTTTGTAATTGAATGTTCTACATCATTTCACACAGCTCCAAAGCCTCATTTGTTGTAGTTTACATGGTAATTTAAAATATTAGTAGAGGGCAAGGCACTTGCAAGCTGGTCAAAAAGGGCTGCTTGAACCATGTCTTTGATAGGGAGATGTAGAGCTTGTATGGGTAACTACAACACTGCCCTCCAGCAGGGAAGGCAAAGAGCATCAGTGTCAACAAGCATGATGTGCCTGGAGTTTCTTTGCATTAGGAGTAGCACAAACTGTACAGAATATCTGAAACTATGTGGATTTCTGTCACTGCAGTGGCAAAAAGGTGAACGATAAATGAGAATTTAGGTGGGAAACAGATCTTCTGTATAATGAGTTAGATATCAATGTCTGGAATACAAATCATATGAACATGATCTCAGATATGTATTTGTGTCTTTTTGTTTGTATAAAAGCATGAATGTAAAGTTCCATATTTTGGGGCCAAATGTTTGTGTCATGTAAATTACCTCGTTCCTTTAAGACCAATGAGGTACTGTGAAAGCACAAAGATTTGGACAAATAGTATCTAAGGGAAGCCTCTAGTGTTGCTGTACTTTATGGTGTTTCTACAGGTTCTGGTGATTGCACTGTAGCAGGTAGTGAGATCAATGTACTGGTGTGTGTGATTTAGCAGCAAGTGTGTAAGGTATGTGGATTTATTTCTCTTCACATCTTTAAAAACTTTGAAATGAATGCTGATTTCAGCATTGCAGCTCTATTCAAGGCCTCAGGCAATTACTTTTTAATCAGTATTTGAAGAACTCCTTTTTCACCTTAAGGAACCTTTTTATGAATGCAGAAATGTGCAGGTTTCTCCAGGCAATAAAAAGCCATTAGAATCAGGAGTGAGGGGTGCTGCAGGGTAGAGTAACAATTCTGACATTTCTGAGGAAACTTAATTTATAGTAACCTAATTTATACAAGATGATAGGAGTTCTTACAGTGATGCTCTAAACAGGGAGGTATTTTGCTTGTGAATGAAAATCCCAGACCAGCAAAAGAAGTTTATTAATCATCCCACCATTAAAGATGATATTGTCTCATGTAGTTCTGTGGGCATATACATTACCACATGGAATCCCAAATCAGTTCAGATTTCTTCAGTACATATGCCCAAATAAGCACGTAGGCCATAGATCAGGACTTTTTTTAAAATACAACAGTATATCTATTATGAAGAAATTAGATTTTACAAGACTGGGCTCAAAATAATCCTGCATTTTGCTTTTCAATTAAAACAAAATTACATTACTTTACTTATATTATTCATACTAACCCAGGGATTTTCTGTGGTGGATGGAAGATTTAAAATGTGCTAGCCAAAAGTAAGATCTGTGGACTGTATAAAATCAAATGAATTCAGTTCCTCAATAGGATGCAGAATATTTCCATTTAATATAAGAGATGATCACATAAATGCAAAAAAAATCATTAAAATCTTGTTAACCTTAGACACGCAGGGGAGAAAAAACAAGAGAATAAACCATGCACCCTGCTTAGAAACCAAGCAAATTCAATATACATTGAACTAAGATGAGAAAAGAACTGAGAAAAAATATCCTCTGTGAATACGGTCCTTTAACATTTTATGACTATATTAGTTCACATTTAAATAAAGGTAGCTATAAACAATATTAAATATTTAACTTCAATTTCCTAATATTTAAGTTTTTATGTTTTTAGGTATTAAATATGAGAGAATGTAGTTCATATATTTTTATTTTGGTTTGTCGTTATATACATCAGACTTTTTATTTAATTTGTCACACATTTGTAAAATTATTATAATTTTAATTGTTAATAGAGGGATATTTTCTCCTTGGGAAAAGAAAGTCAGCTTCCAAATTCTAGCAGCTTAGGCTAACCAAATCAAAGATAAGATACAAAGCCAAGGAAGCTGTCTAGTTTCTTTAACATCAAATAGATTAGTTGAAAATTACAAGTCTTGAATATGATTATATAATTTAGTAGGATAAATATTTGAGCTTCTTTCCTGTGCAGTAAGGAAAAGAACATTTGCAGTCACTTCTATCTAAAGGGATAAAATCTGCAGGCATTGTAGAGAACTGTATCAAATGTCAGAAAGAGTGATAAACAAAAAAAAAAAGGCAAACCAAAGCCCTAAACATCCTGACATTATGTGAGATTAGAATAGCATTGACAGTTTCAAATTTAGCTTCAAATATACTAAGCCTTTGAGCCATGAGATTTGTTTTCAAAGATTTCTCATTTCCCAACTGATCTCAGGTTCACCTGATGTGTAACCATCCACTTCCTGCACTGTGAAATAGAGAACTCTCAAGATCCTCTTTAAAATTTTCCAAAATCTAATCTGTAATAAAAAGAGCTTTATAAAAGGCTAATATTTTATAATAAATCTGAGTTTGAAATCCGCTTTCTATTAGTGCTACCAGAAGTAGAAAGAACAACAATAAAACAAAGACAAATGAAATATCTTGTCAGTGAGAAGGACAGCAGGATGGGGACTGGTAGAGCAAAGTCTCTCCCACTGTAAGTAAAGATCAGGTTTGTGACCATCTGAGGAACCTGAATGTACGTAAGTCTGTGGCACCTGGTGAGATGCATGCAGGAGTCCTGGGGAAATTGGCTGATGTAGTCACTAAAACACTCTCCATGGTATTTGAATACCATCTTGGCATTCAGGTGAAGTCCCAGGTGACTGGAAAAAGGGAAACATCATACCCAAAAAGTGCAGAAAGGAGGCTCCTGGAACCACTGACCTGTCAGTCTCACCTCTGTGCCTGGGAAGATCATGGAACAAACCCCCCTGGAAGCTGTGCTAAGGCACATAGAGGACAAGAGCATGATTCAAGACATCAGCATGGCTCCACCAAGGAGGGGAAAGACCTGGATGACCAACATAACAGCCCTCTCTGATGGAGTGAATACATCAGTGGACAAGGGAAGAGATATAGATATAGTTTATATGTTTATTTAATTATTTACTTATGGAAATTCTTTGACAAGGTCCTGAACAACATCTTTCTTTCTAAACTGGAGAGAGATGGATTCAATGAGTAGATTGTTTGATGGAGAAGAAAACGATTGGGTGGTGACCTTCAGAGGGTAGTGGTCCACTCAGAGTCAACAGCTTAGAGTCCCAATGGACATCAGTGACAAGAGGTGTCCCTCAGGGGTCTGTACTGGGACCAGTGCTATTTTGTATCTTCATTAACAATATAGATGAGTTGATTGAGAACACCCCCAGCAAATTTACAGATGACACCAAGCTGAGTGGTGCAGTTGCCACACCTGAGGGATGGGATGCCATGCAGAGGGACCTGGGCAGGCTCAGCAAGTGGCTGCATGGGAACCCTGTGGGGTTCAACCCAGGGTAAGGTGCTGCACCTGGGTCGGGACAACCCCCAGTACTGACACAGGCTGGGGGATGAACGGATGGAGAGCAGCCCTGGGGAGAAGGACCTGGGGGTGCTGGTGTTTGGGAGGCTGGACATGACCCAGCCATGGGCACTCCCAGCCCAGAGAGACAAACGTGTCCTGGGCTGCATCCAGAGCAGTGTGGACAGCAGGGCCAGGGAGGGGATTCTGTCCCTCTGCTCTGCTCTGCTGAGACCCCACCTGCAGGGCTGCATCAGCTCTGGGGTCCCAGCATAGGAGGGACACGGACCTGCTTGAGCAAGTCCAGAGGAGGCCACCAAGATACTTAGTGATATACTTAGGGATTGAGCATCTTTTATGATGAAAGGCTGAGAGAACTTAGAGAAGGCTTCAGGGTGACCTAAGTGCAGCCTTTAAATAGCTGCAGAACTACAGAAAAGACATAGAACTACAAAAACGATAGAGAGGTATATATTTATAAGGGTATGTAGTGAAAGGGCAAGGGAGAATAGCTTCAAACTGAGAAAAGGTAGGTTTTGATTAGATATTAGGAAGAAATTCTTTGCTGTGAGGGTGGTGAGACACTGGAACAGGTTGCCAGAGAAATTGTGGATACCCATACCTGGAAGTGTTCAAAGCCAGGTTGTCAGGTGTCTCCACCCATGACAAGGGGGTTGGAACTTTAATGGTCCTTCCAACAGAAATCATTCTAAGATTCTAAAACAATATGTCAGGAAAAGACACATGAGAAGTTTCTTCTCTGACTTGAAACTGTCTTCAAATCCAGCTTTGAGTCATTTGAGTCATCATAAGATTGAGAGATGACATTAAGGAAGGAGGACTGTTGATAGTGTAGGGCTTTCTTATATCTAACTGTTGGGAAGCTTAGTCTTCCATATTTATTTTTACTTCTAATTCCGGTATGAATGCTTTTAATTTCAAAATTGTGTGATTTGTTTTAAATAGAAAGAAGCCATTAAAACCCAAAAAACAAATAAGTAAACAAAAAATGTGTTGAACTGAAAATAGGTGATGATACTTGTTTAGGAGAATTGGTATTTTAAGCGAGATACTAGAAGATTTTAAGAGACTACTAGGAGATGTTCTAAAACATGATTTATTTATTCTTTTTCTGCAGTTTCATGAAGGAGTGAGAACCTTTTTACTATGTTTCTTAGATGTTTGTGGTTAGTGGTCAGTGGACATAAGACTACAGATTACAAGATCCTTTAAAGGTTAGTTAGCTTATAAACTGTTGCTACAAAAGAACATTTCTACTGTTACACTAATTGTTAATTATTTTGTCTTATATGTTTATGCCACAGTGTGGATTTTCTTAATTATAAATTTAAAACTTTCTACCGCTTAGCTTACTTTTTTTTTTATTTAAACTATAAATTTACATTTTTCTTACGGTTTCTAAATTTGAAAGCTATTTTTAAAGTTTCAGGTTGAACTTTGTATTTATTTCTGTGTTTGGGTTTGCATGCAGAAGATTTTGACAATTTTTTGTGCTTGGAATTCCTACATAGGAGTACATGGAAATAATTTATAATAAAAACGACAACTTTTCAAAAAAAAGTTTGCCAACAGTTCAAGATTTGTCAGTCTTGCCTACTAATTATCAAATTCTATATAGAACTGGGGGGAGAGTTGAGTGGTAGTCTGAACTCTGTGAAAATGCTTCGTGTGTTATTTAATGAGCAAAATGTCAAATTAAAATTCCTCTTAAGGTCTGCATGTGCAAAGCAGTCAGCCTTCTCTTTTCTACTCTGGGTTGGACTCCATGCAAATTTCATAATTCCATAGTGAATGCTCTAAGGAAGTTTTGGGGCATAGGATATAAGGCATAGTCTAGTTTGTAGGCTGATCTCTAAGGGAAGAGATATGGGAAATACATATTTTTGCAAGGTGGTACTCTTCTATAGAAAAATAAAATAATTTCAAGTGAAAAAGTTTTATCCCTTCAGTGAAATAAAGAACTTTGGCTTGAGAAATGTCATTTTAATTGAGTTGTTTTGATTGGACCTGTGTGAAATATTATTCTTTGTCATTTTAAAAATTATATTCTTATGAATTTGCATTCTAGTGTTTCTATTTTGTGAGATACTTGCCTTCTTCAACCCATATTTTGGTAGAATTATACAAGTTCTGAAGTACCATTCCAAATGCTTTCAGTCAGTTTTCAAAGACCATTTATTTGATCAAGACAAAAGCTTTCTTTGGCACACCTACATAAAATAGCAGCTGCCATGGTACAAGAAGAGCTGCTCCCAGCATCAATCATGGCCATAACACATCTCTCAGAGATCGTTCCTTCTTCGAGATGCAAGATTGCTTTTCTGGAGCTTTTCAGCAACAAGTAGCAGATGTCTGTGTGTTATTGAAACTTGCTTGCTCAAACTCATCTCTGCTGCTCTTTTTATTAAAACAGGATAAGAAATTATTTTAAATTACTCAGGAGAGTATAGTAGGCAAAAACACCCACAAAGCTATTATTAGTAAACAGTATTAAAATAATGCTATTATGTGATCTGCTTACTGATAATTTTGCTTCTGACATGGGCTGTCTGGTTTTTCCTCATGCAGTTTATACCTCCACTGAAATAATGGCAAATCATATTTAGAAAGAAGATTATCTCAAAATTACTAAAGAAAACCATCTTAGAAACTTGCTTTTCATTACCATTTCTTGAGAGCAGCAATATGTAAAAGATAATAAACAGACTCCTTGTTTTTGGAGATTGTCATCCTGATGTTGAAAATTGTCACAGCTTTGAAAAGTGTCACATACGCTTTGCTGTAAGTTGTCTTATCTGTAAAAGATGCTGATTGAATTGCATGAATTTAAATTTGAAGATAAAATTTGGATGAATGTGTAACACAGGTATGGACAGTGTGAATTTTGAACATTACTGGTAAATTCAGCTATCCCATCAAAGTCCTGACTCATCTCTGTAAGGACATTGTTCAAAAAGTAGGCAACAGATGTAAAGATATCACAATGTTTCATCTTAACCTTTCAAATCAGAAATATATACATGTTTCCTAAACAAAAAAAAGAATCTTAGTACCTTCTCAATGAAAGCAGTCTGTCCTTTGTTTTTGATTGCATGTATATGGAAAAAAATATACAAAATAACTAATAAAGAGGGAAAACATGGTTGGTTCTAAACAGATCTAAAGAAAAAATGTTTCAACTAAGAGGTAACTGATTTGAATGCCTTGATAATTCAGCTGCATTTTGTCAGATCCTAGTAGTGAATTCCACTTGCAACACTCTCTTTAATCTTAATATTTAACACACTGAGATACTAGCAGAGGCTCAGAGCATGAAAACAAGCATGTCATACTCATGGTGGTGCTGCATCTGTGTCTCATGTGTTACATACTGAAGCATGAGTGGTTTTTTTGTCAGTCATACAGTAAGTAGAAAATGGCAAAAAATATTTTCCATTTTCTCCAAAATAAGATTTTTTTTCATGCACACAGTTGTAGAACTTCAAGGACTTACCCTCATTCTTTCATCCACAAACAGTATGAGTAACAAACAAAGGATGTCTCATCAAAGCAGACATTCACAGTAACAAATCTGCTACAAATTCCATACTACCTACCAAACAGAACAGACCATAAATATTCAGGGTGTGACTTGGGCTGGGGAAGAGTGATGAGTAGGAGGGGGAAGTAAAACCTTATGCCTTTGGCAAGTTATTCCTAAGAAGAGGTGTGAGTAGTATCCTCAAATGCAAATGGTGTCCTGTTGTGGCATGCTCTGTTTATATACTTTGGATTCTCCAAGGTTGTTACTGAAAAAGAGCAAAATATTTTTACTAAAACAAACACAGAATCCAAGCAGACTACAAAAATCCTATTAAATTCTTTAAAATCTCAAAGAGTGGGAAGCTCTTTTCCCAGTGTTTTTATGCTGAAACGGTGTAGTAAACAGGAAAATTGAGGAAAACTATCTGGTTAGTCATTTTCTGCTTTGGTCTAAACAAAACTCTGCTTTCAAAGTTTTTCAGAGGATAAGTGTAGAGTATCTGTAGATATTATTAGAACTAAGATACATCTGCTTTAAACTGGCATAATGTCAGAGTGCATTACAGGTCCGATCTTTGGTGAATGAGACTTAAAAAAGAGATTTACATAAGCAAGGTTTTCTTGCCAGAGAATGACAAGGAAGTTGTAACTGTCTGTGTTTTTACTTTGGCATGCTATTGAGCTGTAGCACAGAGAGCTTCAAGGCTTTGCAAACACCACTTCGATTGTTTTGTTTCCGACATCATTCAAGAGTCAGTTTATCAAAGCCAGAAGTCTGGTTTTGTTCTAAAATCCCTCAAGTCTAATTTATACTGCATGAGTGTAACACAAATTTAAAAATGAAGATGATTCATAACGTTTTGGAATTCATTTCTTCATGTAAATCTAAGGATCTAAGACATTCTGAGATTGAAAAAGTTTTCAAACACTCAGCGTTCCCAAAGGCAATTTTGTTTCTCACCCATTCTTACCAGTAGCTTTGATAAACTACATTAACTGTAATGAATCACATCATAAGATTCTGTCTGTCTTGGCTCTGTAACAGAAGTGTTACCGCCAAGGATATGTCTGACATACCAGACCTTTGAATGCTGCTGATTAACTTTACCTCCATATTATTGAATGCTAAGGAAGCTTGAGTAAAGTCTCTCTCTGTAGAGAAAGTTATTAAAAATAGGTGTTTTCTAAATGAAGTATTCTCTAAAAATTTGAGAAATATCTTTAGTTAGAGGATATTTTTCTACTTCTTCTTTTGTACCACTGCTTTTGTTCTACTAATCCTTTAGGGATAGCTCTGGCGTCCTGTTCTGAAGCACTTAGCTCTGTATTTTTCTGTATTTTAGAGATGCTTTCTATTAAAAATGCATAGAAATTAAGTTTATACATTTTAGTCACCCTTTATCCAGTTTCATTAATCAATATCTGAAAATGAGGAGCTAAAATTACATTTGGAAATTGTAATTTTTTTAAAGCTTTACAAAGTAGGATATTTGACCATTTTCTTATTTATTGTATCAGTTTTCTGTGTACTAAATAGAAAATGAGAGGCAAACAGCACAGCCTTCTGAAACAAGTGCTATAAGTTCTATCTAGGCCCTAGATAGAACTAACTAACATGAAATTGAGAGTCTGGACTGTGTAATTATATCAGAATCCTATATTAATAAAGGAACATATGAGAGACATAGATTTCAAGGATTATAAACTTGATTCTTCCTCCTAACTCTCTCTATACTCTTTCTTGCCACTGAAACTCTGATTAATCTTTAGAAAACTAAAGGGGTGTGCTCTCCTACTCATGTGATAATTAGCTTTGTGTTTAAAATGTAACACTTCTTCAAATAATCTTGAGCAACTTGATTTAATTAATTGACACAAGGCTATTGGTATGATTTGAGCTCCATGGCAGAATTTTCAGTTCTTTTGTCTCATTCTTCCCCCTCAAGTTTTGAATATTTCTAGGAAACTGTTGGATATTATTGACATATATTTTGAAACCAAGGATCATCATCTCTGTCTTCTATGCAAACTCTTGAAAAGGAAAATAAATTTCTTACAGAATATGATTCTGCTCTCTCTCTTGTACAGCTTGGCATGAAATTTCATCACATAACTTTTCCTGTTCAGCTTGTGACCTGAATATAGATCATCAAATACATAGGTTTGTTCATGAACAAACATCCCTTTTTTACTTAAACTGTACTAAGCAAAAGGTCAGATAAAAGTTACAACAGGATTAAAGAAGAATATGTTTTGCATTGTATGCAGGTATTAGAGAGTTCTGAGAGAGAAACAAGAGGCTTTCATGATATCTTGGCAACTACATCCAGTGGATCAAGTGGGCTGTCAGTCATATATTGGAAGGTTTATAGTTTTATTGTAAGTATCTATCTATCTATGTATGTATCTATAGATAGATAGATAGATATAAAAAAAATCAACAGATTTTAATGAGAGAATCTATACTATTTAAAATTTATAGTTGCATTAACTATATACTTTTTCTCCTGTGTCTCTCTCCTCTTTTCTAAGGAGAATATAATTACAATGTTAAAAGATAGAAGAGAAGAGAAAATGTTTTTTTGGTTTTTTTTTTTTTACACTAATTTGCATTTTAGGTTTTCATTTGTTTAATGTATTGTTTGAACAACTGCTTTCAATCACCTTTACTTGACAAATAATTTTATAAGATTAGAGTAAAACTAACAGTTTAAAAGCACACTCTATGTACTAATGAGTTTTAAGAGTAAACTAATCTATAATTCCATTTGCTTGACTGCTAAGACTTTTAACAAATATTAGCCAAAAATTATATTAAGGTGTGTATTTTGGTGTTTGAGTGTATACATAAAATAATAAACTCTTATAACTTGTATATATATGTTAATCATTTAATGTACAGAGAGCCATTTTCAAGCCTTCAGGGTAGCTGACCCTCATTAATTTAGTTTAATTCTTTGTGGTCCATAATTGTCAACACCAAACAGCAAGTTAGAGGAAGAGAGAGGATTTTCCTGATATCTCCCTAAGATAATTCCATTTTCAAACTGAAGGCAGAAGTATTCTCACAGTCATTGAGAGTCTTCATAGTCATGGATTCTCTTTAGAAAAAAAATATGATGAAAAATTTAATATATATTGCTTAAAAAAATATCATATAGGCTTGAATATGGAAAATATGACTTTAGGTTGGGTGGACTTCCACATATTTGAACATGGATGAGGAAGATATCTTCCAGTCATGCACTGGATATTACTTATAGCTATGTTTCTAGGGATTGCCTTGCTTCTCCCCCTGTGGAATAATGATATGTTTGGCTCCAAGATACGAAAAACAGAATTTCAAGTTATAATGATTATTAGGAATTAAAAAAAAGATCAAATTAAAAACCACAACAATACAAACCAAACCAAAAGCCAAAGAAACACAGTTAAACTTTTTTTGCTTTGCTTGCTACTTTCCTTGGAAATATTTCTATCATGGAGGCTTTTCCATCTTGTGATGCTTTAAATAGAGGCATTAGGAAATCTGACCTCTTGAAGAAAGTATTGGTTTAAAGAACCATGTCCTGCTCTTTATTAGAAGGTATGTCTTTCAATGACTTAGAATCTTCTTTTCATTTTATAACTTTATCATTACTGCTAAAAATTGGCGGGTTGGCAGAAGATAAACAGAAATTGATTAGTTTTACAATGAATATTTATTTCAGCTTCAGCTGGAAGAAAACCGCTAGTGACTACATCCTTCTTTTCAAGATAAACTTACGTTTTGGAATAAATCAGATGCAGAATCTCCCAGAGGTGTTGAGGCTGTGTGTCATCACAGATTTCTATGGCTTTTCCCCCTCCATTTGTTCCAGCAGACAAGTTATACCAGCATTTGCTGTGTATGCTGTTTCGATGGTAGTGATAAGAGTTCCCTGCCTTGATCATAGATGTTCCTTTGTACCATAGCACTTGTTTCAGAAGGCTGTGCTGTTTCCCTCTCATTTCAAGGCCTTGGGAAAAGTGTCTCATTTTGCTCAGGGCAAGGAGTGTTGCTGTGAAGGAGGAGTGGAAGCTGTTCCACGTTTGCTGGTATCAAGCTTTTGCTGAACAACAGCACTGCAGATAAGTTGAGGACTTCTTGTATCCACACCTAATTCAGTACTCCAAAGAGGAGACAATATGTTTTCATTTTTAATTCATTTCCTGAAGTAAATGTGCCATTTCATAAGGTTTCATTTAGACAGTTCTGTATGCAGTTTTGTTTTTTTCAAAGTGAATAAATTATTTGCCCACATATTGGTTGTAGATTATTGTTCACCAGGTCCACCTAAGATAATATTTTGGCCACCTCTTGATCAAAGCAAATGATTTGTGAGATGAAACAGAAATATCCATAATGCCAAATACAGAAAAAAAATCAATAAATGATCATTGATCTTAGTCCAAATTATTCTCAAAAATATACTGCACACACAAATTTCTGAATCTTTCAATACAATTCAGTCCTTACTTAATCATTCTGTAACTAACACATATAGCAGAAGAGAGTCCAGCTCAGCATGAAAAAGGTACATTTGATTTACGATACTAAGAATGAAAAAGATCCTGAAGATAAGCATATTTAAAGAAAAGTAAGACTTTGGTTAATGAACTAGCACTTCTGCAAAACTGCTGCAGGAGTAGATCCAAGTTAGTAGATTTTAATCTTTCTCTTCCCCTCCCCAACTCATCCTGCCAGCTTTCTGTAAAAATAATCTCTATAAATCCTTGCAAAACAATATATGTTGCTCAGATGAGATCTTGGCAATGTGAATCAGTTATATTCATTCCCTGCTTGCAGAAGCTTTGCCTCTTCTGACACAAGGTCAAAAATCATATTCCAGACTCCACCTCTCTATTATCTGTTTATGGAGACATGTCAAGTTGTCACTAAGGATTATTTTGGAAAGGTCTTTATTTAGTATATATTTCAAAAACGCATGAAAAATATATACACTAACGTTAATGAGGGGTTAGTGGATTCTGAAATGCGAAAATTTGCCTCTGTAAAGAGGCATCCCACCCAAAAAGGCAAAGTCATAAGAAACCTCAAAATAATTAAGTTCCTCTAATGGGAAGAAATACATAAGACAAAATAATAAAGAAGGAACAGAAAAGAACCCATAATGGAAAAGTTTTTGAGCTATTTTCTTTTGTGCATGGAATACCTTCAGGGACAAATAAAAAAGAAAAAAACTAATTTTAAAAATGGTTTTTTCCATTGATTATGTTTATGTTCATCTTTGTCTTTTATGACACAGCAGTAGATAAAACAATGATGATACAGCAATATTCCACTGGCTTAGAAATCTAAGGAGAGGATTTAGGGTGGCTAATTGAATGAAATCTTTTGTCTCTTTCTTTGTGAATAGTGTTTTTTATGTCACAGGCCATTTTCTTCCTGTTTTTTTATTCAAAGTCAGAAATGAGATAAAAGTGAGTGAATTTTGCTTTAAAAATTAATTTCCAAAGACACATACAAAATGAGCAACAAAAGGCAAGACAAGGAGAGAATACTATATCATAATGTTTCAACACTGAGATTTGTCCTATTTCTGTTCTCTTTCCTTTTTATAAATACTTTAAAAATATGAGTCAACTGAGTTCCATGTTTGTTTTTATTGTTATCCTACTTTTACTTATTTAGGATTACATCATGTGTGTGCAACTTTTTAGGTGAAATAGAAGATGATGAAAAAAAGAAATTAAAGCAGATCTGAGTGAGGAAGGGAAATGGATGAAGATGGTAAAGAGCAACATTCCCAAAGCTGGAAATAATAATGATAAGACCAGTTCCCTGTGTTTGGGTTCCATGTACTGCTGTTGCCTTCAGCTTTACCTGCTTTTTTTCCTTACATGGGTGGAAGGATTTTAAATGCATCCAGTCAGTGGAAGAATATGCATGCAGAAAGAAGAGTCTCATTCACAAATCAGAAACTGGTACAATTCTGTGGAATTTTGTTAGCTCTATTTTTCCCTGGGGAAGCATGCATAATTAATTGTAGCTGTTTTATACAGACATATTTTCATTGGTGCCAGGGAATGAAAGACATGATCTGCCCCACTGTGGTAGTGGCAGTCACTGTTTTTCCTCTGACAATTACGTGACTGTATTATAGGCGTGTAGCGACAGGCCAGAAATGTGCACACTGTTTTGTTTCAGCTTCTTTATCTGAAGAGCTTCCCAGTCTTGAGTAGCCACTGTGACTTTTGGCTTTCAGTCCAGGTGTTAAGAAGCTATGCTGATTAAGTCTGTCTGGTGAAAAGGTATGCTAAAGCCTGGAGATGAGATTCTTCATTCCATCTCAGTTGAACAAATTTTAGTGGATGCTTCTAAACATCCTATTACTTCCTCTTCTTAAGAGATGTCTGAAAAACTTGATGTCCTCTCATTCAGAGTAGCAATTTTTACTGATAAATCCAAAATAAGTAATTTATTTTTTTCAGAATAGTTCCTGAAATTTCACAGGTTAGTTAACAGATTTATATCGCCCAGAGTGCTTTCGACATAAAGAAACGTGTAAGTGCTTACTGTTGCTGTAGTAGCTGTTCAAACATCTGTGTGCTGACATTAGGACATTAGCTCAGTTTCTGTGAACATTCATTCTTATCTGTTTAGAAACTACCAATTATGATTCTACAGACAGCTCTCCACAAGAACTGTGCTTGAAATCATCAGGTTTTCATATACAGCCGTGCATGGTCTTGGATTTCTTAGTCACTCTTGGCATAAATTTGAGTTGATGACTGGGGAGGTCAAAATGTGCATGTAGAACTGTCAGTGCTCTGTGCCATTCAGATGTCTGGAGCTGGATTTGGGGAGGTTTTGTACTTATTTGGAGAGGGAGGAAGAATAGCAATCTGAACAGTCAGAGGTTTTATCTACTCTTGTTGTATGGATAGATGTCAAAGAGAGAAAAAGCTACTTTAATCATATCCTGTCAGTTTAAATGTAGGGCTTTTTATGCCCTATTTTTCTGGGAAAATACATATAGTACTGCACCACACAATCACGTTAAGTACCATACAGGAAAACCTGCAAAAGATGTTGCCATGGTCTAGATTTTGAACAAATAGCCTAGCAAGACATTTTCATTTTCAAAAGTCAAACCTGGCATTATATTTATGGCTTTGTTTAGATTCTTTTTTTTTTTTTTTCCTTTTTGTACATCTCCATCTAGAGTTTACAAAGAAAATAGACCTGCTGTGATGTGAACCCCAAAGGAAAGATACACTGTGTCTGTAATATACTGAAATGTCAGGAAATCATTTATTGAGCCACTGGTGCCTTTAGAGGCTGGCTATAATTTGCTTTGCTGTCTGATAATGTGTGTGTTTGTAGATCAATTATCTCAAGAGCTCTTTGGAGCCATAAGGTCATCTTTCGCATATTTGTCAGATACTTCTGTGCAGGGATGCCAAGTAACACATTTTTCTTCCTGAACTTAATAGATCATCTCTCAAAATAAGTAAAGAAAGAGATTATCTGGTGATGGCACTGTTCTCAATGCTGAAGCTTTTGCCATACTTTTAACATATTTATTTATGCATATATAGTGAACAAAATATGGGAGGAGCTTTACTTAAAAACAGTTGCATACATTTTCTTTCATATTGGTGATTGGTAATTCACTTGTAAGCACCTTTATTCAAATACCAGTATTTTAATATTGCCTGCATGCAGGTGGACAGAAGCCTTTTGTGACACCAGCATCACTTCTCTCATTGGTCCAAAGCTGAATAGATATTTTGGAAGGAGGCTTGTCTTTTATGTTGAGAACAGGACTTGTGACCATCAGCATCGCTTGCTTTTCTCTTAGGACAGCAACATTTGATGTGTTTTTACACACATCAAATGTGATGAGTTAAGGAGATGGAAGGAAGAAGAGGAAATGAATTTATAGTGTGTCAAACAGATGAAATTATTTAATTCAAAATCAAATAGTAATAATAATTTAATAGCACCTCTACTATGAAACTTGAAAGCACTTTGCAAACATTAGTTGTCAGAGACAAGGACAAAAGTGCAAAGGGATAGTTAAATTATATGTGATTAACTCAGATACAGAGAGCTAAAGTGATATATTAATATTTCCTCTTGACAGTAGAATTTCTGAGAACAGACTTAAAAAACAGTTCCAGTTTATACCAGCTTTATACTAATGTATAAATTTACATAACTAAGTGGTGGCTTGCTTCTGATGTATATATTTGTATTCCTGATACTCCAAAAGATTGGTCCTCGATCCAGTGTTGGGCTGAAGGGTGACCTCTGGCATGCCACTACCTTGATGGCATGCTGATTGTCACTCTGAAAATGGTGCCATCATAAATCTGACGGGCTCAATGCAAGAAGAGATGAAGTTTAGGCATGAGAGAAAGGGTACAAGAATAACAAGTGAGGATGGAAATGGCATTGAGACATTGGCAGGTAGGGCTGGCCAAGATGGGTAGGACTGCAGAGCAGAACAGCTGATCCTGAGACCCTGGGATCAGCACTCTGTGTTTTCAGGACTTGCTCTAGACTGTCCTCATGACCAACCAATTGTCATTGGTGAGACACTTTCCACTGTGGCCCGGTCTGAGAGTGAGTGAAAGACCATGCTGCAGTATAAGTGGGACCACTTATATTGGGATATAATATAATGGGACCACTAGGGGTCCACTGGAGAACCAACATCTGATCTGAACTGCAATGTAAATAGACCTGCCCTAAAAGCACGAGAACTGGAAATTCTGAAAAAGAGATAAGCCTGAAGTTGTGTCTCTCCTTTACTCTAATGGCTTTTGCCACTCTGTGTCAGGAACCTCGATGCCATTTAAAATTCTCTCTTTAGAAGAACACAGATTCAATTTTTCTTTCAGCAGTGGAGGGAAATGGGCGGATAAGTCTTGCTAATATATTGGCTAATAGACTTTCCTAAGAAATGGAAGAACTTGTATTTTAATTTTTTTCTTATTTTTTAAATGTCCTATCTTTCTGAATCTGTGGCTGTTTAAAAATATCACTCACAGCTCTAAAGAAAGGATCTCCAGTGTTTCCCTTTTTGCAGATGAACCTGAGATTTGTGTAGTCATAATTTGAACTGAACTGTCACATGAGGCAACCAACAATATGAGATTGATGGTGCCAGGGAAAGATGAAGCAAACAAAATCCTAAATACTTTAATCATTAGAACTCTCCCTTGTGAAAGCCAAGTGTTTTGTCTTGCTGCAATTAATATTTACATACTTTAACCAGGAACTTGAGGACAATGAAAGTAGAAATATGGTAAAATCAATCTATTGTCAAAATGTGTGTTTACCATCTCTGATATTCTCTTTTAATGAGAACTTCATTTGTGAAGTTGTTTTCCATTACATTCTTGAAATTAAAACTTGAAATTAAAACTTGAAATTTTTATGGAGTGTATATGTAAATTAAAAAGGTAAGGAAAAACTGAATTTGTAAAAAAAGGTTACATAATAGTCATTCCATGTAGTCTAAAGACAGTAGACCATGCAATATGAAGCACGTGTTCACAGAATTTCTTTGGTGTGTAATTGCTGACTGGATTTTTTTTTTTTTTTTTTTTTTTCTGAGAGATTTTAGATTCAAGACTTCTAAATATTTTCAAAGGGACAAGAGAACAGGAGCAGAAAACAAAACATATTTCTGGTTATAGAAACCTAACTTTGGAATTGCCAGTTTCAGCCTTTTCACAGTATGTTTCATGTATATTTATGGAGGCCACTGAGGGAAAAACAATATCTTGTTTTGGATCTTTAAAGCCTGATGCAGCTAACAGCTAATTTGCTTTGAGGTCCCTTGGTGTGTTGAGTTTAATTTATCAAAAGCAAAGTAATATGAAATAGTAAAATAATTATTAAACTGGAAGTAAAAATAAATTATTATAACCTGCCAACAGAGGAAAATAAAGCAGATAACATCTACATTTCTGGGATGTTTCTCATTTTAATTACATTAATCCTTATTGCTATTAGACTGGTGATGGGACAGTATTTTCTTTGTTGTAGCAGGTAAGTTTAGAGAAGGGAAATATATAGAAATAATATAATGCAATCCAAATTGACATCATACAAAGGGACTTTATTTGTAGATCTAATAATTCAGTGTACCTTGGAAAAGATTTTCAATTTGTATTTGTAAGTTTCATAATGATGCAAGTAATTTCAAATTAATCCTTTTTTGTTTTTAACTGTTTGTTTCTTCTGTTGTTTGTTCAAAACTTTAATTACATGTGCATGACTTTTACGTAAGTTTTCCATGAATTTTTGAGTCCTGAGAGTTCGTTCACTTTCAAAAGGAATTGGTGTCGTCATTATTTGAGCAATATTTTTTCTGGAACATTGCATTTGTCTTAACATGGAGCAGAGATGACACTTAGAAGTTTTGATCAGGGTATTTAGCTAGATTTCTGGGAACAGAAATCCTAATCCCAAACTTGCCTCTTTTTGGAGATGAACTAGATCACAAATTCCAAACATAGTGCGAGATTTTGTTTTATGACAAATTAAACTCGTAATTCAACTTCTCCATGCTTATCTCCTTTAATGTCAACCAAAATCTGCCTCAGGAAAACTTTGTAGCTAGAAAAAATGGAATTCCATTTGAGAATATAAACAAGTGCAGGGAAATGGTGGTTTTCTACATGCAGGTGAAGGAAATTTAAATTTGCTCATTAAATCAAAAATTGCAGTTTAAATTCTCTTTGGGATCCTATTTTCAGTGATTGGATAACACTGAGAACCAAAACATGGGAAGAATGGTCACAATGAGCACATGAAAGCAACAATCGAAAGATTTCACCAGGATAATACTAATGTATGTTTTTGTTTTGGTTGAACCTTTCCTTTTTTTTCAGCTGAGATACTCTAGATTGCTAGTGCACATACATATTAAAACACTCAGCTTTTAACAGAAATTTTAAAGAAAATTAAGTATTTTTAATGAGGAAAACTTAGGTTTTGAGATTTTTTTGGGGACTTTTTTGGAGTATTTGTTCATTTTTCCTTCTTACTGTTGTTTTTAATTGTTTTTAAATTTCATCTTATGCCTGGATGTTTTCTGCTCATGAAAAATTACTAACTTAGTCCCTGTATTGCTTGAAAAGCCACTGAACATTCTGTAGTAATGCACTGATGCAGAAATCAGATGTCTTAGATTAAAATGCCAAACCAGTATTGTAATGAGTCACGTTTGAGTTGTGGTTTTTTTCCCTTTCTAAGTGTATAATGAGCCATCATCCCTGCCTTTTTGTTCTGCCTTGTTCATATAGCATCCACCTCAAAGGGCAAATCAATATACATACACGTTTTATTTTTAAAATAAGTAATAAGGCATGTAGCTAATTAAAGCAACATGAAATTTTAATGCCACATACATTCTTTTATCAGAATTACTATCTCTGCCCGCTTTATCATTCCTGCTGGGGACTTTTTTTGGTATAACAAAAAAATATTGCTTGTTGCTTTTTCTCATGCTGATCATGAATTCAATAGGGATCAGCTCCTGCCAGTAAAGGCTGCATATTTATGCTATTGATTTGTGAAGGAAGGAAGCTGAAGGCTGTTTGTATTGTGCTATAAAATTAATAAATAATGATTCATTAGAACAGCATCCTGCAGCTCACGGGTGAGCAGTAATTTGGTATGAGGGTTGTATTTCTATTTTCTACTCTATATGTGCTTGGGATACCACAACAGGGGAGCACTGCTGTTGCAGTACCTGGGAGCACTGTCCTAGTCTATGTCCTCTGGGATTTGCTCTCTTTCAAGGTGGGGACATGGAGCAACAGGAAGCAGGCAGCATGTCCTTTCTGCCTCCTCTCTGGGGATACTTCACTCTCCAGCAAGGTTATAAGAAGATCTGTGCATTTGTGTGCTGGGAATCCTCGGGTGTCAAGGGAGGGCTGAGGTGCCCTTATCTTTGTTGGCTAAGTAAATCACCTTGTGTCAATCTCCTCAATCTCATTTACCTGTGTTTTATACCACAGGTAAAATGCCCTGGAGATGGTTAACCTGATATTGCTATGGAGTATGAAGTTAGGAAAAAGCTACGCAACAGTTTCCAGTCCCCAGCAAAACCAGTGGTCCGTGTTTCAAATTATCTAATGGTGTTATAATTGCTATTGTTATTTGGAAATATTTCATTCTTTGGGGACTGTTTGGGCAATGATTGTGCCTATCCTTAATACAGCCCTGATTCAGTTCTTCCTTAGGAAGAATTTAACTGGCATGGAGTATAAAAATGTGAGCTTCAAGACCACAACTGGGAAGCATTCAGGAGGCATTATAAAATGCATTGAAGTTGAAGGAACACTTACAATATGTTTTAAATTTGTCTGTATTGGAAATATATCTTTTAAGTAATTTTTGAACCCTCAGAGGATTTGTCAACATTAACACCCAATGTGGTCTTGCAGAGTGTTGTGTGGTAGTTTCACTCATTTCAGCAATTGCTACCTCCCTTAAACTCAAAAAGAGTAAATGGACCAGA
Organism: Poecile atricapillus; assembly: GCF_030490865.1. Classification (NCBI taxonomy): domain Eukaryota; kingdom Metazoa; phylum Chordata; class Aves; order Passeriformes; family Paridae; genus Poecile; species Poecile atricapillus. Next base: position 50,768,709 of record NC_081250.1, on the reverse strand, counting down.
GCTTCTAAGTGATGGCAAAGTTGTGTAAAATAAATGTGGCAGCACTGATACGCTTAAAGTGGTTTGTATTAACAAAGATTTGATATTCATATGACTGACAGATCTTTAACATCACAATGTGTAGACTAAATTGACAGGGCAGAATGGAGACCTGCTTTTAAAGGACAGTATCAACCATGGATTGAAAGGCTTTAGATATTCCAGTGTTTTTAATCCAAAGAGGAGTTTAGATGGACAGCATCTCATGTCAATCTTTACATGAATTGTGCCTGAGGGCACTGTCCTTGTGGTGGACCAGAACCAAAGTTTAAAAATTGATGAATAGAAGGAAAATGTAGCAATATACTGTAGGTGTGCATACATCAAAACTAATAACAACACTGTCACTTGTTAAGATTGACAGGTTCCTTATTTAAAGAACCAATTGACACCTCTGATACCCAACCAGTTTCAGTGACTTCTAATTTATTTTTCAGCAATATTTTCTCTAGTCCCCTTCTAGATTATAAGTGATATAACTTACGCACTCCTGAATTTCAGTGTAATTACTCCTTGCTAATTACTCCTTGCTGGTGGCTTTGGAAGATAGACAGGAGAGTGAATAACAGCATTACTAGTACAGTATGTCACTACAGAATAAACAGAGCAGAAGGAGGGAGACAGATTGTGGTGCAACAATGGCCAAATATTTACATTTTCTGCAGCAAAGCATAGCACAGAGGAGTCATCTTCTCAGCACGAGAGCTAAAGTTAGGAACTGGATCATTTCAGTATAATTGAGAGACTACCACTGATATAAAATAGTGACAGTGACCACCTTCACCTTTTCTGTTTTATTTGTCAAAGATTTGGGGTTTGATTTGTTCATTCTGTCAGGCCTGCAGGTTGCCAAGAATCTGATTCCTATGACAAGCTGATGGTTTGGAGAGCAGATAAGAACTTCACTGAAGCTCTGCATGCTTTGTTCTGAAAATGAGAAAAAAGAGTGCTTTGAGCTTTGCAGGGTGGTAGAGTTAACTATGCTGATGAAGCATTGATGGAAAAGAAAGATTGGGAAAATTGCCAATGGAATTTCAGATACTGGTACAGGTAAACTAAATTTTATATGAAAAGGACTGCAAACAAAAATATAAATCATAAAGGAAGGAACCAGAACCAAATTAGCACTATATAAATCTATTTCATGCCTCCTCTCTTTTGAAATTTTATCTTCTAAATGCACAATATCCTATATTAAAATTTTACTCTTGCTCTTCCATGAAAATTTTTGCTAATTCATGCCGTTCCCCAGATGTGGCCTTTTTTGTCCACAGGGGTTTTAGCTGGGACTTTTGTAAACAGTTCTGTGAACTATCTGAAGTCACTCAGAGGATGATATGTATAGAATCCTTCAGTGTGGAAAAAAAAAAAATTATTCAATTTTCTACTTTCAATTCATAATGTCCTATGAAACTAGTCCTGATAAGGTCCGAAACCTTAACTGCAAGCTACACTAGAAATCTGATACAACCTTTGTAAGAGGTTTGTAAGAGATCTCAGCTTTCCTCAGTGTTGGTTCTTGGAGAAATCTCATGAGTCAGAGGGAAATACAGCCCAGATCTGGTGAAATATGTTGCTTTCTTGGCTTATATTCACAGTCTGGTAGAAAACATCTTGACATCATCCTGTTATTCCTTTGGGAACAAAAACATTCCGGCCTCTGCTGTGAGTGTATTCATCTCTGGAGATCTGTGCCAGAAAAAGAGTTCATCTCCCCATTGGTTCAGCCTGAAATGTTCACCTTTACCCCTGTAAGGGACTTGGAAATCCGTTAGCTGTGATAAGGGACAGAGTGTACTAATGCAGAAACATTCAGCTGCTCTCAGCAGGAAGCGTCTTGTCAATACTGGCAATAAGTAATGTGCTAAAGATTTACTGTCAGGTGGCTGTCTTGACCGCAGCAGGGTGGAAACTTTTAGCAGGTGGATGGCTGTACATGCTTAGGTCACCTGTGTTTACTTTGATGAATGTGTGTAGTGTCTTTAGTCTGGATTATTACACTGAATTGAAGGGAGGCTGTAGTAACAGATAAACCCAGAAAAAAATGTTTTCCACCATTAACAGAGAAAATTACAGTTAAATAATTGGTCATAAGAGGCATCAGCACAATTATTTTCATTTTTCCTTAGGTTTCTAGCAAAGTGCCCTGCATTAAATTGAAAAAGTTCCGGTCATGCTGTTTGCAGTAGATAAAAATTGATTGAACAAAATGGTTGCCCCATGGTTATTGTGATCTTGTATTTATTTTTATTAACTAAAATTGTGTCATTCATTTTGGGGTTGTGCAGTTATTCCTTTTCTACAAAGAAAATTACATTGGTTATCTTATTTCTTATTTTTTTCTTTGAAAAATTTAAAAAAATACTGGGAGAAAATGTGTCTTTCATATCTTGTCTGGTATAAGAAATTTGCTTGTTTTAAAGTGCATTAACACAGGCTGCAAGTTACTAATTATAGAATCATAAGTTAGTAATCACAGAATCATATAATATTTTGGGTTATAGGGCCATATAGTCCAACACCCCTGCAATGAGCAGGGACATTTTAAAATAGATCAGGTTGCTCAGAGCTCCATCTAACCTCACCTTGAATGTTTCCAGGGGAAGGGCACCTACCACCTCTCTGGGCAACCTGTTCCAGCATCTTACCACTATCATAGTGAAAAATCTCCTCCTTGTATCAAACCTAAATCTACCCTCTTTCAGGGTAGTGCCTCCTTCAGTCTGAAGCTATTCCCACTTGTCCAGCCACTACATACACTGGTATAAAGTCTGTGTAGAGCTTTTGTAGGCTCCTCTGTAGGCTCCTAGATGTACAGGAAGGTTGCTATGGTTCCCCAGTGCCTGCTCTTCTCCAGGCTGAACAACACCAACTCTCCCAGCTTGGTTTGACAACAGAGGTGCTCCAGCCCTCTGATCTTTGTGGCCTCCTCTGGATTCCAACACGTCCACGTCCTTCTTGCATTCAGCACTCCAGGTGGAACCTCATAAGAGTGGAATAAAAGGGCAGTGTCAAAACACTAACTTCTTTCACAGAAAGAACTTTTATGTGTTATTTTTTAAAACCCAGAGTAACTACAGAAACATGGAAAACTTCCTCTGCCACACCCCTAAGTAAATACATTTGTTTATGAATCCACTCTGACTACTTCCAATCACCTTCTTGTACTATCTGTGTTGGAAATGCTTTCTAGAAGGATTAGTTGACCCACCACCTTCCCAGGGAGTGACTTGTCTGTAGCTGTCTGGATCTTTCTTCTTACACTTAACAGACTCATGCAAACCAGGCCAATTGAATAAAAGCATTGGGGCTTTGACTTTTATCCATAAAGAATAATTCTTGGAATTTGACGGTGTAGATGTAAACTTTCCTATTAATTGAAAAAATGCCTTTATGCTAATTACTCTTTTGTTATTTAGAACACTGGGAGGCTAATTCTCATTTTGCTAAAAAAGGTACATAAAGTAAAACTAATGAATTTCTATCTTCATTCCATTCTGCTAGACACTACACTATTTTTAGTGCCATTTTAGTGGCACTATTTTAGAGAAAAGACATTTTACAAGGCATCTTCTGGGAAGGTACCTTAGTGTCCCGAGTTTCAAAGTGCCTCCAAGTTGCCCCAAGCACCATCAAGTTTTTCTGAAAGCCCTAAAGCAGTGCCATATACCAGGGGACAGTTTTAATAATTCCTTTTAATTGATATATAGTTATGTGAGTCCCTATGTCCTCTAAGATAGCTATGCCCTCCTCTGCACTTCTGACCTACATCTGTCACTATTTTAATAATAAGTTCCAAGTCAGTGGTTGCTCCTAAGCAAAAGGTACTTGTAAAGAAAATCCTGTATCCCAAATTACCTGATTTTCACATTTTAATCGTATGTGCATCTTGCTAACCATTTTTTCAAACCCAGATTTCTTTCAAACTGGAAGGGTTCAAACAGGAAAACATCAATAATCTTGATGTTTCAGGGTCAAAATCAGGTTATACTTCAGAGTATGTGTGTTTCAGTTCCTTCTTTGTCTGTGGTACTTTAAAACAGAATGAATCACAGGTCCTGACCTTTTCTTGAAAAACTGGATTGCTGTAGGGATTATAAAAGATTTTCAAGTTGTTTTTTTTTATCTCAGATCATACAAATATTTTTTTTTAATATCATTATGATATTGTAAGTGAAGGAACAAACGAGAGAAACTTGCTTTTCAGTAAACAGGATACAATAGGTATTTTCTGACAGCATGAAGCAAAGCACAAAGTACAAACAAAGTACTTTTCTTGACCATCATGCACTTCAGTCATTAAATCATGCTGTTGTCTGGGCAGCATGCCACAAGGCAGATACATTCTAGGTATGGTACATGCAGGAAATTTTCTGGAAATAGTGTCATATCACTCTTCCTTAAAATGTGATAAGATATAGAGTTTGATTTTGAATGGGTTTTCTTCTGAAATAGTGATTCCCTTGTCCCCATTTTCATATGAGCTTTTTGGAAAAAACAAAAGTGTTTCATAGGTATTATATGTTCAACTATGACTGGAATACAAAGAGTTAGTAGCACTGGATCAGTCTTGAGGTATGTGGAAAACTTCTGCAGTGCCAGCTAGATGTTTGTTTTCTTTTTTAATTGAGTTCATTAAACAAGTTGAAATGTTGTCCGCATTCAGCTGTGAGGCAAGAGAAATCCTCTTTCCCTCAGTCTTCCCACAAAGACACAGATACTCAATAGCAGCAGTAAATAATTCAATTAAATACAGTACAACAGAGTGGAGTTGCATTAAAACTTATGAGAACTGATTCAGAGTGAAAGAAAATGAGTTAATTCAGAGCAGACACACTTCCTTCTATTTTTACCTGCTGGTTGTAAGATAATAGATGCCTGTATCCCAAAAGGAGCAGGAGACATGCAGGGATATTTTGTTCCCTTCTAAGTAGGAGATACAGGAAAAAATGAAAGTCATAGCTTAATCTTAAAATTTGTTTGCAAAAGACTTGGAAAACCAGGAAATGAAACTTCAATTTTTAGTTTTCTTTCTGAACATTGCTATGGTTGTAATAGCAGCCAGAGCCAAGGAGAGCTTAATCTCTGAGAAACCAGATAATGCTTTTAGCTGAATAGCCACTCAGAAAGTGTGGAGAAATAAATGTGAATACATTTTTTGCCTTTCTATTTTACGGCCACACACACACTAATTCTTAGTTTCTGGATTTTCATGTTTCTCCCATTTTGTTAAGTGCTCAACATGACTTCTTTTATTTTAATTTATTTGTCTTTTAGATGATTTTAGACTAATGATATGTGAAGCAGAAAGAGGTGTAACCCCTGTGAAAGCAGAGGAGCTCTCAGAGGCACTGTGCTCAGGAGTCTTTCACCACTGTTCCTGATATCGCAGCAATTGCCAGCAGGAACACCTGGAGAGAGAGACAGCCCTCACTCAAGTAGGGGGTTAAAAGCAGAGAGAAAGCTCAGAAAGGGAATGAATGTGTTCTTGATCTGATAGTGCTGTGCTATGCTGCAGCCAGAAGACTGGAGAGTAAGAACTCAGGTGTTTGACGCTTGAGGCCAGGATGGCTTCAGGTTTCTGATTGTTTTTTGTGGTCTGGGTTGCTTGTGTTGCTGTGCATGTTGCTCTGATTCCTAAAGAGGAATTCCTCACTCTGGAAGAGAATGAAAAGTAAAACCACTGTATTTGCATTTTTGAGGGAATTCTTTTAACTTTGAAGGTGGAACTTCTGTTGCATCCCACTCTGGTAGAGGGAATTTGGACCCAAGTTATCTAAGTCTTTAAATATTTCAAACTTGAATCTCATGGTTATACAAGTATTTAAGAACATAAAATCCTTGTTACATGTTCTTTCTGCCTCTCCAATGCTAAGAGAGTCTACCTAGGTGAGGGGCTGAGGTGGTCAGGATGTGGAACAGAAAGCTTGCTCTGCTTTTTTGCAGGAGTGTTGCTGCTCTGCAGCTTGGTAGGCAGCAGCCAAATGCAGCTGTAAAAGACTTGTGAGAAGGAGGGTAGGAGAAATAAGGGAAATGAGTGGTACAAAGAAGCATTTTGGTTACTGAGCAAGGATTTGTGGTGGGTGGTTGCAAACTCACACTCTACTAAACCCTAGACACTGATGCTTCCATCAGTGATTACCTCCCATCAAGGGGATGAATTGTGAAAAACTATAAACAAATATAGTCTACTGCATGCATTGATTTAACAGTCTGTAAGGTTTGCCAAGAAAGAGTTGAAAATACGTTTTTGTAGCAGGTGTTAAAGGCTGTGGTGCCTTTATCTTCAATGAGGGACCTATGACCTACAAAAGTGTGTGACAAATTTGTATCTCCAGACTTTCAGTTTTGCTGAGGAAAATACATCCTTCTAACCCAGCAGTTGCAGAGATAACAGCCCAAATGTGAAACTGAGGTGGACTCATTAACTCCATGACTTTGATAGTGTCTTTATACTGTATATTTTTAGGAGTGTGAGGTTTTTTCCCACTCTGTGTGAGCTGTGATAAAATTGTGAATCTGAAGGCTTTTGGGTACCATTGAATGGTGACTCTTGGCTGAAAGAGGGGAAAAGAAAGGGAGCAGGAAGTAGAACAGGGTGAGTTTTGAATTAGGGTGGGAAAGAAAAAAGTAGCAATAAGATTCTTCTGCCTTGACTTCACACCTTTGGTACAGAGAATGATTTTGATGTGTGCTTAATTTGGGAAGAAATACACCACACATTTTTTTATATTTTTTTGTCCAGGACTGTCACTTTAAACTTCTTAAATTGGTGATCCTTAATGAGAGGTGTGCTGCTTATGTCTCAAATGGCAAGGAATTTTTGTGGTAAAACTAGAGACACAAGACTTGGTGCTTTTATCAGCCTCGATATTCAAGCATGCAACTTCTATTTTCTGCCTCCTTTGTGCACTGTTTGAAAAATGTTGTTCTAAGCTTTGAGGAAAAAGCAAAATAAATGTGGGGAGGGTAGGATGGGGACAGAAAATTTTCTATTTTGGACTTGAGAAACTGACCTACTAAGGTCTAAGTTGTTCTAGTCAAGTTCTCTTGGTCTCTTTCCCTTGGAAATGCAGAACATGATAAACAAGGAAATATCAGCAATATCACATAAAATACAATCAGTCTAGAATCCATTTCAGTAAAGAGGTTTTTTTTTTTGTATTTCTTCCAATCTCTTCTGAACAGAATTCCGTAAGTCAAAAAAGCATGAAGTCATTTTGTGAGAGAATTGAAATGGAAGAAAATATTTTTGGTTACTCAAATATATTTTATTCTAACAGTAGTATAAAGAGAAACAGACTTAGTTACAACCAATGTGTAGTAGTTACAAGTAGCTACAAACTCTTGCATCTGGGAGAATGGGTCTAAAGGGAAAATATGTCGGCCAAGAATTGATGCTGTTCATGGTGATCTGTATCAAATTCAAGATCTGCAACATTGACTTTACTGAGTCTGTGATCATTTGGTTATTGTGCCTAAACTGATTGAAAATGGATAATGAAAAGATTATTAATCTGGGAAAAAGAAACCATGCTGGAAGTATGGAAAACAAATCAGTGTTTCACTAGGATCGTATGAAATATTTCTCTTGGTAATAGTCATTAATCCAGGTAATACTTTTCTAACAATCCATCTCTCTAATACCCATCCTGGTGTGGGTGTGGTTCAGCGCTTCTTAAATTTCCTTGGAAGGCTCTTTGTTTTTATTTTGTTTCCCCTTCAATTAGGAAATAAACACCTAAAATTGAAATATACCATAACTTAAGCCTTAAAACAGAGTTTTCTACTTTACTGACAGGGGAATTTAAGTAGTGTCCTGGGATAGTTCCCAGATTGGAAATATTTCCTGTCAAATCGAGGGACAGAACAGGAGTTGTACAGATGTGGTTATGCCTGAAATGAGTGGATCAGAGGTACAAAAGAACTTTTTGTGTTATACTGTCATTAGGAAACCATCTTCCTGTTTCAGAAGCTCAGCTGGGAGTGAAGTTGATTGGTGATGATTATGGAAGTTGTGACTGTGCTTTGTGCTTGAACTGGAGACGGCTTCAGGAGGAGACGAGAGCTAAATCAAATCATTGGTTGTGCATCATTGTAATCTTGGACTTGGAGAGCCTTCCTAGAAATTCGAGGGGAGAAATTTAGCACCAGTTTGCTAATCTGAGTGGTGGATAAATGAACAGGAATTAGGAGTATTAAATAATAAAGGTCTTGACTTGAGGGTTTGGCTTTGTTGGTGTTTTTTGGGGGGGATTTTGGATGTGCGTGTGTGATAACAATGATTTTTTTCATGTTGCTGTATAGAATTTAGATTCCCTATAAACGGAAAGCAAAGATACCACTTCAAATATCATATAAATAGGAAATTCTTTTATTTAGAACTTAGACATAATGGGCCTTCTGGAACAAAATTTGAAATCACTGTAATGGAAATCTATTCCTTTGGAGTTGGTAATAGCTTCACAGCTGGAGAAGGACATCAGAAAAGGGAAAGAACTCAGCGCAGTACTTTCCTTGGAGTGAAACAGATGGAAAATTCATTGACTGAATATGTGAACTTGCAAGACAGTAGATGAGACTTGACAGCTTCCGCATGCAGACATATAGAAGAAAAAGCATGAGCTACTGTATTTTGAAATAAGAAACTTAATCTTTTGGCCTTGTTAGTGTTGAAGAGTAGTTAATTTGAGAGAAATTTTTTTCAAACATTTTTCTTGTTAATGTTAAGGAATTTTCAAAACTTTTTTTTTAAAGTAAGGTACATTTATCATGAGCAAAAGAATAATTTGTTCATCAGTTAAAATATTCATTATGAGCTTTAGACATAAATTTACTTACTGGAGGAAACATAACCCTTTACTTGACTCAGGGGGATAATAGAAGTAAAATCAGGAAAAGTTTTAAGGGTTTTTTCTGTTTATTTTTTAATTTATTTTTGGTTTGGGTTTTTTTGTTGTTTTGTTTTGTTTTGTTTTCTTTTTTTTAACAGAATCTGCCAAGTTAAATGTGGTATAAGTTACTTTAGGATTTTTCAGGTTTTCTCTTTTCCGGCTATAAGAAAAAAGAGGTCTCTGCAGTTTTGTGAATCTTTATAATGAATGTTCAGCTTCCTCCTATGCAGTCAGAATGAGATAAGTGCATGTTAAATTGAATTTCCTAATAAAATGTAATCTTGAAAAAGTGTTATATGAAGGTTAGGGGAACAATCAAACAAAGAAACCCAACAAAAACCCACAAGCTGTCATTGTTCAACTTAACATACTCAAAGACTTCATGTTTGATAAGGGGCTAAGGGGCTTTTCGCTTGCTTCCTTTAAAAACAAAAAAACAAACAAAACAAAATGCCAATATTGCTATTTTAACCCCTAAAACTGATTCTTCAGTATGAGGATTTACATTTAGGTAAATGAAACGGGGTACCTGGGGAGGTGGCGGAGTCACCCAACCTGGAGATGTCCAAGAAATGGTTGGACATGGAATTTAGTGCTCTGGTCTAGCTGACAAGGTGGAGATCAGTTAAAGGTTGGACTCCATGATCTTTGAGATCTTTCCCAAGCTTAATAATTCCTTGATTCTCTAAAATTCCTCTTCAAGCATCTCATTTTCTTAGGCATAGGTCATAAAATTGATCTTCATTAAATTTAGACCAGTAGTAACATAGGCAATGATTTTTTAATCTTTATTCCTGCATGGTGAACCGATGACTTTTTAGGACAAGACATGAAAAGATTAAAGTGCTTAATTGCATATTTTTTATGTTGCCATTTTTTCTTTTTTTTCTTTTTTTTTTTTCATAAGACAGTGTTGCTTTTGCTATTTTATAATTAACCCTAGAGGGTCCTCTGGTTGAGATGCTTTGATAGAGTCATTCTAGTTGACATGCTATCTGGTGACTTTGCACATTTCTGAAGAAAAATATAGCTTTCAAGGAAATTGAGCACTAAACTGGATCCCACTTCACTTGTAGGACTGGTAGCAGAGGAATGAAACTTTCAAACACTTTTTCATTTGATTAAAGATCTTAGGAGGGTTGCTAATATAGTAATATACTTCACTCTTGTTAACACTGCTCTCTGAAGCCTTAACATAGGTTTGCAAAAAGCAGTTTTTCTGTCTTATGTCAAATACAGCACCTCCAGGACAGAATTTGTATAACTCCTGGACAACCAGAAAAATGAAAATAGTAGTTCAGTAACTCTTCCTTGCAAATATTCCAAAATACGATTGGGTCCGAAAAGCTTATAAGGAAAGCAAGTTTCAATATTTTCCCCTAAAATTATTCTGTCAAACAGACTTTTAACAGCCAATCACAAAAGCTTTTCTTTACTTGCTCTCCCTTGCCCATTCTTCCTGTGATTTTTTTGTTTCGGGGTTTGTTTTTTGGTTGGATTTGTTTTGATTTTGTTTTTCTGTTTCCTAGTAGTCCACTGGAATGGAATGGACTAAATTTGGGTCAACTGCTCTGCTTGAATTGTTCCAGTGACTTTTCATTTTTTTCCACATTGGTCCTTCATCTGAGTTCTTTTGAGTTTTCTTGGTTGCTTGCTTGGTTTGGTATGACTTTGGGCTTTTTTTTAGCTGCCAACTCCAGGCTTAAAAGTGATTTTTATAAGTACCCACTGCTATTGAGGTATATTCTGCAGCTGACTTTTTTTATTTTTCACAGTTTTACACTTTTAGGTATTGTTTTTATTAATTTAGTTTAGTATATCTAAAGAAACTTCACTCTGTAGTTAACATATAATCAAATTTTACATACACATGAACACACAAATATGAAACCCTTTTCCCTTTCCTGCTGGATGCAGTTCTAGTACTTTGAAAATAACTTCCATAGTAACAAATAGATGGTTAGAAACAATTGTTGATTTTAATTTACGTCCACACCCTAAAGTAAGTTTAGGAGTAAGTTTTTTTAACTGTGTATCTCTTGGGTATTTCACATCTTTTTACATGACACTACTTATTCAGAAAATTATTGCATAGTAGCTTCATTTGGCACTTATATTAATATATCATTAAGATAAATTTATTTCCTTGTTAAAGTGCTGTAGATTAATTATATTTAAAGAACACAAGAAGCTATATCTGTATGCATCCTGTTGAGTCTGGAAAAAAGAGGCTGCATAAAATGTGACTTTCCTATTAAGTTTATCTTCTTTTCATTTTTTTAAAGGGTAAAATCAGGGCAAATGCCTATTTACTTTCTTCTGTCAGATCAGCCTCTGCTTTGTATTTGTCATAGAGCTCAAGCATAAATAAAGTCATGGGCAAGAGACCTGGATCATCTATTCTGGTTAATACATCAAGCCCCAGCTCCAGGTCTGAGCCCATTCCAAGGTTTCTTGAGTTAGTGGATAAATCTTTGACCAGTGGTAGTGGCTACGGATCCGCAGCTGGTGCCCAGTCACTTGCTGGATTACAGGTTCAGCAAAGTCTCAATTCATATTGGCTGGTTCTGAAACCTCCCAGATAATATTTCCCTTCATGGAACGGATAGTTCAAGTTCAGAAGCTATGTTGGGAGAAGCAGTGAAATGTTTCAGTGTCTGCTCCAGGTTTTTTGACAATTGAGGGTAAAAATGCCAAAAAAAAAAAAAAGGCATTCTTAAAAGACTTTTAGTATTTTCTGGTTTTCTTTCACTAAGAAAAATTTAAACATTGTCTTCCCCAGAATGCCACATACATTTTAATCCTGAAAAAAAAAAGAGTGAAATGGAGAAAGAAAAAAGGGGGAGAGAGAGAGAAGGATGGGTGCTTACCTCACTATTAAGAGGGGGAAAGTATGTTTGCAGACCTATTCTGATAGTTTTTTGTGTAGCTTTTCTGGTCTCCAGGGAAAAAGAGAAGAGGTCAATTTCCAATTTTAGCACATTACTGTTTTTGAGTAGAGACAAGAATGGCTCAAGGTCGTATTGTTTGGATGTAGCAGGATCTTTAACAGGTCTTTCTTGCAATGTGTGTGTCAACTCCAGTAGATCAAAATCTTAAACTGTCTTCTTTTTTGGTCTGCAAGTACAGCTCATTTCATAGGCTTAAGAAAATTCTGACCATGAATTGATTAGAGAATTATGCTATGAGATGAGTATTTTCTCCTCTTTTTCCTCTATTCCTGGCAAGCTTTAAATGGCAATAATATTACATTTCAGTTTATGGTACTATTTTGTAAGCATGATGTGTCATTTCTGCACAATAGACTTCACCATCTGAAAAAACTTGGCCATAATGTTAGCCTCCCTAAGTTCACCAACTGAAAGGTTGATCTGTTTCTTGTAATAATTATGTATTCACCAAAATGAATATTTATTTAATGTGAATGTTTTCATTGTGCTTCTGAGTTTCTTTAGACCTTAGGGCATTTCCTTCCAGTGATTTCCTTATCTGGAAATGTCACTTCTCATTCCTCTCGTGATAGATTAATATCTCTTCTTCCTGTTGTCAATCTGTTTTTTACTTGTCTGATTGCAAACCTTTCCAAACAAAACCACTGTGAATTTAATAAGCACTCATGAGCAACCATACTTAGAGCTTTTTCAACCCTTCTAAACCTCATATGTCCATTGCATTGCTGTTTTTCTCCCCACCCTTTAATTAAATCAAAGGAAATGATCACCTTTTGGCAGATTGTTTTTTCTCATAAATATTAATGTATCTGTTCTGATGTAACTGTTTCTCCTCTTTGTTTTCTTGTTTGTGCTGATTGTCTTTAACCTTCAGCTCCAGACACAGTCGGCTTGGTGCTATTAATTAGTAGAAGTCTGCTGCTAATATAAAATATATGCATGAATTTAAAAGTATTCTAAACAATTAAAGTCTAAGTGCATAGCTATCACTTTGACTTTATAGGACTAGAATAAAAGAGCACACCTTTAAGAAAGGATATCAGAAGATCATTCCTGATGGAGGAGGAATGAATTACAAGGATAATCTTGATAGTCAAGGCCAGTAATGTAAATGTGCATTGTACTTGCCACTATTTTTAAAATGACAGCAAGGTCATTTCTGATTTACTTGGAGTACTTTACTAACAGTTTGTGTGTGTATGTATCTGCAATATGCATGAGATCTTGCTTACCTGATTGTAGAAAATAGGTTAGAATATGAGGGCTAGGAATTCATAGAATTTTTCTTATGGAGTCAAGTGGCTGCTTTAAAAGATGACTGCCATGAGAAAATGCAATCGTGACCTTTTATTATTCTGCAATTTTTCATTGTATGTAGAAGCAGTATATAATCTTTTCCCCTCACACACCGAGATTAATCAAATCTGACATTGTAGAATTACGTCGTGTCTTCCACACTCAATTTTTCAGCATTTTGTGGTTTTTATACAGCTGTCTATATTTTCACACTAACCCTATTCATAAATTCTTGATATAGTCTTGTGACTTTGCAAAGATTTGATATTTCTTATTTGTTCAAAGGAATTGCTGGCTCTGACCAATGCGTTATTTTTGAATCAACCAGTGTGCTAATCTCAACCAAAAGATTGTAAGCCCTCATATTTGGTTCCTCTAGATGTGTAAATGCTATTTCCCATCAAGCCCATGAAACAAATGTCTGTGTGTCGTGGTTTTAAACTAGTAACAAAAAAATTACTTATTTCTTGCTGTGAGATATGGATTAAAATAAGAGCAAAACAGGCTTAAAACTTAAAAGGAATAAAGACAGTTTATTAACAAACTACAAGAATAAGAATACCAGAATAAACTTTCAGAAAACCCTTTTACTTCTCACTACTTGACCATTTCTTTGTACACATAACAACATAGAGACAAAAAACTTTAGAACTCGGTGGTCAAAACCAGTCCTAATTTTTAGAGTCTTTTCATCAGTCTTTGTAGAGAAACAGAAGTCTCTTTCTGCCAATCTATGGAGTTTTTAGAGTTCACTCCTCTCATCTCACACTACTCTGAGGTGTGCATGGGTCAAATGAGTCCAGGGATGCCATTTTTAAGGATAAGTTATTCAAAGGTAGAAGTTTTCTTTATTTGTTTCTGTGAGCCTTCCTGGAAAACAGCCATCTCTTTGCCCCCTCAAGGCTTTAAAATTTTCACTTTACTCATAATTTCCAGCAACTCACAGTATCACAACCACTCTCTCTTTTCTCTAAAGTCCACACTTTGAATACTCTATTCCTCCCATACTCTAGTCATGAATTAAAGGAGTCTTTAAACTACTAGTGTCCATCTCCATCGCTGTAACAGAAAGACATTTCAGCGGCAAGCACCTTCTTTCTCTCTCTTTCTTATTTAAACTTAACTCTTTTCTTCACTGTTTTTGGTGGTTTTATGATGTATTACATGTTGATTGTCTCTCTCTGTCTTTTCTAAGAAAAAGGAGTAATCCGTTTATCTAGGCAGTAAAATAATTAAAAGCTTTAGAAAAACTGCAAAAATTCATGGTGTCAGGTTTCAGTCCAGCAATGAAAACCAAGCTCAGCTGACCAGCTCTGCTTCCCCCCCCCCTTCCCTGCGGCCTCATTCCAGCCTGGGAGGGGGGGGAAAGCCAAGACAGAGCTTGCTACCTGATCAGCAGTCAGAAATTAAAGAGAGTGAGACAGCTCGAAATGTACTTCTTAAGGGGGTGTTTACAAGTTGAATTCACTTTTTAATGGTCAGATCTGCTGTCAATTCTTGGAAATGACTGATAATTGGTCTGGAGGAAAAACTCCCATCAGCCACCAGTAGCTTCAACTTCCCCTCTCTCCGATCTGTCTTAAAGGTGAAGCTACCCCATGACACTGTGCTAGGGGAACCAGGTTTTTGCTGAGGTCTGGATATCATTTTCTCCCCAACTGGCAGTATAACTGGAGTACGTTCTGAGAGCTTGGTGCCCCAGTGTGGGGGTTTTGTCCTTGTTTTAACATGACTGCCCTCATCACTGACTCTTGTGTCTACCTCTGGCGTTTGAATTAAATGCTCACAGTAGTTGCAGCTATGAGATGTTGGTGGACCATTTTAGATTCTAGCCTCTTGGGTAGTAGCTACCATCTCATTTCAGGCTTCTGAAAGGGTTGGATTAATGGAGGATTCAAGTCTTTCTGCAAATATGACTGCTCTTTTCTACGATATATCTAACCTCAGATGTTTTTTCAAGGGTGTCATAGTAGTTTTAAATAAACTTTAGCATAGCAACAAAACATTTTCAATGTGGATCATATTCAGAGTACATTTTTACTTTGTCTAGTATCTCCATGACTAAAATCACCTTACTATAAGTCATTGCAGGTAGTGCTTTTTGTCTTTTTGTTCTGCTCTGTGGGACAAAGTTAGCATCTCATACCTTCTGTGTTATAATCTGTAGGTTTTATTGGCCAAATATGACTTGGTTGAGTGATAAAAGTTATCTTGGCATATTCTTTGCAGCTTGATTGCTGTTCTCCTCAGGCTGGTGAAAGCCACTGAGCCTTGGACAGTTGCTGAGGAGACTTTCAGGTTGTTGCATCTGACTCTGTACCTGTCTTGAATCAACCTTTACTTTGTAGACACTCTATTGCTCCCTTGAAAACCTACTTGTATAGTATTTCATACCAATGTGAACTTCTTAAAAGCAGCACAGCAGATATCTCATTCAGAAACATGAAACTAATCATTCAACCAGTTACTTTTCCTTATTCTCATGGTAAAAGTTTCTTTCCTATAAACATTTACATTTACAATGTACAGCATTGGCATTAGTGCAAGAACTTGTAATGCAAGCTAGAAAGGAGGCTTTTTTGTGAGTGAAATGTCATCTGTATCAGGTGTGGAAACTTATCCTAAAGAAAGAAAAATTAAAGAGAATTATTAAAAAAAAGTAAAGAAAAGCCCTTTTTTCCCTGTGGTTTAAAAAAAATCCTCAGTTTTGAGCAATTGAATTTATTTGTTTTTAGTAAGTTTTGCAGATACTATTGGAACTCTTTCACTACTTATTAACTAATAAATCTCATATAAACTGTCATGTTATCAGCCATTAATTGTTTTTATGGTCTGTAGATACCACTTCAGTTTATCAAGGCTATGAACACAAGAACTGGAAAGTCAGCAAATGTGGATCTAATTAAAACTAGACACATTTCAATCCCTCTCAGTTTTGAGATAGGAAAATAGGAAAAGATTACAGAAAGAAGAGGATTAGAGGGAGGGAGGAGAACATCTTTCACTCTCCATGTCACAAAAAAGGGAAGAACAACATTTAACAACTCTAATTTCACAGGGATAAATGGTAATGAACT
Organism: Poecile atricapillus; assembly: GCF_030490865.1. NCBI lineage: Eukaryota > Metazoa > Chordata > Aves > Passeriformes > Paridae > Poecile > Poecile atricapillus. The sequence goes on along the minus strand of NC_081250.1, from coordinate 50,752,452 downwards.
TGCTTATCTATGAAACATTCCCACCTAGTGTTAACTTGTAATGCCTCTCAAAATGAATGCAAGTTGACTATAAAGGACTTTAATTCCTGAGAAAAGGGAAGGCATAATGCCAAAAAGGGCATCAACTTTCTCTTCATTTCCACTACCAAAGCAGTGCAGAGATATGATAGAGGCTCTAATCCAGGAGAGTAAACAAAGCCCTTGCTCGATATTAATTAAAAGGCTTCAGAATGCAAGGAGTCTTAGACATTTACAAAAGAAAATTTTAATTGGATTAACTACTGAAAAGAATTCAAGTTTTGATTCTTTGTTTTAAAGAGGAAAAATAGGGAAGGCTCATTTGCAATGGGAGACTTGCAAGTCAAAATTATGTTAAAAACATAATCATATTTTGCCTCCACTTAGTATTTTTGGAAAAAAAATATGTTCTGTGTGGTCTTGACTGACCAGTAAGTATATACTTAGTTGTAGCTTACCCTGAATTATTTTGGAGTGTGGGCTAGGGGATTTGATTTTTGTATGGAATCTCTTAAAAGTGTTAAAAGTACAAACCAGCTTGTCCTTGCGGTTACCAGAATGGCACTTAAAAAAATCTGCATCTTGTAGGATCTTTTTTTCTCTTTTTACAGGATAGATTTAGCTAAATCTGGGGAAATCTCTACTGTCAAATGAAATAGATTAATCTTCACTATGAATTTGTAATCATATCTAAGAAACAAAAAGGCTTTATTTAATGGGATTAAAATCCTGTTATTGACATTTGGATTAATGCTTTATTTGCATCACAGGATATCTCTCCTGCATAAATATTTATTATAACTTTAAAGAAGTTGCTAACTTGGGATTTGAGTGTGATGAACAGTAACTACTACATTTATTCTTTTCATAACCAAAAGAAATAAGGCTTTTCTGTTCTTGTACTGCCACAACTGTCTCTTGATACCTTTCATTCTAGACTATGCCTCTGCTTTCCATCTTTAACTTTGCTATTTATGTATTTCTTCAAATATAACATCCCTATATTACTGTTATTTTTAATATTTTTTCACCTCTAGCTACATAAAATCAAAAAAGGACTGTTTTAATTGGAAATTTTGGGAGGGGCGGAAGTTTTGAGCTGGCATGCTCAAAGAAAGTGCTGTACAGACTCTGCCACACTCTAGCAGTATGTGGTTTCCATTATTCTATTCTGTCATGAATCCCAAGTAATAAAGACCATTTCAGGTACAATAAAAAATCTCTCATGCAGCCAGAACTGTGGTTTAGTGTATGTGAGAACTATAAAGATACTCTCTGCTGGAAAGGAAATGTTGTACAAGGGATATTTCTGTTAATGTTTCTTCTGTTTTCATTTTGTCTCATAAATTAGTACTGTTTCTTTATGCTATTACTACTATTTTCTTTGCTACTGCAGTATATTATGCAGTATAAATTATATATATTATTATATATATTATATATATATTATTATATATTATTATATATTATAAATTATGCAGTATATTTCTGTACAAATTCTGATATGCTTTGTCTTTGCTTTCTTTTATTGGTACATAGATAGTTATGAAAGTGGAGAGAGAAAGAAAGGATGCAGTATGTTGAGTTCCTGTTTAGTGAAAAAGGTGATGGAGAGATCAGACATTGGTAGCTGCTGAGTTTTCAGACACACCTTTGCCTTCCTATGTCTTTGCTAAGTATCTACAGAACTGATTGGAAGCTTTCATTTATGGAGGGAAGCATGACAGTGTTTTAAAATGGGTTTATAATGTTTTTTCATTCTGTATCTGAGACACCTGCTTTGTGTGAGGGATGGAAGTACAGTTTTGGCCAGGTCCCAAAAGAGCTGTTGGAAATATTCTGAATAATATCAGTAAAATCAAGATGATGCCTGGAGTTGTAGAGGTGATGGTGCGTGGTGTCTAGTAAAAAGTCAGAATTCAATCCCCTAATTTAGAGGAAAGATCTTTCTGAGAACAAGGAGAAAGTGATAAGCTTGGATTGTAACTGAACCCTTTCCTCACACTGGAGGGGACCATATACTCCCATAGGTGGTGGCTTGTTGAGGAAGAAGGTCTCTGTAAGTGGCAAAAGATCTGTCTTCCTCTGACTTGCACCTGTGAAGATCAAAACATGTTTTTATGCTCATGCCTGGATTTCTGTTGTACAGCATCAGTATTGGATCAAACTAAAGAGGAATTACATGCTTAAGTTAGCACCCAAACTACGCTACACATGATTTTCAGAATAATCACATACTCGTCTTATTCTCTTTATTCTGTTAAGGGATTAGTCAAAGATTTTTCAGGAAGTCTCTGACAAAACCAAGTCATGAGCTAGGCATTCAGCAGCATAGTTAATAGCCTGGCTGTTAGGGTTGCAGTATGTGATCTCAGGGTTCCAAATTCCTTATTCAAAGAAATCCAAAGAAACCAGAATAAAATATAGCTCTTTCTGTGGAATGACTTGAACTTCAGTTTTTCCCAACTTAGCTGAGTTTCTCTTTGCAGAGTGACTGACAGTAAGTTAGCAGCAGTCATAACCTCCTTTAGTTTTGCCAAAAGCGACATCTTGAACCCGAACCACCCATCAGTTGACGTAACTGATGGCTGAATGTGAAATATTTTTAATTTTAAAATATCCAGTTTGAAGACTGATGAGAATGTTTGATTTAAAGTTTCAGCAAGCGTTTTGAGCCAGATGGAGATATCAATTGCCCAATTATTCTTAGAAATGAAGCTATGTGTGAATATAAGCTAGAATCATTAACATTAAAGGTTACATTTATCGAGTACTGTCATAAGGTTCCTGTTTCACTTGCCTGTCACTTAAAATATGTGCAACAGATCTTTGGTGGGACTCTCATGAAGTGCTATTTACCAAAGGTTATTTCTCTGTGGGTGGGATGAAATAAACCTTTATTTATTATATATGAATTCTTGCCGTTAAAATGAATTGATCCCTTGAGAGCTGGGAAACCCTTTCTCAGTTCAGAGGAGCAGATATGCAAACTCCAAACCTGCCTCCTGCAGTTGAACTTCTGTAAGGATTAAGCCACTGAAGGACGTGGCGTTCAGAACCCCTTTTGTGTACTTGAGATGCTCCAGAAGTCAGGAGCCACTTGGCAAAAAAGCTGCCCGATGTCCAAATCTCATATTATTCTGGGAGGCTTCATGGGCTTGGCCAGCATAGCTCAGTGCTGGCAGGCATCATTGGGAGACAGCTCCTTCCTCTTGCTAAGGCCTAATTAAAATGTTTCTTCTTATAACCATAAAACCACTATTTTGCAAAACAGGAATGTTGTTGTATGCCTGAATACTTTCATTACTCCTCCTCTCCAGACACTAAACAACAGCAGGACAGATCACAAGGTGAAACATGAATGCTTTTAGACAAGGTTAACCAGCAGTGCTGGTGAACACTGCTGCTGCAGAGCAGTGCTGAAAGCTCTTGCTATTTAGTGGGATTAATTCGTCTGACAGTAACACACATTTTATTCTACTTGAGTACTTTTTCCATAGGTTTCCACTCTGAATTCTCTGTAGCTTTTTTGTTTGCTTGCATTTGCCTTTTATGTCAAAGCACCTCCTCATTTGTTATCCAGGGAAATATTAAAAATAGCACAGTTCTGGCTAGCAGGTGCTACCATACATTATTAAATTCATAATTCAGGCTTAAAATATAGCCTGGGAGAAGGAATTTATCTCAGTCAGACTATTCTCACTTACAGATATGATATTAATGACTATTTTGTCTGCAATTTTTCTTTAATTATAAATATTATTGGTGATGAATTGATTTATTATCATTGTAAATTAAATAATTAGAGTAGTACCCTTGTAATGGGTATTTTCAGATGTGCCCATTGGAAGGATATTGCAATATTCCTTCTATAATTTTAATGCCTTTTAATATTAATTCTTCTGAGTTATAAAGCCCTATATGGTATTCCTGTAGAAAGTTAGAAAAAGACAATTAATGTCTAACTTCTTTCAGTGATAGTTCATTTTGTTTGGAAAAAACAAATGCCAATACTCTGCATGGAATGAGAGTTGACATGTGACTTAGTGGTAAGGGGACTGGTAACTTGTTTTCATTTTGGGGAGAATATACCAGGTTAAAAGAAGTGTCTACTTATTATGATAATTTATCTTCATCTTTTAAGCTAAAGTGGTGGGAATAAGGTTAGTTCCCCACTAAAAAAAAAGACAAAACTTTATTTTCCTTAAAAAAACCCCAAAAAACTATAATAACTTCAAGCAACTAATATATATATAACTGTATTTGTGTATATATATATAAATATATATATATACTAATATATAATAACTACAACTTCCCTTCAGAAAAAAATGAGCTGAAAATTGACAGTGTTGAACATCTGAGTTTGCAAAACTGATGCTGCCCCAAGAGATACACCAAAGTGTATCGCTTCTTTCCTTGGAGATCTTTGAAATACTTTTATTTTTAGTGATCAGAATAATATTTTTAACACAGAGGGAAGACATACTTTCTTTAATGATATTGAAAAGTCTTATGACAGGTCTTCATGTGTATGTCCTAAAAATGTTCTGGTATTCTGATTGTACATCTGGTGCATGAAATGGAAATCTGAAAAAAAAAAAAAAAAAGCTGCAAATTGTAAAGATGAGAAAGTGCTGATAATGTAATCATATCCTTAAATGAAGCAAATGCAGGAAAAAGGAATGTTCTATCTCTTTATCAAGGAGATGAAGAGGTGGGATTTACTCCGATTAAGGATATTGGAAATATAATAATAACTTGCAGTCTATGTGCATCAAGCTGCGTCTCTCTTCAACAAAATTTTTTACATTAAGCAGCACAATATAATCAGAGAAAATCTGGGGATAGATAAGATGATGCCAGATTTACTTTAATGCAAAATGTGGAGCCTGATAGTTGCATTAATATTGGGAGTGTCTCTTGGAGTGTCATCTGTTTAAACTGCACTCTGCAGTCTAACAACAACAAAAAAGAAAAGCTTGAGGGGCAGAGGAATTTGGCGCTGACCAAGACATAAAACATCACAGAGTGGCTTACCAAAATGAAGCAGTACAAGTTCTTGCACAGAAAAGAGGGTGGGAATGCACAGTCACAGGGAAAGCTTTTATTTGGTGCCAGGATATTGGGAGGAGAGTCATGAGGGAATTCCGAATGGGACCAACAGGATTTTTTGTCATTCATATCTTTCAGTCCTTATTTGCTTATTATTGAAATAATAATCAAATTCACCTCTAAGAAAGATGGAATGAAATTAAGTAACAACCCAAACTTAAAATGAAAAAAATGGGACAAGACATGGTCAGTTAAGTCTCTGGGAAGTTAACTTTATTTGGAAAGCTTGGATTAGTAGTGTCAGTATTTCATGTTGAAATTATTCTGCATGTTTCTTCTTCCCATGAAGACCACAAGTCAGGTGAATAAAGTTACATAAAAGCTTTACTCTCTATTGTTTTGGTTTTGCTTTCTGATTTGTTGGAATAAAGATGACAAGAGAACATGTGGTATTCCCCAGTTTTGACTCTAAGCTAGAGTTCTAAAATAGACTCTAAAATAGAGCATAATTAGATTGAATGTATGTTTCAAGAAATCTGATCCATGAAGGAAACAGGACAGACTTACTAGTAAAGTTTGTTTGGATTTTGTGACCACTAGTCAGAAAAATCCCTCACAGCAGCAGGAGAACACAAAAAATCTACAAACCAACAAAATCATTGTCTTGCGCTGGTCTCATGACACTGCTTTTGTTGAAGATATCAAATGCTTTAGACACCTGTGTATTGGAAGATGCTTGCTCCTAGCATGTACTGATGGTATGGCTCACCCTTTAATCTGTAGTCAAGAACCTGAAGAGTCCCATACCTCACTCTAGGTAACATCTTCTGAATCTGGCACAGACAAGGCGCACATCATCTTAGGGCCTCAGCCAGTCCCAGCAGTGTTCTAATGAAATTATTACTTTTAATTAGAAATGACAGAACCCTTTGTCAAAGCCAATTTTTTGTGGACATCATAACTGTCCATTTTCGTCTGGAAGGTTTGGACCAGGTCCTTGCCTTAAGCTGCAGGAACCCCATGCAGCTTTGTTAACATAATAAGTAAATCCATAGCATAGTCTTTGTTAAAGCTCTCAAAAACATCCAGATCCTTTTTCCAAATTAGATGACCTGTAGAAGTTGTGAATCCTGAAGACAGTGAAGGTCTGAAGACTCCTGCTAGTCACAGCATGAAAAATGCAAGACCTTTGTGTTAACAGAGCTTGACAGGGAAGGCTAGGCAGCTCTCAACATTTACTTCAGAAGCAAGGACAAGCAACCAGACTGGTGGAAAAATGTGTTTTTAAAGAAATATAAACTAATAACAGGTATATATTTCCCCAAGATGAACCACAACTGAGAAATGAGAAATCCCCATCACTGATATTCAACTCTGGGAAAGGACCCCAGTGTAATGACAACCTATAACCCTGCCCTTGCCAGTCCTTCTTCAAAGAAATTTGGGTCTGTTAGTCACAGGACCCAGGTGGGCACTGGTAAGATGAGCTTACATCAGAGGAAGAAATAAAAATGTGAAAGTATTTTAACTGTATTATTACTTTTTTTTTTTTTTTTTAATACTGTTATTTCAAACTATTCGGCAGCAAAAATATTAGGTAGGGTAACTTATATGAAATGCTGTTTCCTTTCACACATACCAGCATTTTGTACCAGTTCTATTAAGATCTGTATTTTTTACCAATAATTTCATTTTGAAACACTGTGTAGCATTAGTATATATAACTGAGCTTTCAGTTAGATGGTAACAATTTGTCCCTGTAACTGCATCACCATTGGCTTTACTGGTCACACAGCATACGTGTAACAGGGAACAAGCTCTGCCCCTGTCATGCAATTACAAGAATGAAATTATATTCCATGATCTGATATACTTGTCAGATCATACACCCTGATCACATTAGGTCGTTTTGCTCTGCACATGCTCTGCATTTTTGGTTTTGTGAACTGAAAAGTTTAGTTTTGCGAAGCGAAAATAATCACTTTCTCATGGACCAGTGGTGCACATCTAAGACTGCTATACAGAGCTCCCTGTGAACAATATACATATCTGCATAACTTCTGAATGTCCTTTGGAGCCTAAGAAATCTGTCAGCCACAATGAAGCTGAGTGTCTTAATTTCTCAGGCAGGCAATCTGTCATCGGTGAAATGAAGCTTCTCGATGCAGCTTGTGAGCTCCAACACCATGTGCTTGTACATTGTAACCCCCAGCTGGTGATAGCACTTTTAGCACTGACAGGTACTGAAGAGATTTTTGTGCTGGTGTCCAGAAAGAAACATTTTTGCCCAGGTCAGCTGCTTTTGTCTTTCCCAGGACAGAGTGGCAAGGAGCCCGGTCACAACTTCAGGGGAATCTGCTAACTGCATAAGCAGATCTCTTTGGTTTGCTAGTGAGTGTTATTATGCTTCCCTGGTCCCTTTCTTTTAATGGCTTTATATTTTACAACTTTCATTTCTTTCCCCCCAAATTTTAAGGTGTTGCAGGTACATTGAATCAGTTGACTAAAAGGATAAAGGGAAAGAAGAAAATGTGATAAATTTGTTTGGGCTGCTTTACTCCTATGTGAAGGGCTTAGTTACTAGCTAAGAAAAATAACCCATTATTGTGGAAAACCATGGTATCTTAATGAAAATCATTGCAGATAAGCATGATTCTCTTAGTATCTAGCTACTTAAATGTTAGATGTCAGATCTAGTCTTTGCCTGCTTTATTCCTAAGTAAGTGCATTTTCAGTTAAGCTCTATAAGTAAGAATTAACCTAGAAATATGTCACTGGCACCATAACCTTGAAAAAGTTTAAATTCTAACATGTTCAAATAATCAAAAGCTGATGAAAAGTTTGCAAAAATGAACCATTATGAAGTGTTACTTGAGTAAGAGAGCACATAAACTGCCCATAACTGTTAATTGGAGCTGCCTGTAAAGTGACTGTAAGACTGCAATGAAACCACTGATGGTTTATTATTGCTACTACTATTGTTATTATTATTATTATTTCGTTGGCAGGTAGTATACATACTAAAGGTCATTTGCCTATGCTTCTTCCTATGAAATACCTTTCCTCACAGGAAGTACTCAGAAGGCTTGCTTGTTCATTGTTTTGGAGTTTTTTTTAATTAAATCTGGGCATAGGAATGGAAAAAATTTTATCAGTAATATACTAGTATCACACACTTTCCTGTATGTAAACACTCTCTTGTCCTGCATTGAGGTGTCTGAGGGTATCTGAGCTAGGACTGGATTGGAAAAGACGATGCAGCCGACATAGTGGATGAGAGCTCCTTTTCTGAGCTGTTTCAGTGCAAACACAGAGCTGTAATATATTTGTGGTCACTCACTCAATTCACTGCTTTTTCCATATTGCTGTTGATGTCTCAATAATGCAGCTTAATTATTTATTTAAAAAAAGGTAACTTGGGAAGACTACTTAACAAACTTTTTGAAAAGACTGTATTAATCAAAACTACTTTCTCTTGAGCTAAAAAACCTCTCAAGTGTTGCTGGAATTTCATATTGTTGTCCATTATAGAGAATATTTTAGCTTTACTAATTCCTTTTACACTGAGAAAGGAAAATATTTATAAAATTGAGCTAAATAACTTGAAAAATAATGAGGGAAGAATAATTTTGAAATTAACCCTTAGAAAAAGCAATGGAATCTATCAGGTTAAAAGAAGCCTTATTAAATTAAAGAGATGTATGAATGCAGGTACAGCAGTTGCTCAGTGGCCTGTGCTGACAACTGGCAATACAAAGAGGCTATCTGGATTACATGTGTGTCAGTAAATTTGATTTATGACACTTGTTTACCTCTCAGAAACCTGATGGGTTTCTGAGAGAAAAACAAACTTGTGTCTCTCATACCTGATACCTATCTTTACATTATCCCCTGTAGTGATGCATTTGCAGAAGAACAGAGGCTCCCAACATCCACTGAGAGAATAATATCCATAACTACTTAATTTAAAAGGTTTTAAAAATAAATAGCTGCTTCTGAGAACCTATAAAACACAAAGTGATAAGGATTTAGTAGTTAGTAGTATCTGGTTTAAGTCACTCAATTTTTCCTAAATTTTTTTTCTTTCAAAGATACAACCCCAAATGTCAACATCATGGTACTGATGTGACAGCAAGCACATGTGAGAATTGCTCAAGAGGAGGGATTTATTTCTGTCTTCTTCATGAGCACTGAGTATTTGCAAATCCTTTTCCCTTCAGAGTAGCAGAGTTCTGGGGTAAATGCTTGCTACTGCTGGTCTGCCAGGTCAGCATTGCTCCCGATTTGCTTTGAGTCTCCTTTTCTTTGTCCTAGGAAGAAATTTTTTCAAGTGGTGGGGGGCAAGAAAAATGTAAACTACATCTACAATTCTTAAGAAGTTTCATCTTTTGACATTTTTGGCCAGTGACGACATCAAAGCAGTGCCAGCAGTGCTAAGAAATGTGTGCTGTTATCTAATTCAGTGTCACAGGTTCTACTTGGAGTTACAGGAGGCAAAAGCTTGCTGCTTTCTTGCCATGCCACTGTTCATGTGTTGTCCTATATTTTGTAACTCCTGGCAGGATAGCCTGCCCTACACACAGTGGAGTGTTGGCTTTCTGTTTTCTGCCCTGAAGCTCCCATGAAGCTGAGTGTACCCTCCAACAATTTCAGGGCTGGTTTGTGAGTGCATTTGTGCCAACTCTGCCTAGTTTTCCTCTTTTTCAGACCTTTGGGAAAGAAGTGTCTCTACAGGTTCTTTATGTTAAGACCAGTAAAACTCTACTTATCTGCCTACCACACCAGATAGGACAACAATGCTGAACAGAAAGCTCCTGTTTTTAATGGATTGGTGAATTGGGAATTTAAGAAAAAAGTTTCTGAAACACAGATTGTAATATTATAACAGATTCTATTTTAAAGAGAATCTATCTGTATGTCTTTAGGCTTAAATGAAACATAAAACTATTATTATTTTTTTGAGGTTTAGGGCTTTTTTAATAGTGTGAATATTTTAAAACAGCTTCTATGTTTTTGAGTATTGTTCATTTTTTAAAATTTTTGTTTGTGTACTCTTAATAATATGGAGTTTGGTTTGATTTTTTTCCCTTTTTTCTATTCCCTGTGGGTACACATTTCGTTATGAGGAAACCTTCTTTAAAAGTAGAATGAAGACTTGAACTGAATGATGTTATATTATTTACTTTTAATTATTAACACTGTTAACAGATCCAAATACTAGTTCCAGACACTGAAATGGGTTGAAGGCCACAAGCACTGTGGAGGTTGACTAAGGCCTGGCATCCCTTATTGCAATAAGACAGGCTCCCCTGGCCTAGAGGCAAGTGGAAGAAAATTAAGATTGCATCAAGCAAAGCAAAAAACTTAAGTAAATGAGAACAAAAGGAAAAAATCTACATGGAAATTCAGTGCTGCCTCTTCACAGGCAGTTGTATTTATTAATTAGTAGTCTATAATTTGCCCTAAATTTCAATCAATAGCCTCACCTCTGTGACATTTCATTTACTTAGTTATTAAAGTGATGTGATTCATCAAGCTTGTGATGCCTTTTTGTGTGTCAGGCTACCCAGGGAGTGCAGGCTGCAGGGTGGGCTGCCACTCCAGCGTTTAACAGGAAAAATTTGGCAGAAAACTTCACTTTCATTTAGTGATTCACATGGTGCCAACAATAGCAACATATGTATAGAATATTAAATACTGAGCAGTAGTCGTGGCAGCAAAAGCAAGTTTAGTACCCACATGGTAGCAGGACAGAGTTGCTTTCTTGGCTAATATGAATGAATCATGGTACTTTCTGGGTTGTTATGCTAAACCCCTTCAGTGTAAACACTGAGAGAAACATAAACTCAGCAGAGTAGTCTCATCTACAGTGAATTTTAAGGAGTTGCACTGGGATCTAGGGCAGTGTTTTCTGTGCTTTAGTATTGTCATGGCATCATTCTACCATGGGAATTAATTTTAGGGAAATAATAATAGAGGTGTACAGAGAAAGAAGCTTTAACCTGGCACTGTATCCAATTTAAATGTAATATCACACACCAATACAGTTGTGATTCCTTTACAACAGAATGGGGAAAACGGTGGTTTCTTCTCAGTTATTGCTTGGAAAAAGTGGGTCAATAAGATCCAGGACTTGGGCTTGGTGATCCTGATGGGTTCTTTCCACCTCTGCCTGTTTTGTGATTGCTTGATTCTATTAATTGAATACTGAGCTTCCCAATGTAGTAGAAAGTCCCTCAAAATAGCACAGATTAAACATGACTTCCTTCTTTTCCCACAACATCCACTGCTTGTTTTTCTTCCTAGTATGTTTTCTCTAAAATTTACTGAGAGAAAACAAATTTTCATTTTATGTAAAATGTATTCTGATAGGGTACAGAGTGAGAAATTGAAAGGCAGGATCAAGAGTTTAAGTAATTGGAATAGATTGCACTTTTGTTCTGCTATAAAATAGAGAATATTTAGCTGTTTCCTTGCTTTTCCATACAGTGTTTATTTTTAATATGTGAAACAGTTGAAAGACAAATAAACCACCTGTGCACTAAGAAATTCCTTATATATCAGTGAGGAAAATCAGTATCAGGAAGGATATCATTACAGGAAAATTTCTTTACCTTTGCTTTACTCAGATGAAGGAAATGAGACCAATTCATTTGGCAGTGCTGCTGGAATTGGATCTAATATTAATTTAGGATTGGTTTCTTGGCCCACAACCATAGGTAGGAAAACAGGAGTAACACGTGTAGGAATAATCAACCATCTTGCCATCTTGTTGCTGCTCAGCGTTGACTTTCATCTTGCAAAATGCATTTCTTACTCTCCCTGACCTTTTTTTGTTTCTTGCATTCCTTGATCTGTAGACCATTTAGTAGAACTGTAGCACACCTAGTGCACACCTTGTTATTCTGAGGAGTTAAAGCAATTTTTCTTCACAAAATGGTTTGGGATATTTAAACCTGGAGGCAAAGGGATGTCCTGACTGAATTTTCTAAAGAAACGCCAATTAATCAGGATGAACATAGAAGTTCATATGGAAAGTTATCCTGTTCCCCCTGCCCCATTATTTGAATTAGTTTTTGTGCTATCCATCATTGTGTCAAAAGCCATCAGGACTTTGTAGATCCTTGTAATAATTAGCACATGTGTAGATGTACATACTTGTGTCTACTTTGTCACCCTTGAAAAAATCATAATCTTGAGATGCTTTGATTATTTTAACAGAACTGTAACTGTGTAATGAAAGCTCTAGTTGCTGTTTCCTGAACTAAAATTGCTATGCATCTTCAGGGCTGATTTTTGGTAAACTCTTTGGAGTAAAAATTTTTTCAAGACTTTTACACTTTTTTTTTTTTTTTCAATGTATATCTGATGGTAAAATCCACTGACAAAATCTTGAAATTTAGCAATTTTTATAATTTTGTAATCAGACGCTGTGTGCAAAACTCTAGATGAAAATACTTGAATCCCTTTACACCTCTGTTTGATTCTTGTTACACTGAAGTGGAATCCAGGGGAGATTTTTATACCATAGGGAGAGAAACTAAAGTGTTTAGTTACTGATCAAATGCCTAATTGGTCTTATTTTGCTGGGAATAAATGTCCCTATAAATATTCCTCCTTTTCATGTTTAATTTATTGTTTGATAGTTAATTACCTGCTAACATTTGTCCCCACAGGGACCTTACAATCTGAATAAAAGTGAATAAATTTTATGCATTAGAATATTTTTTCTTTTTGTTCTCCTACTCCTGAACTTGCTTTCAAGGCTTCCTGTAGCAGTGTCTATGTTGTGGAAGAGTTGTGTTTATTTTATTTCCTATTCAGATGTGTCTCTTTGTCTTACCCCTTGATAAGAAGGGAGTATTTCTTAATTTGTTTTTCCTTTTGTATTAATAATATTCAAATAAGAATCACCCTCTTGTGTGGAAAACACAAGAAAGCTTTTTCACTGATCTCTTAGTGACAGCCTGTTCTCAAGGTTGAAGACAGGAATGCCTTGCTTTCTAGTATTGATTTTTATTTTTTTTTCCCTCCAGAAATTATCATTTCATAGATACATAAAAAGGCTCATTTTTCAGGTGAGTTTTATTAGTGATACAGAGCTTATGAAGAATTTTCTGCTTTGTTGGGGCCTTTTTGTTTTTCGTTTATCATGTTGTTTTTCAGCATTTGCCTTCTTTTGGAGCTTTGCTTCAGTTTGGATTAAAGTTGCTGATTCAAGGAAGAGATATAACCAACCCTATTATTGTTTTTTTCCCCAACAATTTAACATAAAAGCAGAGAGCTGAGCTATCTTTTTTCACTGCATCTTGTGAATGCTGAACATAGAAAAGCAGCTTTACCTAGTCATAAATTATGTCCAGCTGTGGACGCAGAAAGGGGAATTTGCAAGGTGCAGTTGTGGGAGAGCAGTCATTGTGTTGACTTGTTTTTGTGTTATTTAGGCTACCTGTATTCATTGTTTTAATGCACAGTTCAGTTCTCATTAGCTAATTGTGAATATCAGAAGTGAGTTCAAGAGCACTCCTGCTCAGCTTCTGGGTTTATTTCACACACCTCCTTATAAAAATTATTGGGGATTTTACACATGTGTTATTTTAGGCCTTAAAGATTAAAATATTCTGAAACCTACTTTCCTTTTAAAATGCTAGTGAACTAGACAGGGACAGGGTTGATGCTCTAAACTTGCAGATGTGAATTCCTTCACAATGGCATGTCCCTGATCTCCAGCACAGTATGGCAAAAAACTAGCTCGCTCACACCTGCATATTTCTGCTGAAATTGTCAGCACAAGATAAAATTGGTGGGAAGTGTCACAAGACACCCCTTGAAATGTGACTGAAGCCAGCAAGTTACTCCATGACACTGTAAAGATCAAGGTGCTTATGTCAGTGTTGGCCATGTTTTTTTGCAGATTGTATCCTGTTCTTCTATGTCTACTAAAAAAATGCAGTGTTATACACTCCATCAATTCTTCATCTATTTAATTTATGATTTATGAAATTTGAAGTGGTTTAAGTAAGACTATACCCTGTGGTGGATTCTTCAGAGCTTCCCAGACTGCCTTGGTGGAATAGATCACTGCTTAAACTTTTTTCTCAGATGTCATTCTCCATTTGAAGCAAGTAACTACTGGCAGTAGGTACCATGCACATGAAATAACTCTTCCATCAGTCCATTAAGATTTAAGGAAGATTTAACTTCCTTTCACACCTTTTCAGAGCTGAGCAAGCCTCTTTTACTCAGTCACCCTACACAGACCATATTTTCTGCATCTCCTTTGTACTCAGTGCTCTGTCCTGAGCTGTCATTCTCATGTTTCCCATTTCCCTTGAGGCATGGTCCCACAGTGAGACTCAGCAGTGTTGTTCAGATGTTGCCAGTTGAGGGGGCAGAGAAATGGTTATAATCCTCTTGTCACATTTTGGCTTACATGACCTAGGCCTGGGCCAGTAGGGAGTGGTGTGGCAAATAAGCAAGACAGGCTCAGTTGGGTGACCCGAAAAGTAAAACTGCTTTAATGGCAAAATAACAAATGGCAAAAGGTGAACACACAGTACAGAGTCAAACACAAAAGGCATAAAAAGGGTGGGTACAACAGTAAATATATTGAAGATCTGAGGGTGGGTCTGAAGGCAGGGTTCCAATCACAAACTGAGATTAGGAAACTGAAAATGGCAAACCACAACCAATCAGGGGAAGGAACTATGAATGTTCTAGAAGCATAAACTTATATGAGCAGGCTTGCTAACATCCTGCCTACAGGCTCAATTCATTATCAGCCCCAGCCAGTTCTATCTCCACATCCTCTTGTTCATGTATGCTAGCCAGATTTGGTTTTATGCCTGATAGGATGAAAATTCTAATTCCTACATACTCTGTGATACTTTTGTTTTCTGGCCAACTGAGTTTAATCCATTCTTCCCCAACTTATGTTTGTGCTGCTGTTTAATCCTCTCTCTCTCTCTCTCTCTCTCTCTGTATATATATGAGAGATGATATATAATACATAATGCATAATATATAATACATAATAGTATATTATAATTTATTAATATTAATTAAGAAATAATAGTAATGTTATAATTTATTAAGTGTATAATGATTATGGTATATAATATATGATGTATAATATATCATGATATATATTATATATATGTGTGTATATAACTCTTATACCTGTCTTGTTTCTTTGATAATTTCTTCAGTTAGATACCAATAGTCTTTTCCTCCAACTGATTGGCTAAACCTGGCTTTATAACACCTCTGAATTTAATACCAATCTTTTTCTTTTTATTATCCTTATTGGTGATGGTATACCCTTAAGTAAGGGTAGAGCCTTGATCTTCATTTAGAATATACGCCCATACTAAATACCCATACAGATGTGTATGTGCACTTCTAACCCTCTTGCATGTTTTCTGTTGCTGTTTTGTCAGGTACTTATGAGAATATTATATGATTCAAAGCTGAACTGAGGTCTTGGTTTAAAGCTTTTTTCTATTACTTTTAGAAAGGAACACAAAAAATAAACTTTCATACAGAGAAAAGCATTCTTTTTCTAGGATCTGTTCTCGATAAATATTATTTGATTTCTGTGACCTTGCTTGTTGGGAACCTGAAAATTAGTATTTTTCTACTAATTGAGGGTGCAATTACTAGATCATCATTCCTGTCTTCTTGGTTTTTGGTTTTTTTGGGGGGTTTTTGGGTTTTTTTGTTTTGTTTTTCTTTAAAAGAAACACGTTGGCTTCTTTTTTAAGGCAGATGTTTGTTTTTTAGCCCCGCTTGATCACAGGGTTGTAATTACAATTAGAGGTTTATTATTAAATAAAATTTTAACAATTCACATGACTTATATTTTTCTACAATTCTTCACATTTAGTACAGTAGCTTATTGTTACACATTTTTAGTAATTACACCTTTCAGTTAAAGAGACTTTCTTGTAGTTAGTGTAGCTTTCTTCCAGTGCCTTTAGTTACCTAGACTTTTAGTAACATGGACCCTTTGCAGACTGGGTCAAATTCTTAATAATCAGTGCGTTAAAGACTAATCTAAATTTGGAGTTTGTCTAAAAAGAACATGTGCCTTCCTTGAAGGAAAACGATGATGGAGGAGGCGTCCCTGACCACCAAGAGATTACAAGTTTTTCTATCCAGCCGCAGTTCTGACCTAGGTGCCTGAGACTTGCCGCTGTTTGATGCTCTAGGCGGTGTCTCCTGTGCTGTTATCCTGCCCTCTTCTAGAACAGGTGTCACCAGATCCTGGCAAGAGTGTTTGGGGGTCAAAGAGTCGTATTGCAGCGCTGGCAGGGTGTGTCGGTTCTGCAACAGGAGTCATCACATCCTGGCAGCAGCAACAACACTGATAAGGGAAAGACATAAATGGTTGATACATAATCAGAATGGTTACATATTATGGTAATTTGCCTTAGGAAAGGGTGTTGGTTGTGCTAACCTTATTGCCAGGGCAGAGAGGTCATAAACTATGCAAGGCTCTAAAAAGTAACTAGAGCCAGAGAAAGCCACAGAAGTTCTGCTAAGTGCTGTCCTTCGATAAATGTATTGCTAAATACATTGAGCTGTCAGGACTATGTCCTAGTTTGTGCCAGCTGCTTCAGGAGCTGGAGGTTTCACATATGTGAGTATCATGTGCAGAATGGTATCCTCTTGTGCACAGGAAAAACTAAATGATAACAAAGGTATTTTTTCCTCTACTAAAATCAAAGCTGTTTGTTCAGCACTATCATCGTGCTAGAGTAACATCTTAATCACATCCAGTTCTTAGAATGTAAAGCTGCCTCAAAGGGCTTGTGGTGATCTAACAAGAAAAATAAAAATGCTGCATTTTATATAATGACAACATACAAAGCAATGTAAGTTCTTAATAAAATATTCATTTAGTGCTTTAAGTCCTAAATGACTAATGGTCTTAAAGATGCTTTCCATGTGAGAACAATAACTGAATAATCTGGATATAAGGGTGGGAAGAGGGACACTTCCAATAGGATTTCATAGAATGGGTAGTAAGCCTTCATGGTCATCCTCCAGATTGCTGCAGAAAACAGACAATTTTAAAATTACTGTTGGCAACATTTTCAAATTAAACAAAATCACTAGTATTAAGCTAAATAGTGAGTTGTCTTTGGGGGGAAAAAAGTATATTTTTAGCCAAATGAATCATAAATTCAGTAGGAACACAGTGGTGTTATTAGAGGATGTGAGATTATCAAAAAGGCAGTGGTTATGGTACCACACAGTCATGTCAGCCTGAGCTCCCAGTGGGTGAAGTTAAAATCACTATAGTCCCTTGATATTGTAGTCTGAGCAGAGAAAGTGAAGGTGTGGTGTAGTATTTTAACTTATGCTGTAACTAGTGACCGAAGCAGAAAAAAGATGAAATAAAGTAAGAAAAAGAATGCACACTTTTCATGATAGCTATGACTTGCAATTGTATGAAGAACATTTTTTAGGTCTAACATCAAAAATAGCTGCTTTATTTTTTCCCTCAAATCTCTAGTATTAAGGTCATTGGGGGTAGAAGAATGTAGAAGCTGAATTAAATGTAAAGCATGGATATCAAATCACTTGTTAGGCCTTAGATTTTTTTAATTTCAATAAGCTAATAAAATATTAAATAAGAAGCAATAAAACAATTAAAATAGGTTGGGTATAAGCATAATAAAATATCTGGTAATAAGGAACAAAAAAGCCATTAAAATGGCTGGAAATATATATTATAATTTTTATATATCCTGGAAAGGTGCTGTATTTTATATAAATATAATATGGAAATGTACTTCTTTCTTGAGAACTACAGGGAAGTATAAAGGCTGAAGTGAAATTCCATTTCATTGTATGAAAAGTGGCAGTCTGGCCATTCTATATTTCTCTCAATGGCAATAGTAGATAATGTTTTTTGTAAGGCACTATATTTACTCACAATTTTAATTTTATAATATTAAAATAGAGATGCATAAGCACAATAATGTAGATGAAATAGTAAAATAAATATATTATTAATAAAATAATTATTATATAATTATTATTCTATTGATAATAATATCCAAGGAGAATAGAGAGAATCTTAAATTGAAAGTCTCATTTATTTAAATGGCCTTCATACCCCAGCTACCTCTGGTCTCAAAGGACAGAGGATAATTATTCTGTCTCAGGAAATATGTAATGCTATTTCTAGAATTTTTAACTGCTTTCACTTCTGTCTTTCCGATATTCTTGTCTTATCTAGTATGTTTCATCTTTGGTATAAATGTTGTGAACCATATTCTACTTTCCAAACTCACTTGAAAAAGAATGGGAATTATTTCTTGCTTTATTATAGAAATTACTGAACTCTATCATTAGTCTCATCATGCTTTATGCTACATAACACGTTTACATGATGCCAATGTTATTTCACAACATCTCATCTCATACAATTACGGAGAATTGCCATAGATGTAAATTCCAAGTGTCAGCAAAAATCTGCTTAATAACCTGTTCAAGGGGATGGTTCTTTCCCACAGATTAGCCTGTGCATGTGTCCGTTCAAGTACTGCTCCCAGCCAGTAAACGCTTACGCTGCTTATTTCCAATTTCGCTGTAACATCCAGCCACATGGGATTCTTGTGCAAGAAATTACTTAGGATCAGACTTCCAGGCTGGCTTTTAATAACTACAGTGCTACAGACTATGTTGTTGCAGTACCAGCACAAAAAGGCAGAGATTACTTTCTGAGGATGTTTTAGGATGCAAAACACTTGTCAATAAACACCAGCATGATATGTTTAGAACTTTTTTTCTTCAAGAAGATTCGTGAATAACAAGTACCAAAAAAATTGCATATGGGAAGTTCTCCCTTTTGTTTTTTATTTACTCTGGAAATACCCCACTGGTAAGCATGTAGCAATACCACTTGGAAAACATTTTGTTGTATACTCTATTTCCCTCTGGCTTTGTTACTATAACTAAAGACATGTGCTGACTAAACTTGAATTTCCACCAACAAGCTTCACTTGGCCCACTCTCGGCTGCTTCCAGAGCTACCTTCCCAGGACTAGAAAGTAGGAGATTGTATGTTGGATCACCTTCTTCTGTGTATCCATGGCACAACCAACAGGGACAAGACTAGTCATGGAACTGGAATTACATGAGCAGTCCCACCCTGGGAAAAGCAGAAGGAATGTGAGTTTAGCTCAGAAGTACCATAAGAGGCTTTGTGCCTTGTCCTGATGGGAAGGTTTAATATACTTCACTGAAGTTTGAGTCCTGCCTCTGAAATACGCAGCAGGGCTGTTTGAACTCATGCCCACAGCCCCTTGACAGAGAACAAAAGATGCCCTCAACTTGCACAGCTGAGTAAATAGTGTGTGTTTATGCCTTCCACCCTAAAATATGTAACAGTTCGTTTTATAGTGAGTAGAACATTATTTTTCATACAAAGGTAATTCAGATAAACGTTTCAAAATACACTTTTGACTGCAGTATTAGCTCAGTCTATGAAACAATGCTCTCCTCCCAAATATTTGCACACCTCAACTGAACAGTAAAGAAGAAATGGAAAAACATATTTTTTTTTGGTTTTGTTTGGGTTTTTCTGGGGTTTTTTTGTTGTTTTTTGTCATTTTGCTGTTTTGTTTGCTGTTTGGTTTTTTTAATGGGGATTTTATTTTCATCCTACCAAATACTATGTGGATGTGAAGGAATACGTTTTTAATCAGAAGAGGTATTCATTGACCTTTAAAATGAGGCAAAACAGAGTCAGGAAGATTACTCCTGGTGAATTTAAGCCCTTATTAATTCATTTCTCCCAGAGGTAATTATAGGTAAAAAATTTCTACCAAGTTTGTGAATGAGTCCATATTTATTTCCAATAGGAAGTTATGTGTCTGTTACCATGGTTTTGGATGCAAGCAGTGGGAGGAGGATTTAAAAACAACTCCTCTTACCTTGCTTTCCTATGTCAATAGCTTATGATAGATGCATGGGGATTAAAATGAAAGAGCTCTAGAAGAATAGCAGTCAGAAAAGCAGTACCTTCCCGTCCAATGACCTTTACAATTTAAAGGATGAAAAGATACATTATGCACAAACATTTTGTTATCCTCAGGAACAAAGTGCTCGAAACTGGACCCTGGATGGTACAGCCTGAATACAAATGAGCATCCTAATTGAGCTGGTTTGATCTTTCTTAAACTATAGTCCAAGTCAATAATATAGTGTTACTGAAAGAAGCAGTCCTCTCATTAGAGGTGGCACAGCATGACAGAGACTATCCCACCGTGGCATCTATTCTGTCATCGATTATGCACTGCTAATCAGTAAACTGTGGCATTAAAATCTAAGGTCTCCCTTCTGCTTTCAGCTTCTTATTTGCCAGGGGTTTTTTTTAGGCTCATTTCTTGAGTGAAATCAAAATTTTACCAAGAGGAAACACAATCTTAGGCTCATCTTGTTTTATTATTTTGTGTTTCTTTTGGGGCTTTTGTCTGGTTAATTTTTGGTGGCATTTGGTTTTTTTTGTTTTTTTTTTTTGGTTGGACTTTTTTTTTTTCTGGTTGGAGGGTTGATTTTTTTTTCTTAGGGGAAGAAAGGAAAAAGAAAATTTGCAAGTGATGATTGTTATAATAGTGTTGCTTGATATGACAGTCATAAGACGGTATAAAAATCAGTGTAGAATAAAATAGAATTGCTTTGTCTGATATGATCAGGAAGGGTAAAGAAGAAAAATTACACTTTTTTAGGTACTGTGCACTTACAAAAAATCCTTATTTCCTTCTTTGAAACATTGCATTAGAAATCCCTTTCAACTGAGAAGCTGACTTCTTTTGTGTGAGAAATGCAGATAACAGTTCTGACTGAAAACTGAAATTAAGATTGTATTCATGAAGTCATATTCCTTCTAGTCATTCAGAAAGTAAGATTTGTGGCATGTGTGGCTTGCTAAAGCACATGACACCAAGGTGTTCTGTGTTGCATTTGCTGACTTGATTTCTGTTGTGTAAAATCCCCATTTACAAGGCATGGATGTGACCACAGATCCTGTACCTGAGAGCTGCTCTCCAACCCATTGAACAGAAGTTGCCAAGTGACAGAGGTGCTTAAAGTGATGCCTCTGAAATACAAAGGAGAGGGAAATGACTGCTAGTACAATTTTTAGGACACACTTTGATTATTTAGCTACTTTTATGAAGTTGTGCATGGTTAGTTATTTCCTTAACCTTTGGGAATAAGAAAAACTACTTGGTTTGTTGCTGCTTCCCCCATATGCTATGTGGTGCTAATAAAATAATCTATGTAAATTTCTTCAAAAACTAAATGTGTCTGATAATCTTTCCTCCCCCTCCTTAATTATTTATAAGGCAAAGCAAATTAACTTAAAATGCCTCCTCCCTTCCTCTCCTAACCTGTAGTGGTGCTGTGCTCTGCTGAGCAGCTGCTGCGTTTTACTCCTCCCATGGCTCTGCTTTGCTGGGGACAGTGAGGTTTCTTATGTATAAATAACATGCATGATCATTTAGTAGAGACTGGAATTTTGGATTAAAGCAGATGTATAAATGCAGGTTTGTTATCAACAGGCAACACATTTTAAAAAGTAGTGGTGTGCCAAATCAGAACATAGTTTTAATTTTAGTAAACTTTACTAAAGAGTTCTGACATGTTAATTCTAAGTTGAAATGAAGCTTTGTTGCTTTAGCAACACTTTATAACAAGGAAATTCAGTGTTTCTAGAGAATATCTTACTTTGGACTACAACTGAAATTAGGCCACATGCTTTATTTTCTGTACACCTCCAATAAACATTGCAAAAATGGTATAATAGGATTAAAGTACACTGTGGGTGTTTTTTGTTGTTTTGTGTGTTGTTTTCCCTATGCTGAATTTTATATAGTTGTGGGAAACTGGAGAAGGTGCATTTTGCTTGCCAGAGCTGTAAGAATACAGCTGAATGACTTTTTGGCTCAAATATCCTACTAAGAATAGAAAATTCTGAAATCAGAATTAGTATGTTTGCTGTCCTGCTTATTTTTTTCTTTTTGGTGGTATCTTTTAGGAAAAAAAAAAAAAAAAAAAAAAAAGCTTAGACTTGCTTAAACTTAGTTCATAATAATCTTATTAAATCTGGGTTCTAGTTAATATTTCTACAACATACTGCATAAATTAAACATTGATCCTGGTCATGTTTTATTGCTCTTGGTTGAAATGCTTCTAGAAATGAAAATTACAAAAGCATGCTAAACCTTATTAAGAAGGTAAAATTTTTACTGGTTTTGGACTATAATTATACTTAAATCAGGCTAATCTTTAATCTCATTTACTTTTCAACCTGCTATGTTTGTAGTTTGTTCCAATTCAGCCTTGTTTCCTTCCCTTTTTTGAAGACTTGTTGGCAGCAAAATAGTGGAATTAGCTCATTCTTCTGCAGTGATTAAAATACTGCGTATTACTGCTGTCATGGATAAGTCAAGGTGAATGAAATGGAATTGGCTGTTTTGCATGGCAAGCTTCTAATTTTTAATTGAAGTGTTTGAGCTCTGTCTGTTGAAAATGGTAGGTTGCACATCTTGGCTCATGCTAAATGTAGGTACTGGGCTGGGACATTAGTATTTTTGATAAGAACATTGAGGGCTTTTATCCCAAAGGTCTCTTTTCCATGCTTGCCTTTGCAACCATTTATGCATAAAATCTTTCCAGCCTCATGGAAATACCTCATTTTGCTGATACAAACTCTGCTGTTAAAGAGAGTTCTCAGTCCAAAATTCAGCTTTTTTTTTTTTTTTTTCCCTTTCCAGTCATGTTTAGGCAAATCTTGAAACATATGATATTTAGCTTCCTCAGATAGGTCACCATGTAATTTGTCCACATTTTCCATTATGAATTGTGAATTCTATTGAGAAATAGCTTATGTCAGTAACATGAAATTTCATTGCCAGTACAAGGATGGGTGTCTTTCTGTAATTTGGAAAGTAAGTGGAGCTCTGCTTGTTCTGCCAAAGCTGGTTATTGATGACTATTGGTGTTGAGAATTGATAGTCTACCAAAGGACAGGCCATTTGTAGGTGTCCTGTGTTTAGGGACAATTATGATTTGAGCAAATGTGCAGATGCAGTATTATAAAGACAATGTCACTATCTAGCCTCGATGGTTGAAGGGCTCTGCTTTGGAGCAGTCTGTCTCATAATACCATAGATCAAAAATGCTCTGGAGAGGGTCTCTTGTTGCTTGGTGTGTAGGTATAAAGAGTGTTGTACTCTGTCATATAAAAATTCTGGCACCTGAATTTTAAATGTCTGCTTCTGGATTCTAGGTATGTTAGAGAAATAGTGAAAGGATTATTTAAATATTTTCTTCAAAAATATCCTGTTTGGTTTGGACTTTTTGGGTTTTTTTTGTTTGGTTTTTTTTTTTTTTCTGTTAAATTACAGATTCAAAGTTAGAAACATCTCTTTCATTAAGCAGCTAATTAGGGACTTCTAAAAAACTTAAGGGTTTGGATTTTTGCTGACTATGATTTCCTTTCATTTTCAAAATAAATTGAACCAGGTGGGTTATAGCAAAACAGATGATTAGTAAATGCATTAGAATTGAAAGATTCAGAAAGAACAAAAATTTCACATTATCCTTTGAAAACCAAAGACATGTCAGAAAAAAATTCCAACAATATACACTAAGATAATTAAAAAAAAAAAAAAAAAAGAATATTTAAGGGGTGTTGTGGGCTTTTGTATTCTCTAGCATTCATTACCTATTGAAAGTGATAGAGCTTTAAATACAAAGCATTTCTCTGCTTGATAAAGACAATAGTTTTTGCAGACAGTAAAAATGTAAACTAGAATATGCTGTCTTTAACGTGTTTTGATATAGGTCTGCTCAGTTTTCAGGGATTTCTTCCTTTCTGTATTTCTGCTTGCAGCAATCATTTTACTTCTGACTGAGTTTGGGCTCCCACTAAGGGGGAGTTCTGCTTTTGATCAGAAGAGTTGCACAGTCCAAGTTTCTGTCTTTCTTTTGCTTCTTAAAGTATCATTAATCACACAAATATTGGTAGGTTGGCACTCTTGAGCTTGTGATATTTTTTGGATAATTTTTAGCTCTTACTCTTAATAGCCCCAGTGGCCTCTCACATTCTGAAACTCTCACATTGATTCCATCAAATCAAAACAAACATTTGTTTTCCTTAAATAAAGAAGTGAAACTGTTGACTCTTATGGAGTGCAGAGATTTATGGACCTATCAAAGTACATTTATTAAATCATTTTCTCTTATGACTGTAACTTATTTCCATGGAGGTTCTCTGTTTTGTTGATTCATATCACGTGCGAGTTTCTTTCACTAAAATATCTCTGCTTGCCTTTGCTCTTTAATCAGTTTTGTGCCTTTGCTTTCTATTCTAGTCTGAGCACATATCTCATTGACTATTTTATTTTTATAATTCTCCCCACCTGCTTTTCCTCAACACTTCTACTTACATTTGATCTATTTCTGGGGCTTATTTTACTAATAACCACTTATGATTTGATTCTAAACTTTTCAGTCCAGCTTTCTAGAAATGATTTTAAAACAAATGTTTTTTTCACTTTGACTTTCATACACAACTGTGTTTGCATTGGTCTTCTGACCAGTACTTAATCACCAGTGCAGTGTTTTCTGGTGTATTTTTTTTTCTTTGCAACAATATCCTAAGAAGAATCATTTCCCCCATGTTTTGTTTGTGAATTGTGAACAAAGCTGGGTTTATTAACTCGGTATTGGTACAGAGACCATGGAACAAAACAAAAAATTCCATACTCATCTTGCTCACACTTCCTCTAACATTTTTTAAATTCTTCTTTCTGCATTCCTTCTTCCACACTAGCTGTCAGTTTTCACCATTGTGTAAAATGCAGTGCAAAGATCACATGATGCAAAGATATTACAATATCATGTGGGCAAAAAGAATGTAGAATTATGTATATTTTCAGGAAAATTACTAATATAAACAATTTAATTTACAGTGTTTTGTTGGACTTTTTTTGGCCATGTAAATTACTTGCTATTAAATCATGAATTGTTGTCTAGCTTCTATGAAAGTTGAGGTCTACTAAAGTTTCCATTAAAATGCTTTATCATTCCTTGGCTTGAACAAGTAGTGTCACCAGAGGGAGCTTCTACTGATTATATACATGCATGCTGTCAAGGGCAAAAAGGATGAAAATTACAGCTGACTGTAATGAATGATGATTGCATAACACGGATAAAGTATCAGTGAATTATGTCTTTTTTTAAATTTTATTTTTGATTTATGAAAGCTAATGAGCTGGGGAGAAAGCATGGCTCTGGCTTTCAAACAGTACACTAAGTTCTTGTATTTAATAGTTCTTGGTAGAGTTGTTTTTTCTCTTTCTCTCTTGCTATCTTATCCTTTTTCTTTTTACCCATTTTTGCAACTTTTCTTATTCTCTTTGGCAGATTTCTAGTTAATAATAGTTTATCCATACCAGCCTTTCTCCATATCTTGCAAGAGACAAATTTTTTAATCTTGTGATTTGTAGTTCTCAGGTTTTTTTTAGAAAACAATCATGGTGAAGCTCAACTATCTGTCTTGTGAGTCCAAAGTCCTTCAGGTCCTTTTCGGCCTGTAGAACATTCTTGTGGCTCTATTCTGACATAATTATAAGGAGAAATTGTCCAGCTGGGAATCCTTTTACAGTTATAACTCACTTGCAAATATGCCCTATTGGTCTATTCTGTGTCCTCTCCATAGAGAATGCGAATCTTAATGCCTAGTTTTGGGGTTTTTTTATTGTGGTTTTTAAACAAAAATTATATCAGCAGATATTTTATCATACCAGGCATCTCTGGAAGTAATGTACTGAACTGTCTAGAATAGTTAGTTAATATCTTAGAAGTTTTAACTTGTTGGGGGTTATCTAACCACTATGCATAAATATCTTTCTCTTGACACTTTTTCAGTAATCTTCTTTTGCTCTGTTTGCAAGGGTATCATCTGTGACAAAATCACATCTTCATGCTGTTGAAACAGCATAGTGATTTCATGAGATTTAATAAATATGAATTATTATTTAGTGCCTCTAAACTTAAAGGGTATAACTGTATTAACGGTAATATTCTGAGCCTATTAGTTCAATTATTGTTGGTCTGCTTCCTGCTTACACCTGTTCTGCCTTCCATTTTCCATCACACAGAAGTAATTTTCTTCTATCCACAGGCAATACACCAAATTCTCATAAAGACTGATCTGAACTGAAAAGGAGAAGTATCGTGAACTAATTGCTACATAATCATGCCTGAAAATTGCAATATTGGCACTGGGCTTAAATCTTCTCTCATTACACTTCAGATAAACTGCTGCCTTCCCCTGCAGCCAATTACAGTTCTTTGGTTTTGCAGTTGGAATTCAGTGCTCTTCATGTCCATCTTTCAGTGTGTCTGCAGAGAGGGCTATCCCAAACATGCAGCATTCCCATTCATAAACTTGGTCTGCAAGCTGATAGAAATCAGTCTGGCTTTTCTGTAACAGGGAAGTATCCCCAAGCATTTCCCTTATGCAATCGTTGAAGAGGTGGTGTGTTTGGGAGGTACCTCTTGGGGTTAAGCATTTTCTCTTGATAAAATAAAAGCATAAAAATTGGGCTGTCTCCCATATTGTTTTATTTTATCTTGAAATTCCTATGTGAAATGCTGCACAAAATTTTTGTCTCAGTCAATATACTATCACATTTGGCCACAGAAAAAAATTGATTGATGGAGACTGATTTACCTCAGTTGAAACTGCAGTCCCAAGCTCTAATTTTTTCAGGTAAAACAGCCTGCATCCAGCACAATCAAGACCATAGAAAATAATAAGTCTCTTTATATGTTTACATAAATTTAAATTATTTTACAGTCAGTAGCTGACCATTACCCCTAAACACAAACATACACAGACACCTGCAAAGAACGGTGAAGCCTTCCAATTGCAATATAAAAAGGGAGTATTCTTGTTGGTGGTGAGATATTAGTTGAGAAATAAGAATAATTCAAGAAAAACATCTCAGAAAGAGATGTCTCATAGAGTATCAAGATAATAGATTGGCAACTACACTTTAATATCATGTTAAAAACATCAGAACATATAACACATGACAAATCTTTGTACTACCATGATACAAAAGGTAATTCAGAGCATATAAATTGCATATAATGTAAAATATAATATACCAATGAATTTTAAACTTATGCTTTTGTTTGAGAACAAAAGCTTTTTTTCTTTTAAATACCATTAAAGAATTAGCATCTGGGGCAGTAAAACAGAGATATGAAGAAATTATTTGACATTTCAGAAAGGAACTCTGTTAATGAAGACAGAATTGAGGTCAGGATAATGCAATAGTTGGGCAATACCTTTTCATTCTGTAAATAATACAAAACACCTTCATATCAGCTATTCAGATATAACCATGTTATATTGTTTTCTTTGAAATAAATAAGAAACATAGTTGACACCTTATTTAATGAACATTTCTCTAAATTCTTGCCTATGGAAAGTTCTACCATTCTTTTCTTGTACTATTTTCCTGATACTATTTTTAAATCTATTCTTCCTAATGCCACATGTGAAAAGTCTAAGCCTGAGGATTAATTCATAGGTTTTCATTTATGATTTCTAAACTTCAAATATCACATGATGGGCCTTGAAGTTGAAATTACTTGGAGGAATTTTGACATAAATTATACCACAATTTCATAGTTTTTGAGCAACCAGTGGAAAAAAACTTTAAAATATATATAGTCATTTTCATAAATGGATAATGTGTGGGTACTACATTTATAATTTCACAGCATCAGTGGGCCTTTGTTTATATATTTTCTGGGTTGATTTTTTTTTTTTCTTACTTGATTGCAAGCCATCCTAAGGTATCCATGAGATGGGCCATAAAACACTGCAAGTTTTGCTTAAATGTTTATTGCAAACTTCATTTTTCTATAACATTTCTCTATAACAGAAGTGGAGTGGGAAATTGAAAACTTTTACACATAATAATGGAAATCAAAATTATACTGACCTATTTGAGGTATTGACCTATTTTTTTTTCCTTAATAGTATTTTACTGGTACACATATAAAAGAAGAAAAACACCTATGTGCATGTGCTTCCAAGTGTATTTTATCAGCAAAACTACAAGAAGATGCATGGATGCTGGAAAAGGCTCATTAATCAAACAGATGTAGTTTCAGTAATTATGAAATCTCCCTATTAAGCAGAAGCAGTAAGTCATTAAAATATCTTCACCAGCCTTTTGGCTAAGATCAAGCATAGAATATCTTCTCATTAGGATAATGGATTTCAATAAAATGATATTCCATCATTCTCCATAAGGGAACAAAATGAAACTTTTTGGTTAACTGCAATCACTTAATCATTCATTATATCTTCCTCCAATCTTGTTCATTCATTTATAAGAGAAAATTAATTCTTCTCAAACTCAGCCTACTATCCTGGCAAAATGCATTGAGCATAAAAGTTAACTTTGTAAATTAAATTAAGGGTGGTTTAATTAAATTAATTCAGAAAGTAAAGCGAACAAAAGTAAAGAAGTATATGGTTTTCTCTTTCTTTTGGTGGATTTTTTTTTTTTTTTAATTCAGAAAGCCATTAATAGATATGGATTCTTTTTCTTTTTTATTTCAGGAGAATTTATTGAGGAAAATTAGAGATTTGCTACATAAATTATTTTAATTTTGTTTCATTGTCTTTTTTTGCTTGAATTTCACTTATATTGATTATTTCCTATTTGTTTTCTATACCTTTTGAATTAATTTTATTGTGAACTAAAGATCTTAATTATACATATATGATTTTGACATATCATTTATGGATTCTGAAGTGGGAGAGAAAAAAAAGAACTTGAAAAGCACCATTTTATTTGGCATATGCTCTTACAAATTTTATAGGAGATTTTCCTTATCCTGACTGTCTATTCTTCATTCGTAGTTGAATGAAAGGATTAAAACATTTTACTATTTGCTTCAAGCTTTTTGCTGATCTTTACTTTGCTACTTCTTATCCTCAACTACTCTGTGTAATCTAGTCATCTGTAAAAGGACAAGTCGTTGTGTCTTCAGTGAACTAAGTCATTTGAGGTTTGATGAAAACTTTCAAATCCTGTTGGAGGCCAATGTGTGAAGACTGTCTTAATGCAAAGTTGAATTATCACTGTGTTTATGGTGATTGACAACACAGTACATTTACACTTTCCCGCACACTTTTGAAAATGAGGACTTTCATCGAAACAGTATGATTTATGTTGTTGCTGCCCGTGCATATGTGCCAGGAATGGCAATTTAAGAGATGTAGAATAGGATGTGAATTCAGGGCAGACAGCCTACTTGCTATGAAAAGTTCACATCACAAGTTGCTTGCTGTAGAAATGAATAGGGAATCCTCCAGTTCTGCTGTTGGTTTCAGGCATTGATGCAGGATATTTGATCTGCAGCCCAAGCTCAAATTTGAAGAACTGCTGCCTAGAACATGAAAGTACAAATGTTCTGGCTTCCCTGTGAGGTCTTTCCTCTCCTGACATACAGCTACTTAGGCAGCTTTTCTGTGCTCAGTAGAGGGCAAACTGAGCTAAGCTCAGGGCTTTGTCAGTGTGTTTGTTTCCTGAAAGCACAGCATATTTGTGTTCCTTTAGTACCTCCTCCCTATGTCTTTCATGGAGGAGGAATGTTATCTGGATCATAGAATGGTTAGGGTTGAGAGGGACCTTAATGATCACCTAGTCCCTACCCCCCTTCCATGGGCAGGGACACCTTCCACTAGGACACCATGTTTCCTTTCAGTGGGATCCCAAGAGGCTGTGCCACGGAGGGTGAAATCCAGACCTTCACAGTTCTAGGTGTGAATATTATACTGAGGATGGGCAGTTAAAACTTGAAGTAGAAAGCTTCAAATTTGACTATACAGAAATCATCTTACAAATTAATTTGGTGTTCTTTAGTTCTCCTCAAACAGATCTGTAAAACCCCTATAACTTAATGCTTTTACACTGAATTTAGTCAATACCATTGGTGTGAATGTCTTGGTGTCTCTGACAAGCAGTGCAGTCAGCTCTCTGATACTTCATTAGCAGCTTGGGGGCTGATCCTCGCCAGCTGCCAGGTATCCCCACCCTTCTGGGGAGAAAATAAGATGGTTGCGAGTCAAAATAAACAGAGAAGTCACTTGCCAACTACCTCATGGGCAAAATATATTTGACTTAGGAAAATGAGTTTATTTTATTGTCAATTAAAATAGAGGTGGATGTTGCAAAGAAATGAAACCTAACAACATAAAACACCTTCCCCCTTACCTCAGTCCCTCTTTTTTATCCAGTCTTAACTTCACTCTTTTTCTCCTGACTCTTTTACCTCCTGACGGAGCGGCAGATGGGGATGGGGAATGGTGATGTCATTGTCTTTTCCGCTGCATCTGGTCTCTGTTTCCCCGCTCTAGTGTGGGCTCCTCTCCATGGGACTGACATCCTCCAGAGGAATCTGACAGCCAGAATCTTCCTGTCCCCCTTCCTGTTCTCCCTTTTGGGTCTCTCAGGGCCTTTTCTCACTCTTTTTTGCCTCATCCCTCACTTCTGGCTGATGTTTTGATGGCCAGAGAGTCAGCAGAGCCCTGCCAAGACCTGGGCAACTCCAGCTGGTGTGACTGGAAAGTCCTGCAGGTGATCCTGCTTTGCAGTCCTTTATATACAGACTTTCCAATGTATTTACAAGAGGCATCCTTCACTTTGAACGTAACGGGAATCCATGATGCAGACAAAGGTAATAAACTGTAATGTTAAGATCCTAATATTCAAATATATGATTAAAATTGGAGGGGACAGGCTATAATTATAAGACATCTTCATTTTTCAGATATGCTGTTTTAACTGTGCTGTGTTCCTTTGTTGACATGTTAAACATGTAGTAAGAATAAGGTTGTACCAAGCATAATTGTCACATTCTCTTGGCCTTAAAAATACCTCACTTGCAGCTGAGCATGATAATGATAATACAATAATAGATGCTGCTGCTGTCAATACCGTTTGCATTTGAGAATTAGAAAAACCCAATAATTTATATGTAAAGAATGCTATGTAAACAGGATAAGCTGGATAGCTAAGGCCATTGTATAACTTTTTGTCTTGAATTTTCACAGAACATTAAAATAAGATAGGTGTTTTTATTTAAATCAGGAAGAGGAATATCATATCTAAAAATCAGTCTTTTAAGACCTATTTATATAGGAACATATTTCTACCTAGCTTTTAAGAGGAATTACATTATAATTCTCTTTAATGAGTGTTTCTTAACTCATGAGTTTTTGATGAGACAAAAAGTACATGGGGACAAGCTGTGGGCTTTTTAAAACAAACAAACAAAAACCCACAAACAAACAAATTCCCTAAGACCAAAACAAACAAACAAAATCCATAAAATTTTGGGAGCACATGAAGCTACCTGGAATTGTAATACTTTCACTGTGAAAGGCAACTTTGGTATACTAACCCTACTCTTGATTAAGTGCTTTTAAAATTGTTTTTGATGCACAGTAAGTTCAGAACTGGTTTTCCTACTTTGATACTTCTCTTCTGTTTCTATGCAAAGTTTTCTTCCTCTTGTCCCAGTTACACACCAGACAAGCACAAGTAAGGCATAAACTCTCTTTTACTATGGATGGAATTTTTTTTTTTTTATTATTATTTATATTTTTTTTGAGGATTCTTAGATACCAAAGACAGGTGAATTTTGCCTGGGGCAATGCAAAGACTGGATATAGAAGTGCAGCACCATCCTTCCACCCTTTCTTTTCAATCTTTTCTTGTATGACAGAACTATAAAGATCTGAATTATCAACACTAATCAATACAGGCAGCCCATGTCCTTTGACTTGCACTTTTTAGTCTGGGTAGAAACATTTTTTTCATTTAAGTAACTCTTTGGAAATGTTCAATCTATTTATTTTGCAGAGGAAAATGCATACACATTTTTTCTTTTTTTGGGGGGGAGGAGGCTGGAAGGAAGCAAATTTAATTTAACCACAATGTTCTCTGTATACTTTAGGAGCCTGTTATGTTGTACATTTCCTGTGGTATTCTTAGGGCAGAGAAGTTTAAGATACAGGCCTTTTTTCTCAGAAGCAGTACTTCAAGAGAGGAAATACAGCTAGAAAGTTTAATCTGAGTATGGATCTCAAAATATTGGGGTCTTCTGTATCTCTTGTGCTTGCATCTGACTGTTTCATTTGACATCATGACTTGCTCAGGTATTCTGGGAAATAGCAGTAGAAGGTGTTGTGCCTTTTTGACTGAACATCACCCTATTACCAATACAAAATCCAAACACCACTATAAAATGATTGATTGTTATCTATTCCTCTCTTCTGCCCTTTTCAAGCCAAATGATAAAAATTATTCATGAATGTTAGACCTATAGTCATAGTTCAGAATCCCTAAAAATGAAAAGTACAAAATAAGAAGCAGATCACATGGTAACTTCTTTTGTAAAATTGCACCTACAGCTGGATTCCACGTGTCATTTACTAATATTCCTTCTTTTGAAAAAATCTGAGCTACTCTAAAATTTGGATATGTATTTTCCTGGTAAGTGCCATGGTTTATACACTTGAATCTCACTTAAAGTTGTTTGAATTCTATATCTGATTGTGCCATTTTTTGACATCACTTCCTATGCTCATGTTAATGATAATAATGGCTGACCCTGGCTTTGTTTGCACTGGAATTTAATTCCTTTTTAAAAAGAGCAAGGACCTGAAACACTCTAAATCTGTATCTTGTCCCATTAATGATAAAACCACTATAGACCCTTACCATCCCCTCCAAGATTTTATTGTCTCCCATGAATATAGAACTAACAGCTAGAGTTTGGACACACCACATTTTCTGGAATTATAAACTGAGTGTCATCTCAAAACTAGAGATTGCACTTTTGACTGATATTTCTCACTTTAGCTATCCTATGTTAGAAAGTAATTGACATATCTTTCATACAGATTTTTTTAAATGTTTGCCATTTTCTTGTACTGGCATTAAGTCTCTTATTTTAAACTTTGACTTTAAACTCGAGTTTTACTCCTAGAAAACTGAATCCAAGCAGACTGACAAGGAGTTGTCTTGTGATGCTAGTTTCCCTGACCTATGTCAGAAACAGGAATTCTATAAATATTTTACACCTGTGAATTAAGCATTCTTATCTATACAACTTGTAGGCCTGTCAGAAAGAAAATTGTTCTATTCAGCTTCAGATATACAAATTCATGCAAATCTTCATATCTCCATGGAACAATGGTGGGATTTTTTTTTTAGTCTTTAGGGAAATAAATAATCATTCTACCTTTAATTAATAAATAATGCTAGGTGTTGTCAAACCTTGGGGAATATGGTAAAACACATCCACAAAATGTGTGCTGTGAAGCTATAGTTCTCAACTGATTTGTACCTTGTGCTCTTGCTTTTGTGCTTAAGGATGCCGAAGACATTGGAATCAACTTGCAGATTTTTTACCAGCATATGAAAACATTTTTTAGCCTGCTCTGATTTACATATCTCTTTTCTTCAAGGTATTAGTATAAGAAATTTGTGGCTCTAGTGTCAAAATTCACATCCATGTTTTATAATTGGTTTGGATTTCCCAGTATGTATAACAAGCCTCAGAAAATGTTGTGTCTCACAGGCTGGCTGTAACGCAGCTTGCTCTTTTCAGTCTACAATACAGAGAGTTCAAAAATGTAAACTATCTTCACATTTTTCTATTATCAAATGGTCTTCAATTTCTTTTGTTGTTGCTCTTACTTTCCTAGCCACAGTTCTAGCCAGGATTTTGGGCCTAAGAAAACCCGCAAATGATATCAACATGGTTTGGAAACTTATCTACTGGTTTTGGGAAATCAAATCAAGACCAACATGATTCAAACATATGCCATATATACCCTACATTAATGCAAAAGTAAAGAAAAAGATCAAAAGTATTTCTTCTTTCACCTGCAAAAACACTTTTCCAGAATTACTTTGTTGATGCTTTGGTGGAATCAATGCATTATGAAAATTTAATTTCTTTGGTCATTTGATACTTCTTCAGAAACGTGGGAAAGACTGCTTTTTAACAAGAGAGTTCACAAAATGAAATCAGAGTTAATCCTCCCATGCACCAGTGACAGGAATTGAGAAAGCACATATTTTAGTCTTAGCTGGAGGCAAAAAATCTTCAAAGAAGAGGCAGGAAACAAAAGTTAGACCTTATTTATCTTTTGCACAGAAGAAAAGAATAATCTGTCAGTATAATATGGTTGCATTCATATATCACACACCTTTTGGCTTTTGCGTCTCTCATGACTTCTAATATTAGACAACTGATAAACAGGGGACTAATAGCTTCTGCTATAAATATGACATGTCTGTTCTCTCTAAAGGGGATATGAAGGTAAACACCAGTGGACAAACATGGAATTAATAATCCTTTTGAATAAAACCCAGATTTTAAGCTTAAGTTATGTTTGTTTTCTGCTGTGTAAATTGAGAGACAATTCTCTGCTGCGTTTTGCATAACCTGCTAATTTCTATTTTTGTGCCTCATCTAACCAAAGGCAGAATGTGCTTTGCATGCTTAATGGTATTAAATATTTTTCTGCCTGGTAGGAACAGAGTTTTCTCCCTAGCCATTATAGGGGAAGTATAGTTTTCTGGTAAGGCTTTCAGACAGGAATCTGCAGCTTTTGCTCTGAGTTAACCTTTTCACAAGACTTTTGTTAAACATCTTAACCAATATGTGGGTAGGTAGATAGTCTCATTACAGATAATAAAATATTTTGAACATAATTTTTTAAAATTATTTTATATAAATTCCATACACTAAAACATCTATTTTTCTGTACCTATGATTCATTGGTTTGAGAATGAATGTTTGGCTTTTTGTGGGAGTGTTCTTATTTTTGAAGTGTCCACCAATTTTAAAGTCACTGTTTGCTTTGATCTTGCTTAAATTAGATAAAGCCTAGAATAACATCTCTAAATTCTGAACAATTATGTTGATAAAGATCTGGAAAAAGTAAAGAGACCATTATAATAAGTAGGACTATGAGGAAAGAAAACACCATATTTTCTTTTTGCTAGAGGTAAAAGCTTAATTTTAGACATGGAAACTAAAGCAATGTTGAAAAGTAAAGCTGTTTGAGAAAAATATCTAGAAAATTAGTTTTTATACATTAGTGTTTTATCTCTGGGTTCTAAAAACCAAACAAGTCAAACTAAGAACAGAAAAAACCCCACTCACAAAAAAAAATCTCCCCCAAAAAAACCCCAAACAAACCCAACTTCCCCCTCCCCCCACCCCTCCCCAAACAAAAGAAACTAGTTGATATAAAGTTGACTGAGGAGGAACATAAGCTGTGTAATTAATGAAATTATTCTAATTTTAATGAGATTTAACAAAAAAAAAAAATACAGAAGATTTTAATCTTTTTCTTCATCATTGTGGGTCCTTCTGCCTGCTGCTCTAAAACTTCATGTGACCTGGTTCCTTCATACTTAACTCAGGTATCAGTCTGTGAAAAATCACATGTACCTGTAAAGACACCTCAGCTGGAGCTTTTTTCACTGTAAAAATTCTTAAAAATGCTCAGGTATTTTCAGCAGTGAAAAGGTGAAGAACTGCATTTGCATGCCAGAAGGTTAATAACTTAAGAGGCATCTGAGGGTTGGATATGCAAAAATATGGAAATATTCATGAGTTTTACTTTGCATAGAGTTGATAGTCAACTATTGCTTATGCAATAAAGACAATTTAATGAAAGCCCAAGCATACAACCAGACTGACTGACTTTCAATTATTCCTGGTGCCATTGACTTGAGTAGTGGAGATTTTTTTTTAAATGAGCAAAAAAATGCAGGGTTCTCATGCAACTCTGAGTTTCACAGGGTGAAAAACAGTTTACTAATTTGTTTATAAATGACACAGTAGCAAGGGTGGTAACATTTGATGGATTCCCAATGGACTGTAGACTCTAAAGTAGACCAAAGGCAATCCAGATGTGTTGTTGCTTTAGAGTGATACAAAAATTTCTGTTGTCCACTCTCTTCCAACAAAAAAAAACAAAACAAAAAGAACTCAAACAACAGCTTCCAGCCAACACCAGCTGCATAGGTAGTCTTACTGTAGATAAGCTTAGACACTATAAAAAGAGCATATATTTTTAAAATAGTTTAAAACTGAATTTTAAAAAGTTATAAAATAATGTATACATTTAGTTTTCATGTGCCTTGTTCTTTCCAAATGTAAAATGCTAAATCAAATAAACATTTTCATAAAAGAAAAATTTAAAATTATGTTTTCTGAAAAATGTAATTAGGGAGATTTTTGATACAGTTTTCTATTTTTCCTTTGTGAGAAGTTGAAATTTTGATAAATTTTAATTTCAGGAAGCTTCTTTGTATACATTTATACTTATAATGGTTGCATAATTTAATTAAAAAATAAATCCTAATATCTCTGGGTAAGTTGTAAATCACTATAATTAATGATGTTAGCCTTAACCATTTTCTCTTTTTCAGTGGTTAAAGAGAGTCTACTT
This sequence comes from Poecile atricapillus, assembly GCF_030490865.1. Lineage (NCBI taxonomy): Eukaryota > Metazoa > Chordata > Aves > Passeriformes > Paridae > Poecile > Poecile atricapillus. The sequence continues at coordinate 50,715,782 of NC_081250.1, read as the reverse complement.
GGAGACTACTGTGTATTATGTTGTATACCACTTGATGATAGCAATGCATCGAGAAATGTCTCATAGTAGTCATGGAACACATTGCACATTCATACAATTTTTATTCCTATGATTCCCAGGGATGTTAAAAAAAGTTTATTAAAAATTCCTCAAACCAAGAAAGTTTTCTTACTTATTAATAGCCTGGGCCTTGTGATAGAATAGGGTAGTAACTTGTAGAAATCAAAATTTGTGCCCATACCATGACCTTCCAGATTAATAAGTCATTGGCTATTCTAAGAACTGGTCAATAGCTATCAGAAATGAAGTGTGGGGAAAAGACACTTTGGAAGATCTTGTAAAGTACTGTCTGTCTTTCTGCATGTCTCATCCACATGCACTTTTAGAAATGGCCATGGGGATGTATCCAGTACTGCCCAAAGACGAATTCCTGATTCAGAGCTGGAACAAAGAAACAGATCTCACTGCCTGCCCACTGCTCTGAGCAGCGTAACCACCATAACAAAACAAACAACAAAAACAAACAAAAAAAAAATAAAATTACCTGAGACTTGTTCCTTTCCTTATAGAGCTCTAAAAAATGGCTTGATATAAACCCAAAACAAGTAACCTTAATGCTTAAATTTTGTGTGAAGACCACCAAATCAATGTAATTCATGGCTTCACCTTGGAGGGGGAAAAAGAGCTGCTATTTTTTCTTCCTTTCCAGCAACAGCTAACCTTTTGAGCAACAATGTATTATCTCTGTTGATGGTATGCAACTTAAAGTGGAATATGAAACATCCCAGGTGATCAATATAAACTGGTGTAATTTTTTAGATTACAGCTGACCTTGAGCAATACTTGCAGAAAAGCTTCAGTGACACTTGAGCTCATTTGCTTATGAAGCTGAATGTGAATTTGACTCCCTAACAGTCCACCAAGAGTGTTGTGTGAAACGTCACATGTGAAGAATCTGCCAGCTTCTGCAATATGGAAAATAGGTGGGACAGAAGAAGGTGAAAAATTAAGCTTCTACTCTAGCAACAGTCATCCCGACTTAGTATCTAGATAAGGAGGCACAAGAAACTTTGGGAGGAGTAAAGTTAGCTTGTTATCATGAAAAAGAGAAAGAAAAAGTGGCAGCATGTGGTGGGTTTTTTTAGAGTGTATTCCAAGCCAAGGAAAACACAATAAAACATGCAAAAGGCAGAAGGTTTGTTTGAACCACCTCAAATGTATCGAGGGCTGGTACCTTTGGCAAGTAGAACTGACAGGCAAGTATTTGCTTTCTACATAAGAGAAGATTTTCTTTGATAAACTCTTTACTGATTTTTTTTTCTGACTTAAGTACTTGACAGCATGAGGTATATCCTACTTGGCTTTTTTCAGCCATTACCTGAGTTCCTGTCACACGTGATCTGAAGTTTGGATAGAGGCATATCGTACCGGGCAGCAGGGCTGTGACACAGGGTGAAGGATGAAATTCAAATTGTAACAGCCTGTGCTCAATAACACCTGCTTCTAAGTTTGATTTTTAAAGGGGTTGCCACAGATGATGAGCTGCTTTGAATTATCTCCTGCTTTTTGGCTTGTATCACTTTAAAGGTTCATTTGAAATAGTGCATAAAATATTCTAGCAGCTTGTGCTTATTTATTCCTACTCTTTGGGGAGACACAGGCTTGTGAATTAAACTTGGTTTATTCTAGCATTCATTTTGGATTATAAAACCTGCCTGAGCTATAGGAAAGTGAGGCTGTCTCAGCATAATAAAACACTGCAATCCAAACCAGCCACATTAATATTCCTATTGGTTGTCATTGGAGATATGCCAGTTCCCATATGTACTTCCCCACATTTCAGAGTGTCCTTGCAATCTCATGACTGCTTTTCAGAAGTGCTTGGTGGCTTATTCTTCCTCCTCAACACACTACAGTGAAATTAAGTATTCAAATCGGAGGAGAAAAATGTGGTTAGGATAACTAGCATTTAGCACAAAGTACAAATTAAACCCAGATGATATGATTCTCTCCCTTGCTCCCTAACATTTATCTAGGAATTCATATTTAAAACATATTTTGCATTACAAGATTGAAATTGCTTATAACTTTTTTTCTCCCCTACACTTGACAGGCATTCTTGTATAATTAATTAGTTGGAAATACTGTAAATAGTTCAGATTTTGTGGTTTGTATTGTAAGTGTTCTGTTTGTCTAGTGTAAAAGAGAACTGATTAGAACTTTTGGATAGAGAATCAGGGCTTTGGATATTTCTTGACTATGTTTTTTTTTTCAGTGCTGATGCAGACTGAGTCATCTCTTTCATCTTCTGCTAGCGATTTATTATGGTTATTTTTAATTCAGAAGACAATATTGACATTGCAGTCATTTGCCTTTTTGAATCTAAGTTGTTCAGCTTTTGAGTTCTCCGTTTCTGACATACACATATGGAGCTTTTTTTAGTAAAGTTTTTATTGGTGGCATGTTTATGTCTTAGACCTATCCTTAAGCAAAATTGTTGTCCTATATTATAATTTGATAGGAAATCTTGACTGAAGATTTTAAAGCAGGAGGGGTGAGTGATGGATTTGGTATTTATTTAAAGGTATGTTCCTCAGTGCACACTGGACCATATGATGTAAAATCTTTTCTTATTCAAAAGCATACTTAGTAAGCCACCATCACTTATTTCTAATGAGTTACAGTTATCAGTATCCAAATATTTTTTCATTTTTAAAACCACTGTACACTTCATAGATCTCTTTTTACTTTGATGACAGATTCTTTACAAGAGCTTCTGGGAGACCCTCTGATGCAGTTCCAAATTATTCATGAAAACTACCTGTGACTATAAATGTATATTGTTCCTATTTCTTAGTATTTTTAGATAGTTTGTATGCATTCTAACCTACTACTAGATACAATGTCAAAAAGACACAGATGAACTGCAGATTGGTTTTTTTTCATCTACTCAGGCTACTTTGATAAGATATGTCAGCAACTTTACAGGTGACCTGTTTATTGATCAGGAAGCATTTGAACAGACTTCTGTGAAGTGAAGCATCAAGGTATTTTACTCTGCTTTGCCCATCAAAAATCATTGAAGTGACTGGTATAGTGAGGATAAAATTTAATAACCTATGGGGTTGATAAGAGTGTTTGTGCGTATATGGTCTGCTTTGTGCTGCAGTCAACATCTGTCCCTTCAAATAATGTGGTCCCTATTCCCCTGAGTTCACAGACTAGTCAGTGGGAATTAAAGCAACTGCAGGCAAAATAAGAGACAGGCCTTTTTTAGTTTATCCAGCATGATGGGTAGGATATAAAATTAATATGCTATAAATAGACTGTAAAGTAGGAAAGAACAGGCAGATATATTTTATTTGTTTTGTTGAGTGTGAATACCAGAAATATGAGAGGCTGCAGTTGATAGGACAAGAGACCCATCTCATCTGCTATCTGGCTTCCAATAGCCAGGTACCTGAGAAATAGTAAGAACAGAGCAAGTGCACAGCACACTTTAGTTTCAATGATTTTTAGGTCTTGAGGAATTTGAAGATTGGGGTTTGTAGATGTTTTGCATTTGTGTTTAATGACATTAGGTGGCCTTCATTCCATTGATCTAATTATTAGAATCTTAAGAAGACTTGTTTTTGATGGGAATATACTTGTTATTACCCTCTGAATAGGGAAGTCAGAGTAGCAAATGTCATCATACCTATGACAAAATTATCAGTTCTCTTGATGTAAACAAAATAGAGTGGAGTGGAAGTGTCTTCTTGCTTCAAAAAGGTACCATTCAAATAGACCTAAGCTGCCTTGGCTTTTAATATATCACTGAGATAAATGGTATGGAGGAGAGTTTATTTTTTTGCTGCTGTGATGCTGGCAGGAGAGTGTGCTCTGTAATTGATTAACAGGGCACAGTGCATTGACTTATATGGGGAAGGCTATTATATCTCAGTAACAGGAAGGTATATGTGATTCTCGTTACAGTAAGTAAAAAATTGGATTCTGCAGGAAGTAACTAAAACTGCTGGAAGAACAAAAGGTTCCCAAAGATTTATTTTTTTTTCTTCTTATATCTGTGGTATAACAGTATTTCATATTCTAACAGAAGTTTAAATAGTGCAATATATTTAGCGAAATATATTTAGTATGGAATTGAAATTTTCATACAGGGCTAGCAATATTAGCTTATGTAAGCAGTCTTTTAACTTTTGTTCTTTTGGACCTAAAGTCATGAGTTAATGATGAGATGCAATAACTTTTTAAAGTCTATTACTCTGAAATATAGTCCTTCCCTATAACTCATACACGTTTATGGTGAATTTCCCATACTTTTAATCCTAAATGAGCAGGCAGATTGGAAGGTTTGTTTTTTTTTTTTTAAAGCAATGAGAAAGTGGGATTTATTTTTTTTCTTATAAGTTGGTATGTCAAAATAGATATAGGACAGGATTACAGTACTAAACAATAATGAAGGCAAATGGTATCAACTCAAGTTTTTTTTCTAACCCCCACCACAGTATTGATGATTACAAGAAAGTTAAGAAATCAGAGGGCTCAGATTAAATACTTCAGAAGCACACATACATACATGAAGCATTTTTGTGACTGTCTGTAAAAACTGTGACCTTAGTGGCAAATAGATGCTCCCTATGAGGTTATATTTTTTTTTTATTTTTATCCCAAGTCAAGCTTCTCTGTCTTTTTTATTTGAATCCTAGAGTATGTGTTAATGAAACAGAGATAAGGCAGACCATTAATGATTTAGAAACTAGCATTCATTCCAAATAAATTTTCCATATTTCCTTTTGTGAATCTTCAGCATTAGCACCAATATAACAGCTGTCAAATAGAAAAGAGGGAATATTCTCAATAGCTACTGGAACCAGTAAAAGATCTGAAGTTCTGATGAGCTTCTATTCTTGGAAGAGGCTTTTTTCATCTGTCATGTTTTTTCTGAGCTCATTGTCAAAAACCTGTTTATTTCTGTTGCAGAAATGAAGAGTTTGCTCATATTTTTGAGATAACTTTTTTATAGTTTATTTATGTTTTAGGATAGATCTTTTATTTCACAATTTTTTTGAGACTATAGTAAGCAGTAGCCTCCCATTATATTAGTAATAAATAAAATTGCATAAATTGAACACATTTTTTATAACTAAGTTTTTATAATTCTAATATTTTTCCAGGAAGATGCAGGTTTTTCTTCCCACCCCAGTTTGAAGCTATGGGTGGCAGAAAAATTGCATAAACCTAACAATTTACTTTACAAGATATATTTAAAAACCCTCAGGAAACAGAACAAAGGTACATATTCAATCTTAGCTTTCATTACTGATGAGAACATGGTATTTTTTCCTTAAGGGAAAATATCATATAATATAAGGATGCAAAAATTATATAAAAATATTTTGTTATGTATTTTTAAAAACTTCTGATTGTGTGTTGATCTGCTTTTAAATGTTTCATTCCAATTTTACCTACACAGCAGGATTAATGGCAAATGCCTTCAAGTCTCCAGCTAGATAACACTAAAAAATAAGTGGTAGGGCAAGCAGTTTGCAAGTTGAAAAGTAAATATGATCTACAGAAAATAAACCAATAAATAAAGAAATGCTTCAGGAAAACTGTCAAGTAGTTCTGCGTTTATATGATTATGGCACTTAGGACAAAAATTGGCAATTATGGCAGTCTGCTGCTCCCTTCTATTCTTAGCTTTAACCTTCCACCACTTTGGCTGAAATAAAAGCAACCTGGCATGCAGGATCTGAAAGCACAGGTCTGTCCTCTGTGCCAGACCCTGCTCCCAGGCTGAGGTGTGTGCTGCCAGGTGTGGTGAGAGGAACACCCAGCTCCAGGCTTCTGACCAGATGTGCTGCTCTGCTGCAGCCAAAGCAGAGGGAGGAGGAAATTGATCTTTCTGGTTTGTGGTATAAGCAATAATGTTTCAAACCATTTATCTTCCCTTGTCAAAATTCCATCATTAAATACTGTGCTAGTGAACTTAAAAGTCATTGGAATTATCCTTTAATTCAGTCCAAAGCAGCTGCCCTTTACTCTTGCTTGTGCTTGTGTGATTTTTTTTTTCCTTTAATGTTTGTTAACTCGGAGATTTGTAAAGGACACTTATTTTCTTTGTTAAATGTCAAAATACTGATTCTGGAATTAATCTTGTTTTGTATTTCTGTATTTCACCTTCTATTTCTCTGAAAGAAGATTCATTTTTTTTACTGCATGAGACTGCACATTTTAGGGGAATTGCATTACATATTACTTGATTTACTCAAAATGCTTTTTTTTTTTTCCTCTTAAAGTTCTTTAGAAGGTAGGAATAATTTGGTCGCCATGTGTGATCCAGTCTGACCAAACTACTGGATTTTAATTGTACCAAAACTAGGTGCTGTGGCTGAACATTAAATATGCTGCTTATGCATATTTAGACCTATTATGTACCACCTATGGTGACCTAATACTTTCTAGATTCATAAATCGAGGGTATTTCCACTTACAGCAGATACTGGGCTGAAGTGCGTGTGTTTAAAAAGATTGGTGAGCCTTACTGGTGTAGGCTAAGGCTTTTTTTTAGTTTTACCTGTGATATAAATGAGTAATTTAAGCTACATATTTCCCCCATCTGTTGAATTACCTACAAAAGCTCAACAAAAGGCAGTACATAAATTGAGTATTTGAAAAATCTTAAGCCAGTTCTCTTCATTCTAAGTTATATCGTATAAAAGAAGGAGATATGCTTTACAGTTTTTTTCTTCATTAGGAAGGCTACTATACTGATTTTAGGGTTTTTTTTCCATTTTAGATGCTAATACCAAGTTAATCTTCTTTATAAAGGGGTAAAATGGAAGTGAGGTACTCAAATGAATTATAGAGATTAGTTAGTATAGTGTTTTTCAGTCAATCTGTTGTATCTGATAATTCATAGGCATTATTTAATGTTCCCTAATTTATTTTCTTTTTTTTTTTTATGTCAGATTTATCAGCACTTCTATTACAGAAATGAAAATGTGTATCTTATCAACTTCTTAGAAAGCTGTCATGATAATACTTTAGCACTAGTTTTTTTGTGTCACTAAAAACATCTCAGATACATCAGGGTAGGCTTTATTGTTCAACTGCTGTATCCCTCAGGAGGGTGATGGCTAATAGTGAGATATTACTATTACCTTATTTTGTCAGTGGTTTAAGTCTTTATTTTGTCATGTCAGTGTGTGTGTGTCTGTGATTTTTGTGGGTTTTCTTGTGGTTTTTTTGAGGTGAGTTCTTGTTTATTTTGTTGGTTTGTGTTTGTAGGGGTTTTTTGTTGAAAAGCTGTGATGTAGCTACATGCATTCCACACATACAAAAGTAACAAGGGTGTGTTATCACCCAGAGGGAAAATAAAGGGCATATTGTCACTTAATGCATATGACTAACTAAGAGCATAAAATGAATCTGTTTTCTTGTGTTTCAGAAAAGTGTGATGAACCTCTGATCTCAGCACTACCCCATTCCTCCTTCAGCAGTTCATCATCCATGACAAGCAGCTATGTGCCAGGGTATGCCAAGTTAAACAAGCGAGGAGGTAAGGGACATTCTCAACCTTAATGTTTGGATATTACAAGAAGCGATGAATGATATTTTTAATGCGAAAATGTGTTTTTTGTGGAATACTATTGCTTATGCTTGTTTGAACAGAGTGTTTTTATGAACTGAATTAATTCCTTTTTCATTGTACGGGACAGTAATTTCACTGCAGGGAGAAGGGCACTACCAGTAATACGTAGCAGCAGGGGCCACGTGCCTGATGTCAATGGACTCATTCAGCACAGCTGCATAATTGGCTGCACAGAAAAGGGTATACCTGTCTTCGTTGGCTAAATAAGCACATGCAAGGTCATAGGTTGGAACAAAAATAAATAGCTTTGATGTGATTTGTTGACATAATTTGTTCCCAGCTCAGCAATGCCTGCTGTCATTCAGGTTTTTTTCTGTCACCACAGGGACTTTTGCATATATATCTGTAATGCAGTGAATATATCTGTAATGCAGCAAGTATCTATCTGAACTTTGTTCAGGCATAACAAAGCTGCCTCAGATTTAGTGGCTGGAAAAACAGGTGCATAAATTTGATGGTCTACCTGGTTTAACGATACTTAGGCACCATCCTGATGCCTTGTAAGACCACCTGGAACAGAAGCTAGACAGTGTTAAAGGAATAAAGTAGGTATTTATTAAAAAAACCTTCAAAGGATACACTTTGGGCAGTACAAGAACCAGGCCATGGCTCCACCCAAGATGGACTCCAAGTTACGAGTTTTCACACTTTTATAAGTTTTGGTCCATTTACATATTGGGGTTAATTGTCCAGTTACAGCTTCAGGTTATGAAGTCATATCCTCCCAGATTGCTCTCCTCAATTCGCTGCTGTTTATACATTTTGGGCCTGAAGCTGCAAAGGTGTCCTTGACTCTCGGGCTGGAAAAGGATTGTTTTGTCTAACTCTACCATGAAGAGAACTTGCTAACACTTTGTACAAAGTTGAGAGTTACATACAAATGCACCACACAATCTGGAAAATATGGAAGCTAAAACTTAAGGCATCATTTCCCCCCTTTAGACACAAACACTGTGAGTAGTGCTGGTAGCACTGCCAGCTCTTCCAATTGTCTGGAGGTCATCATGTAGGAAGGGATGAGCTGGGTCTAATGCAAGCCAGGAAGCATAATCTGTGAGTGGGTAAGAATATGAGGTGGGTCCAGGCATGGATATTCCTATCATGTGGTTCAGGTAGTATCTGGAAGCTAAAATGGGACCCCCAGGCTCACTGGCAGGGTGAGTGGGTTCTCCACTGAATAATGTAATTATGGCCTGTTCTTACTCTCAGAGTCCTGACACTGATCTTGGTTTGTTGGTCTGCAACTTCTTTGTATATTTGTATTTTACAGGAGTGTAATTCTTGTTATTTGATCTCTTTATTTCTATCTTTGCTTTTGTTTTTCTTATGTTGTTGTTGATTTTTTGTTTGTTTTTGGTTTTGCCTATTTGTTCTCTAAAACCAGCTTTAGCCAGGTCCCAGGACTTATAGTCTTGCTTCCTCTGATGTCAGCCTGTGCCTGGACATTTAATAGCTCTTCTATCATCCCAGATTGTGGTCCTCTACTCTACATTTTTATACAATAACAGTTTATTCTCTGCAGAATAGGTGTGATAGGTACAGAAATATACCAAAATTGTTACACCATTAGACCCTAGCCCATGCAATCACACAGCTAAGTTAAATGTATAACATATTAGGTTATTAAAGTTGATTAGATTGTTAAAGAATTGCTATTGCAACTAAGCAATCTAAACAGAAGACAAATACAAGCTTAGAGAAAATATGACTGATGAGCTCTAGCGCTACAGGCCTACAGATCTGATACAAAGCCTGGCCAGGCCAGGAGCATTGGCAATTTCTTTGCTTTTAGGCCTGCAGCTAGTAGATAACATGGTTTGTTTCTTCTGAATGAGAATAAATGTTGTTTTATGCTGGTTTCAGGCTTTTATTTCAGTGTTCCATGTATTTTGTTTCATGCCTTTTGTAGTTCTCACACTTTCTGTCGCAGTGTGTTCACGTGTGTGTTTTGGTAGGCTGTCAGGTGCCTTCAGCTATGTCTTATAATGTTCATCAGATGAAAGGAATGAATTCTAAAACACTGCTTATTGTTTTGGTTGAATTCTGTTGTATGACTATATTTATGTCCTTTTCCGTTCTATTCCCTGTTCTAAGTTTAATGAAAGGTCACTAGAACCACTTCAATAAAATATAACTTAGCATCAGCTTGGCTTGGAGGATCTTCCTAATTTTTTAGATTATTATTTCTCCTTCTAGTTTACAAGACTACTTATTCTGTTCTAACTGAAAGGCAGGTTAATATTTGGAATTTAATTTTTTCTTCTAATTATATTTACCCTTTTATTCTTACACTTATAATCACTACAGTGCACTTTCTTTTACAGATTTTTTTTTTTTTTTTTTTACCAGTATGGATCCATGGTGTCATTAATCAAACACTGGTTTTATTTCCTCATTGGAAATTTAGTTGCACCTCTTTGTTAAATAGCAGTTTCATCTCTTTGTTTAAATACCAATTTTGCTAGATTGTTTTTATTCATCTCTTAGTACCTATGAAGCTCAGCACAAATACTTTTCAAAACCAAGGGTCTATGTACATGATCAAATACCATTTTCCTAATCCTAGTGGCAGTAAAAGTATTGCAGAATTCAGGAATGTGTTTAACACAAAAACTTGTCTGTCTGTGTTTATGCTTCTGCTTCTGCAAGTGATGGAAAATAGCTCAGTTTTAATACTGAGCTATTTTACAACTTCATGGAATTACAGATATTGCTAATCAAACCAGTAATAAGTGAATCCAATTTTTTCTCTCCAAGGAGTCATTATCAGCTAATAGATTCCCAAATCAAATATGCTATTTAAACCACACTGTGCTCAAGTCATTAAATGGAAAGAACTCCCCCTCCTCTAGCCCCAGACCCTTTAAATTAAAGAAATGCACATTTGAAAATTCTACTCTCCAACCCAATTATTTTTCTTTCCTGTTTTCATAGCACTTCACTCTAGACTGGCAGAACACTTTATTTGAATAGATAGTATACTTTATCCCATTGATTAAGACACTGATTCACTGAAGAGCCACATCATGTTATATTATTAAGAAGGCTGGAATTGCTACTATAGTTGTTGTTCAGTTTTCTGCTATAAATGTTGCAACTGGAAGGATGCACACCAAAAATAAATTAATATTTTCAGCAGTTTTTAGGAGGCTTCAAAAGCAGAAACATCCATGAATTTACTCTAATGTTTGATAACACTTCATGTACAAATTCTATACCTACTCATTTAGACAAATAGAATTAAATCTTTGTGGAATGGCATTGATCTGGTAACTGCCAGGGTATATACGTAGGGTGGGTTTCTGTGTCAGTTTGCGAAAATATTTTGCATTTTCCACATCTGTTCACTTAAACTCCTGTAATGGAGTTAGCATCTTATGGGTTAGCATGTATACTTATTTCAAAGGAAATGCAGATTTGATAGATAGAAATTTGATTAGAAGTGGTAACCTCTTCATCAATTTACTTGGTGGTTCTTCTGCATTGCTGCTTTTTCCTTTTCTGAACCTTATTTCGTGTTAAACAAGGAGAAGTATCCTGGGGTTTTACTCAGGAGGCTGGGTGGGGTGTACAGGGGTGGAAAAGGTTATTTTTCATTATAGAAAAAAAATTGCTGATTGTAGAAACAAATATTTAGTGGTTACCTACAGGTCTGTCAGTGTCTCCCAAACTCGTACCTATACATATTAAAATTGCCATGTTTCCACACTTTCCATGTCACTGAGCAAGAATCTTTGATTTATGCAATCATTACAATCTGTATTTCCTTTATCACAAAGAGCCAAAAACCTGGGGGAGCAATGAAAGCCTGCATTTTATGCCAGCTCTCATTCATGGACCCACAAAACCTGTCTCATGGGGTCCCCTCCTTCTTCTGCCTTCTTGGGTATTTTTAATCACAGCAGCTAATAAAAGCAACCAAAATACTTTCATTTTATTACCATGGAAAGAAGCAGGGAGCAAGAAGGTCCCAGAAAATGTCAATAAATTTGTTGCTTTCCTTTGTGAGCAGCCATACTACTCCTAGATATACTACTGCTTATCAACAGATTTAACTAGAGTTAATGCTGGACAAAGCCAATGCTGATATCCCCATCTGGCCTGCAAAGAAAAAGGGGTGAAGATCCCTTGAAATTCAGCTGTGATAAAACTTCTGTGGAGCGAGAAGGATGCAATCAATTTTGCAGTGAATTTAGGTTTGGAAAAGGTAGTGTGTTGGCTCCTGAATTATGTTAAAGGCTTATAAACTAAGACTTGTACTTAAAAATTTAAACAGTCTGAATTAGCAACTGTTCAGACAAAGCTGGATGTAGTCACCTTCTATCAAATTACCCTTTTGGTAGTAAGGTCTTACTTCATTTTAAACAACTAAGTCTTAGTGCTCTACTGTATTGTAGTATTTAGCATATTTTTCATTTTAATTTTAGTTATGTGTGTGCTGCTTAGAGCTAGTATAACAAAGGTACATATTATTTTTGAAATGTCTGTAACTTATGTGAGGGCTAAAAAGCACCACAGAAGAGGAGACATGTTCATGGCTTTTCTTTTTTTGTGTTTGTCACTATCACTTTTATCTATATATGTGCAAATATTGCAAAATCTTTCAATGCTATGAAATTCTAAATCTTCTTTCTTTGGATGGACTTCTTCAGAAAAATAATTTTGAGTTTTCTCTCAATTATTAGCTCAGATCCTCCTCCTGTGTAAACTGAGCAATTCCAAATATATTAAAATATTCAATGTACTATTTGGAGAATATGAGGATGTACTATCTTTAAAAAAAAGTAATTTTACTTTATAAAATGACTGATACTGGAGTCAACCCAATTGACACATAAATATATGCTGTTAAGTCATTGATAGATATATTTAAACTGGAATCTAGTTATCTGACTATCTAAAAAGATTCCAGTTCCTTATATTTTTGTCATACCTCTTCTCCCACAAAAGTCTGTATTTCTGCCACCTTAGTAGCTAAAGTGGCATCAAAGAAAAGGAGACTTTTCAATGAGTTAATTATACAGCTTTTAAAATATCTCCTCAGTAACTTTTTCATATGTGATGTCAAGGTGATAAGGTCTCACATCTTATGACCTGCCATCAGCAGGATCAATGGACTGCATCACATAATGAGAAGGATTCCTAGCACATGTTTGATATAATGCATTATCAATCTTCCTTTTAATGGTTCCCAAGCTATTGGACCCTATACTTCTCACTAGTATGAGAATTAATGCTCATACCATTTTAATTTAGGGAAGGAATTCTACATTATTTCAGCATAATGTAATGTTATATAATATAATTGGAAGCTGCTTGAAACTGAGTAAAGTCTCAGAACTTCAGAAGTAATCCCAGCAGACAGTGAAAGTATGAAGGTCATAATGAATTTTTGGATATGTGAAAATTATCTTTTGCACAATGGAATAAAAAAGAGGAAATTTGGCACCCAGGGGTTCTGTTTTAAGTCCAGTATTAGCAGGGAATCTGATGCTACCAATGAAATTGATAGCGTAATATGAAAGGAAGTTTCTGTAGAGCAGTTGATGCTCAAAAAACAGTCTTTCTATCACCACTGTGTAATTCACATCCAGGCTTTCAGATTACCTTTTAATCAGTGTGTTGACCTTGCCCTGTTAGCAGCAATATTAATGTGACTATAAAACAAGCGTCAGAAATTTTAAGTGTTGGCATAGGTGTAATTGTGACAGGGGTTTTTTTTTTTCTCAGTGGACTTTTGAATTCTGCTTTCTGTGTGGAAGATTCAATAATTTGTCTATAATGCGATATGATTCTTTTATTCCCCAGATTGTTTCCAGTAAATCAATCAGATCTATGGCAATGGTTCTACTAAGTAGAAATCTTTCTAAGTAAAAATGCTTGTTAGATCCTTGCTTTTGAAGTATTCTTGGGAAACCTACCCTAGCCTCTTTTTATCTTCACTTTTAAAATCTCCAAAACTGTAATGAATATCACTACTTCTGCAATTGTTTATTACTATTGTATAATGGAATAGGAGAAGCGTTTTATGTAGTTTTCCTTTCAGCAAAATGAATGTCGAAGGGACAGCCTGGATTGTATGCGCAGTCCAGGCTTGTACCTCCACAGGACTTGCCAGGAATTTAGTTTGGGTACAAATCTTAAAGTAAGGTGGTGCTCCCACTGAAATAACATTTTTTCTAAATGAACCGTATGGAGTTAGCATGCACACTGCAGATCATCACCTTAAATAGTGCAATCTCCTTGTGTTGACAAGGACACCTTTGAGCTGACTAAGAATACCTGTGTACAACACAACTCATTGTATTTTGATTAAAACCCTTTTAGGAAAAACTCCTATGGAGTTGCCAGTGGTTTGGAAGTTCACTATCCAGGTTACAGTATATATTGTCTTTTGAAAGTAGACAAGATCCTGAAAGTAATTAACAGAGTAGTGTAAGAGAACTGCTAAAATCATGAAAGAGAAGTATCATCCACTTAGCTTTTATATGTCTACAGGAAAGTTCTTGCTGAGATAAATTACTAAAATATAGTTGCCTTTTAAAAAGTAAATAAACTGCAGTTCTCTTTCTGTAAATATGTACTTTAGATAAACACAAGTTTTGTGTTTAACTTTTGTTTTTAGAAAAGTTTTACAGTCTACTTCAGTATGTTTGCTAAAACCATCTCATGAACACTGTAGATCAAACTAGGTTTTCAGAAGTCAGGACAAATTGATAACCTTTATTTATTAAATAATTACTTATCCATTTAAAAATATGGAAAGTTACTTATGGTTGAAAAAGATAAGCCTCTATTGGTTCACTTATTAACAGATGTCCCAAAAAAATGTTTGTGTGTGACATGGAATTATTCGTGTTGTACACAGTATAAACAGTATTTCTGGAATGCTTTAGAGAGAATACAAGCAACTGATGTTTTGTATGTGGGGAGTTCTCTGTTGCTTGAGGGTTTTTGGTTTTGTTTGTGTTTCTTAGCGTTTTTTTATTCATTTCATTTTTTATTCAAGGCATGGCTCCTTTAGGAGCTCCGCTACCTGTGAGAGTAATTGAAATATTTTCATTTTATTAGTAACATGTCCTTTTGGTATTACTCATAATAAATTTTTTGTGTAGTGCTACCTTCAGTGTCTGGGTTTGTTTTTACTTTTGTTTTTCTTTTAAAATCCATAAAGGATTTGGGTTCAGTTCATAGCTTGCATAAGAAAAATGTGTAAAATTTTCTCTGTCTTTTTCTGCCTTACATTCTACCATATAATCAGTTTTGTTTATTGTTCGCCTTCAAAATAAATATTCACCCCACTTTGATTTGTAATGTAATCCACAATGCACCTCAGCTCCATAAAAACTTATATCCCCCTTTAGAATTGATGCTTGGTTGACCTTAGAAGTTGTTTTCTGTGCTTTAAAGACCTGGCCTAATCAAATATTTTTCATAAATACCTATTAGTTGTGGAAAGAGTTCTTAAAAAGACAAATGAAAATATTTGCACTAGCTCATTCCTCCAAAAAAATATTCATTCATTGCAAGACAAGAGTGAATTTTGTGAAAGTGTAGGAAAAAGAAGCATCATGAAGAGGAAAGTGTCAGTGTATATCCAGGACAGACTCATGCGTTGAAAAAATAAGTTTAAAAAGACATCACCCTTTTCATTCAAAACACAATCCAAGAAACAAAGTCTGGAGAGAGTGAAGCTCAAGTAATTGCATTAAAAAAAAGCGTCATTAGCTTATGTTAATTTACCATAGCCTGATGAATACAGAAAGCATGACCGTTTTTTCCAGTTCATAACTAATTTGTTAATTAAAGTGTTCAGAATACCTAATTGGCTTATTTCATACATGTATAGATGGAGAGCAGGAAAAAGGATAACACTGTGCACTCTAAATTTATAATTTTTTCTTACAGCAATCATTTGCAGAGGCAGCAATTCCAAGCCCAGCTAGAGACTTAAGGCAAATGGGAAGATTTCTCGGGCATCAGGGATGGAGACAGCACATCACCCTAGCTTTACTGAACAGCTAGCTTTTTTTCAGAAAAATTCATCTTAGTTCATTATTGTTTCTGATTGTAATGGGCAGCTGGGTTTGGCAGGAAGGTGGCTGTGCTGGCGGCAGAGAGGAGGCAGCCTCACAGAGAGCCAGACTGGATCTATATATCACAGACACACTTTCCCCATGTCCTTAGGGTACCAGTGCAGCTCTGGCTGTTTATCCCCAGAGCAGCCAAATTCTCAGCTTTCAACTGCTTTGAGAGTTTAATTTGACTGTTTCTCAAACAGCATAGCGACATTAAGTAAATAGTTAAGAAATCTCTCTTCTTACTGGCTTCATCTTGAAAATGCAGACCTGATTAGCTCTCATGCTGTGCTCAGAATACTGTCATGCTTTAAGTCAAGCTGGAAATTAAACCCGGAGAAGAGGTTTTGGGGAGATCTCATGGCAACCTTCGCGTACCTGAATGAAGCCCACAAGAAAGGGAGAGGGAGACTTTTTACAGGAGCACGTAATGACAGAACAAAAGGGAAATGTCTCTAAACTGAAAGAAGGTATGTTTCTATTGCATATTAAGTAAAAATTCTCTACTGTGAGGGTGGTGAGGGACAGGAACAGGTTTTTCAGGGAAGTTGCAAATGCCCCATCCCTGGAAGTGTGTAAGACCGGGTTGGATGGAACACTGAACAGTGACAGGTTTCCCTGGACATGACAGGAAGCTTGGGAACTCTATAATCTTTAAGGTCCCTTCCAACCCGAACTATTTTATGATTCTATTTAAAAAACTGGCACACTACAGTTAAATTGTTGACTTACTATAAATGGAAAGTTGTCTGAAAAATGCACAGTAATGACATATTAAAGTTCAGCTAGATACCCCTTGAAACCACTGTGTCACAAGGAACTTGTCTACACCAGAGTTGGCACACTGAAAAAGCAAGCTGGAAAACTTCATGTTCCTCGGACACTGGGACTACTTTGTTTGCACAGAATAATGGGAACATGCAGGATTAAAAAACACCCCAAAAACTCAGTACAGGAAAACTCGGCCAACCTCTTTGGGCAGATCTGATATATTTAAAAGCAGCAGAGACTGAGAGTTTAGATATCCTAGACTTGGTTTTATATACAGAAACTTCAGACTTATATACAGAGCTGTGTAAGTACAGAGCTCTGGAATTAAGGCAAAGATGTGTAGTGGGTGTACAGAAGATGCACTGTCAGCTCTTCCCAAGGTCAGTGCCTCCTGCCAGATGCTATGAGTGTTTCACCCTCTCCTGCACACAAAGCTCAGGTTTTCCTTACACAGATGGGTGTAGTGCAACTGATAAATTGCTGCTTTGAGCATTTGAGCCAGAGCATTGCCTTTCCCAAATAAGTCATAAACAAGCATAAATGCTGGTAGAAATGGGAGCTATTTGGCTACCATTATAACCTCCCACTACAGTTATATGCTGAAAGAGAGAAAAGAAGTAATGTGATAAAATGAGGCTATTTGTTGCAGGATGGGAGAGTGCAGCTATTATTCATGTTTCAGCTTTCACAATGAGATTATTCACAAGAAAATCTGAGCTACACAGTTAGAGTCAGAACATTAATACTTGTTTTTCTGTATGTAAGTTACTGTATAAGTCACAAAAAATATCTCTGGATCTATAAGAGTCTGACTTAGCATCCAGTCTCATGTCATAGATGTGCTGGTGGTTTCTCTTTGTTTTCTTTCACTTAGGTGAAACTAATTTTTAAGTCTTTTTTGTGTGCAAGACTCACTTTGATGTTGATAAAAATGGGCCTCATTTGAAGTGTATCAACTTTTACTGAGCAAAATAATTTTCTTTAGAGAGCTTCAGCTTTACACAGGCCTTCTATAGTGAAGTAAAGGCGGAAAGAAAAGGGATGAGTGATAGCTCAGGAGTGTTGTATAGATCTCCCTCAGAAGTTTCCTGAGCAAGAGAAAATATTTGCTTTGAGAGAGAGAGAATAATTTTTCTTTATTAGGTTATCACTGTAGCTGAGATTTGAGAATCCACTAGACCTGCTGTTTGCAAATAGAGAAGGGCTGGTGGAAGATGTGGTGGTCAGTCCATCTGGGATACAGTGACCATGAAGTAGTAAAGTTCTTAATATTTGGTGAAACAAGAAGGCGCATCAACAAAACTTTTACACTGGACTTCCAAAGGGCAGACTTTGGCTTACTCAAGAGACTGATTTGGAGAGTACCTTGGGAAACAGCTCTTAAAAACAAATGGGTACAGGAAGGATGGATATACTTCAAGGAAGAAATCTTGAAACTGCAAGTCTTTGAAAGTGCAAGTTTTAAGGCTGTCCCTATGGGCTGAAAGACAGGTCAGTGGGGAAGATGACTGGCCTGGATGCACAGGGAGCTTTTGCAAAAACTCAGAGAAACAAACAGGGTATATCACCTTTGGAAAAAGGGGTAGGCAACTCAAGAAGTGTTTAGGATGTTGTTAAGTCATGTTAAAAGAAAATTAGAGACACAAAAGCTCAATTAGAACTTCACCTGGACACTTCCATGAAGGATAGTAAAACATGTTTTTATAAATATTTTGATAGCAAAAGGAGGGGCAAGGAAACCTTCATTCTTTATTGGACATAGGGGGAATATATTTATGAAAAAAAGGCTGAAGTATATAACACCTTCCTTGCCTCAATTTGCAACAATATAGGCATCATCCTCAGCACAACAGGCCTTCTGAGCTAGTAGATGGAGACAGGGAACAGTATAGCCCCTCCTGTAATCCAGAAGGAAGCAGTTAGAGACCTGCTGAGACACTTACATGCTTGCAAGTCAATGGCACCAGATGGGATCCATCCTAGGCTCATGAAGGAGCTGTCAGAAGAGCTCACTAAGCTACTGGCCATAATTTATCATCAGTCCTGGCTCACTGGGAGGTCCCAGATGACTGGAAGTTGGTCAGGGTGACACCCACCCATAAAAAGGGATGAAAGGAGGATCTGGGAAACTACAGGCCTGTCAGCCTGACCCTGGTGCCTGGCAAAGTTACAGAACAGTTTATCTTTAGTGTAATCACACAGGACCTATAGGATGACCTGATCCAGACAGCATGGATTTAGGATGGGCAGGTCCTGCCTGACCGACCTGATCTCCTTTTATGACCAGGTGACCCACTCGTGGATGTTGTCTATTTGGACTTCAGCAAGGCCTTTGACACTGTCTCCCACAGCACACTCCTGGAAAAGCTGGCAGCCCATGGTTTGGACAGGAGCACTCTTTGCTGGGTTAGGAACTGGCTGGATGACTGGGCCCAGAGAGTGGTGGTGAATGGTGCTGCATCCAGCTGGGGGGCAGTGGTGTCCCCCAGAGATCTATCTGTGTTGGGCCCAGTCCTGTTTAATAGCTTTATTTATTATTTGGATGAAGGGGTGCAGTTCAATAACATGAAGTTTAATAAGTCCAAGTGCTGGGTGCTGCACCTTGGTCACAATAACCCTCTGCAGCACTACAGGCTGGGGATGGTGTGGCTGGACAGTGCCCAGGCAGAAGGGGACCTTGGGGTGCTGGTGACAGCCGGCTGAACATGAGCCAGCAGTGTGCCCCGGTGACCAAGAAGGCCAGTGGCCCCTGGCCTGTACCAGGAATAGTGTAGCCAGCAGGAGCAGGTAAGTCATGGTTCCCCCTGTACTTGGCACTAGAGAGGCCTCACCTTGAATGCTGTGTCCAGTTCTGGGCCCTTCAGTTTAGGAAGGATGTTGAGCGGCTGGAGCATGTCCAGAGTAGAACTACAAAGCTGGCGACGAATCTGGAACAGAAGTCCTGTGAGGAGCAGCTGAAGGAGCTGGGGTTGTTAGCCTGGAGAAGAGGGGGCTCAGGGGAGGCTTTTATTGGTCTCTATAACTGCCTGAAATGAGGTTATAGCCAGGGGGAGATTGGTCTCTTCTCCCAGGACCAGTGAGAGGATAAGAGGACACACTTTTAGGCTGGACATTAGGAAATTATTCCACAAAATAATATATTGATATTTGAGCATTGGTATGGGCTTCCTAAAGAGGTGGTAGAGTCACCACCACTGGAGATGTAAGAAAAGGCTGGATGTGACAGTGCCATGGTCCAGTTGACAAAGTTGTGTTAGGTCACGGGTTGGACTTGATGATCTCAAAGGTGTTTTCCAACCTGGCTGATTTTGTGAGCATCAGGTGACTATAACTGCAAGGTGATAAACTGTTGATGTAATTAAGAAGCAACAGTTCAGTTATGCTGACATATATAGGTAATATTGATATAGCAATAGATAAAATGAAGTTATACTTTGTGTTTTCTGCATGAAAATTTGTTGTGCTGGAGTTCAGTTAAGGACCAAGCAATGGTCAGAAAAAAAAGCATTGATAGAGGTTTATCCCTTTCCTCCTGCTATCTGCACTGTTTTTTGTCTTCTGAAATGATCCATTTTTTTGTCTGTGATGTATAGTTCATGTAGGAAAGTACTGTTCTATATTGAACATCTTTGAGAGTTTGTCAGCCAGCTAAGAAACAAATGAATATCAACAAATGAATATCAACAATTTTTTAACAGCCCTAAACTTTTCTGACTGCTTCTAGGACAGATTTTTTATTTCTTTTAGGACAAACTTGTATTCTTTATGACAAAATTTGTTTGAATGGTCAATTTTCCAAGTCACTCAATGTTAGATAAATTGTCTCTGCTGTGAATCACAGGGCTGTATAATGTGATAAGCAATGGGAAAAAAGAATTAAAAGCCAGCTTGCTTGAAATCTGCTTTTTGAAAAACTGTCTTTTAGAGGTCTTTGCTTTTCACTATTGACTACCATCAAATTTAACATTCCTGCTGGGCTTTTAGAAACTCAGCTCCCAGCAAGCTAATTTTGCTTTAGTTAAGAAAGTTGTCAGAAATTATTTGATTTTTGTAAGGATCAAAGGGTCCTCTGGTATTTAAAAATAGGCACTTGATCATGTCTATAATTACATAATATTTATAGATCAGGAATAAGTTATCTTATAGGTATCCCTGTCTTCCTTGTTTTTGCTAATGTAGACTGGATGATATGAAGATGACTGAGTTTTGAAGGAGCAATCAGGTGACTTTGAGTAATGTAAAAAGATAAGTAAACAAGATTATTGCTTAGTGAAACAGGTCAGTGTGGTTTGTTGAGATGGAAAGCTATGGGTATTGCATAGGCTGTACTGAGATGACTTTAGCTGACAATCTGCCGAATGCAGAACATATTAGAGACTGCATGTTTCTTTTAATAAACAAACCAAAAATTTAATACATACAATGGGAGATAGTACTTGAACTGCTTTGTTTTCTTTAGTATCAAGAAGCTGTCTGTTTTCTATGGTAGAGAACAAAATCCCCAACAAAAGCCAGTGCTGGAATATTTGATTTGCTGACTTGAGAAGCCGGTCAGCAACATCCCCACAATACATTCTGAACACATTGAGGTGATTGTTTCTTATATATATATATTAGTTTCCAAGTGGGATTTTTTTTTTTTTAACTAGTTTCTTAATTAGGCTAAAATGGTGCTCAGCTATCAAGAAGAAAAAGTTAAATGCTAAGTTTAAAAAATATCAGGTTTTGAGTGACCAGAGAAACTTAATTATGAGTCTAACTATTATGAGCAATCTCTAAAAGTTGCTTTAATAAACTTCTAGTTTCTCAGCAAAACTGAATTCTGCATATTATGCATGGAATTTATGATGTTAAACACAGTTGTGATGATGCTTTAGCTTTTTCCTTATCTTGAAACTGCAAATAATGTGTCATTCAGCCAAGGCAGCAACCATGTTGCCCAGCAATGGCTGTTCAGTGAGCCATGTCCAAAATCATCTGGAAAGGAGTCCCATATCTGGGGATCAAAGAAGAGACACCAGAAACTGGGTAGCCACTGGCAAAAAGTATTTTGAAACGTTTCAGTTCTCAGCTTTCCATTAGACTTTAATTAAAGAATTATATTGAGACCTTCACATGGAATGTTTTTTTCTGCAGTTGGAGCAGGGGCTGGAGCACCTTGTTTATAAATAGGTGGTAATGGGCACCCTTTGAGAAAAGGCTGCTAGTTTACCAGCTCACTAGGTGTGATATGGCAATTCCTGGGCTCTTATCTTGTTTCCTTACAGCTAGTCCCTCCATGAGGCTGGAGTCACAATGACAGGGTTTGCTGTGGAGATCTACAGGCTTATCCAATTTTATGGATGATTGCAACACTTTCAGCCTTCTCAGACTCATCTACAAAGGCAAGGAAGTTTAAAAGAGCAGGGGAAGTTGATGGCAAATAAGAAAAAAGACAGGGGAGACTTCAAAATAAATTGATTTAACCTATTGGCGTAGGTCCAGAGTTTATTGAAAAATAAGAATTTGTATTATGAAGTAAAAAGTACAAACAAATTCCTATGTTAGAAGAGATAAGAAAACGACATTAAATAATTCTTTGGTTTGACAAGAGCATTGGGTGTTATCTGAATCATTAAGCCATATCATTTCTAGTCACCTGAAAGGAGCTGTTCCCTTTTCTCTCCATTTTCTATTCCCTGAAAAGAGAAGTTTTCTCATTTTAAGGCCTTTGTCAATGGCAAGCTCTTCTTTTTCTTGTTTAGAAGGTAGCTACATGTTTTAGCTGGTATATAACAGCAAAAATAGATTGTCTCCATAGTCCAACATGCCTCATGAAACACAGCTGAAAGCTTAGCTATAAAAGTGCTTACAATTATTTCAGAGACTTACCATATATCACACTACAAGCAAGTAAATTGAAATAATCATGGCTTTTATCGTGCAAATTTGCCCTAAGAACTTTAAAGAGGTCTAAATATTGCAGCTAAGGAACCAGATGCTGCTGATCAGAGTAATAAAAAGCATTGAGAGATTTCAGCTTTCTGTCAAGGTGCTAGAATGTATTACAGAAAGTAATCTAATTATGCACTTTATTATCTATAACAATTAAAAATTGACTGGTTTATTTCCAAAACTTTCAATTATATATAGACATTATCTTTTCATAACACTGGATGCTCGCTGTTAGTATTTTGCAGAAAGCCTTTGCCCAGCATAGGTAGTATTATTAAGTATTCTGCTTTCACCTTGTGCATCAGACAAATGCTGTTAATTCCATTTTATGATACAAAAATCTGCAAAGCCCATAATAGTGTCCCAAATGCTGATAGCATAAATTAAAATATAATGTTAATACTGGAAATATAATATAGGCTACTTTTATGGATGATTTTAAACTATGAACAGTACTAGCCAAGGAAAATATTTTTGAATGCATTGAATGTGGAGTCTGTAAAAGACTTAATTCAAAAAATTATGTCTAGGTTTAGTTTTGATATTGATCAATAGTAGTAGTAATAGTAGCTGTGGACAGAGTTTTAAATCATGAGTATATGCAACTTTCTGACAAAATTATATTTAAAATATGCTCCTACTCCCTTCTCCACACAGAGGAAAACTAAAGATTTTAAAGATGAAAAAATTGTGTTTTGGCAAAGTGAATAGGAATGAGCTAAACTCTAGATGATTATATGAAATTGGAAAGATATATTTGTAAATGTATATTAGAAAACTGAGCCCCTAAATTTTGTTAATTTTTCAGGCAATTCTAGAATAAAAATCCCTTTGTGTTCTTAATATTAATGGAGAGAGAGTCAGTATTTTTTCTTTATAATTTACATAGAAAACATAAGTTAGGAGTAACATGAATTCAAATCTGTTCAAACAAAGCTACATTGATATGCAGTGGGTACAGAGCTAATTCAGAAAACTGCTCTCAACAAATTAGGACACACTTTAAAATGTAGCTGTCAAAGCACTCTCTGGTTCAAATTTAAAGGATATGTTGCACTGTGGATAGTGCTAGTGAAGGAAGATTATGTAAAAAACAGGATCATTTGTGTTTGTTCCTAAAGAGACCCTCAGGCCAGAGAGTTTGTAAATGTCTTTCCCGGATTTTATTAAGCTAATGTACCATGTCTGCATTTGATTTCTTTTTATTCCCAGAGGGATTATATTGTTCTTTTTAACTATGTTTGCTTGAAAGTATATAATGTGCTTCTACAATATAGAGTTGAGCATCTGAGCATCAAATTTCCTTTGCCAGATAAAGCTATAAAATGAAGTTCACCAATTTATCCAAGAATTTCTTTGAAAGAAGAGCTCATGCCAAATAAAAGAGGTAAATCCAAATGAAAAAGCTAACCTTTTATAACATTTATCCCCCTATAAAAAGAAGAATTTTTTTCCATGAAATTTTTTGATCTGTGTTAGTGATTTGGCACAGTCAGTTAAAACCCCTGGAAGTGCCCAGAAATTCAGTTTAATAGCAAAATAAAGTTTGGATATGGGTTGGGATAAGAAGGGTGTATAAAGATACTCGCACTTTGTAGATAAAAAAAACAAATTCCCTTCTCTGGATGAGGAGATCAAGGACTTCAGCTTTCTCACAAAACTTTTTCCCATGGAAAAGATTCTTTCACAGGAGAGAAGATTTTAGCTGCTTGTGTGCATTTGATGCTGTGTAGTAATTTAGCTCCACCAAAAAGGACCTGTTTAATCTGTTGCAATAGTGGTACCTTCTGTGTCATAGCCATTTCCGTGACCTCAAATTCCAACAGTTATTCACGGCTAATGGAAAGTGACATCACATCGTAAAGAGGGAGATCATCATGAAAAGTCTGAAAAGGTTATAACAAATTAAAAAGCTGATGGCTGTGGCAGAAGCATTGTTAAGTTTGTGACAGTGTGCAGTGATCATCAGCCTGATTAAAAAATGTGTAATAAAAATTGTTTTGTTTTTGGAATTCTGGAATGTACATGGAGATTTTGCAGATGCTTGATTCCTGAGGCTTGTCACTTCAGAAACTCAGCTTTAGTGTTGAAGAAACTTGTCACTACAGATCTGGCATGATAGAGTGTAACACAATATGTTCTGAGTTGCATGTAATCCTTCAGCAGATGAGTGTAGCTCCAGGGATTTTGACATGACACAAGCTACTGTTTTAGATCATTTTCCATGGTGCTTGGCAATGCTAGCCTTAAACACAAATTTGTCAGGCAAAGTTGTACAAAGCAGGAGAAAATCAGTGGCACCTAAAACTATTTCAGCTACTGTGGATTTAAGGACTTTTATGATAAAAGTTAGGAATGTTAAAATGTTGGTTGTGGTCCAAACATTCAGTGTGCCAGGAGAGATGTAACTGAGAGCTTCAAGTCTGTAAATAAAGATGGGTAGAAACCTTAGCCCCTGAGGAATGTTGTGTCCAGAATACTTCATGTTGTTTTGCTGATTAAGAATCAATTATGATTATTTTTTACTTCTGGATCTTGATGGAAGACTATTAAATCACAGTTATCTTGGCTCGCAGATTTTTAAGAGAGTTTGTAAACCCAGGACTTAATCTTTCATGTTGCTGATCTCATTGTCTGGTTCCACAAGATGCACTTGTATCTTCTCTAAGGTCATTGTGCAGATACTGACACTACTCAATATAATGAGCTGTTAGCAAAATATTCAGAATTTTAGACCTTGTAGAAGAATATTTATAAAGATAGCAAAATGGTGTTGCATCTCTTATAGGACAAGTTGAACCACATCTTATATTTGTGACTCTAGTATTTTTGCACTGATGCAAGCAAATGACAGCCAAAGGAAGATGACATTTTCTAGTCCTATTTCACTAACTTCAGTGTGAAACTATTGGTAAATATTTTGTGATAATCTTTGTTTTTAATATATTAGAATTTTTCTTCTTCAAATCCATGGTGTTAATTCATAACTTCCTTTACAAGACAAGAGTTTAAAAGCTAATTTTCTAATTTTCTGTTCTTTCTGTACCAATTTTTACTTCTTCTTCCAGAATGAATTCAAGAAATTCACTCCACGTTTGTCAGTCTCTGGGATTTCATGGGAGGGTTTTGTGTCTTTTGAGGGTTTTGTGTGGCAACTCTATTACTTCTCAAAAATACCTATTTAGAAAAAAAATGGAATTTTTTGACCATGAGATATCAGGAAAGAAAATATGAAAATTGAAAAAGTCCACTTCCATGGCCATAGGATTTCACAATATCAAGCATTTTAAATAAATATAAAGTTATATAATGAATAAGTAGACGTCAATGTTATATGAAAAATTAATGTATTATCCTGATGTAGACAATAGTTGCTAGTGCTGATTATGCAATACAGAGCAATTTTTTTAAAGGTAAAATGAAAAGGCAAGTGTGCAAAACCATGAGAATTTATTACTGAGTTGTTTTCTAGAGCAGAAATATTACCTAGCTTGGCAAATTTAGCAACAGAATTTCAGGAAAGGTTTGAGCCCCTGTAGATAAGAGGTTCTTGTTTAAGGAGAATAGGAAAGCATTTAGGGAGTAGGGCCCTTCTTTTATGAACTTAATAATATGAAATACCTTAGACTGTATAAGACAGTCAGATCATATAATATTTGCTCATCTCATCTCTTTTCAAGGCTGAACAAGGCCTGGTCATTCAGCCTCTCCTTCACAGGAGGAATGCTCCAGCTCCCTATCCTTTTGGTCTTCCACTGAATTTATGATAGCAAGGAAAATTACAACCCCCAGTTGAATGGGAAAGTGGTGTCTGGGGTTGGAAAAGAAAAGCTGCAAAGACAAGAGACATCAGGAGGAGAAAAACGGAGCAAAGAGATACCTCTCAAGTGATGCACACAATTACACACAGACTGGGAAAGTAGAGCTGGACCTGTCATTGAGACATTGTGCATCAGGGTACAAGGAAAAGCTGGTGAAGGGTGAAATTTTGGCAGGAACGTATTACAATCCACAACTTCAGATGAGAAAGTGGGTGCCATATTCTTTGAACAAAGAACACCTCCAGATTGGATACCTTCATTGTCATGCAAAGCTGTAATCTCTGACACCTGCTGGAAGGGCGGCTGGGATGCAGTGGGATGCAGTCAACCCAGTTATCTGGAGTGTGTCAGGAATAACTTCACAATATATTGATATATATTATATATATTTTGATGGATCAAATTATGTTACAGACATAAATGTTTTCACTGGAATTATATTTGTGATAAATCTGTTTTATAAAATCTCTGGCAAATAAAACTTTTTTTCTCCAAATAATAGTTTGCTTCTACTAATAAGAAAAAAGAAATTCACTGTAGTAATGAAAAATAAAAGAAAAAAATAATTGCAGCAGCTCCATAAGCATTGGCTAGATCTTGTAAGTGACTCTGATTTTTTATGCTTAATTAGCATTGCCAAATCAGAAGTTAATTATGGAATAAGATGCTTTTAAACCCACAATTAATAGCACATATTTTCTTCTCATTCATTCTTTTCAAAAACCTGTATTTAAATCTATATTCTAACCATAATAGATACAATTATCATATCTCACTTTCTCTTTTTAAGCCATGTGATTTTACCTGTTTAAAACATTTTTCAACACAATAATCATAGGATTCAATTTTTACAGAAGTAGTGATTTAGCTACTTTATTGCCTTAGAAGCTCTTGCTGTATACTTATTTCCTGGACTTCTGCCATAAGGAAAATCCCTCTGTCTTCAGTAGGAATCATATCCAGAGAAACACTGTCTGTGATAAGTGGCTTTCTGCAATATAAAAGTGAATCACGAGAGCATAGAGAAGCTGTCATACAGTTGCATGGATGTTCCTGGACAATTTATCTTGAGCTGCAGTGCTGTTTCCTCATCCAGGCTCAGCAGATGGAAATTTTGTTGAAGACCGTTAGTAAGACTTGCTTGTTTCACCATGCAGGAAAAACCATGAGATTTATTCAAGAAGAGAATGATGTAACTTATATAATGTCAGCAAGCTCTATGGGGTTGGAACCCTGGCTTGTGCATTCATGTTACCAGCTTTAGCAATACAGCATTCCTCATTCCCTATGTTTATTTTCTCAGTTTTCTGTCTGAGGTGAATGATGCATTTCAGGAGCTTACACACACACAAACTAAAGCTATTTTTATCCTCACTTAGGTATTTTTTTTTTTTTTTTCCTGGGCATTTCTTCTGCCAAGCTAGGTGATTTCTGTCTTGAATACTCCTTTTGTTGCTGTGGCTGTTTCTTCATCTGTCAACTGCTGCTCTGTACCAACAGAAATTACTTAGGTCCAACCTGCAGTCTAACTGTTTGAGGTGGTGGGATATTTTCTTTTCCCTTCGTTGGAAGATGTGTGTATATTCAGTTAGTCCAGACATGAAAAAGTTCTGTTTCTCAGCAATGATGATTCTTGACTGACAGAGTTTAAAAAAATGCATTCAGAACATCTGTAGCCTGAAGAGCTTAAATGAAGAGTGTGGAAGCTGCAGAGAGATTAATTTCTGCCTAGGGAGCCATGCCATCCTAAGAGTGTTAGAGGGCTAATGGAGGCACGGTGAGAAGTGGGGATGATTCAGGACACCTGAAGTTAAATCCTACTTTGAATCCTCCCCCAGACTATGCATGTTGAACCTTCCTACTCTAAAGCTAACATTTCCATATTCTCGTCCCATCTGTGGGTTAAAATTTTAAAAAGAAGGGTTGGAGTATGCATTTGGGGCTTTTAATTTATTATAGTGTAATTTTTGAAATGCTCTGCTGAATGAACTTTGAGTTCTCATTAATTTATATTGAATAAAAATCCTAGCAGAATTTCTTACCCTGATTAGTGTCTAAAATGTATCAGAGTAGTTAATCCCATGAGGATAAATTAGCATTTGATACCACTGATAAGAGCACTGATACTTTTATTAGTGTTATAACTTTTTCTGCTGGCTTTTCTTCCCTAATATAGGCTCACATGATTATAATAATTTTTGTATACAGGGCTATGTTTTGGCTCCAAGGAGTGTAAACTCATTAGGGAATCCTCATTGTTTATTAGTAGTTTACTGTAGACTTCAGGCAAATTGCAGCCCTAAAAAGTTGAATTCTACTGTGGTATAGTTCTATCTTGAAATGAGCACATTATTTTGCAAATTAAAAAAAGAAGAAAATTGTTCCTCTGATACTGCTGTGACTCTGCATATGATATCAATGAATGTTTTGCTATTAGCAAAATAAAAGGCATAATATGAGCTTTCATCACCAAAATGGATGCAGTACAGAGTAACTTTTAAAAATGGAATATATTTTCTTAATGGAAAGAAAGGATAAGGATCTCGGTCCTGCTTGCAATAGATGCATTAATGGAAAAAAAAAAAAATTATCTTCTAACTTTGCTAAAACAGAAAATGCCACAAATGGCTTGTATCAACTGCATATTAGATTTCAAAACTCATCTCTCAATATTTCTCAATAGTGCGCTCCTGCTTGTTGAAGGAAAGCCAGAAGAATTAAGAAAGTTTACCAGGACAGATTGAGCAATATCAATAGCTTATATTCATGCATGGCACTGGTGGTACCAGAGTTCCTGTGGCATCCTGAGCAACGTATGATTTGCAGAAGCATTTGGAAGCAGTGGCTAATCAATTAGACACGGAGACAGGGATAGTTCTGTCCATCTCCTTGGATTGGGTCAATACCACATTGACACAAATTAAGAGGATAGTGTATCTCTCTCTTACTGTTAATTTTCTGGGCAATTTGCATACAGAAAAGTCTCAGAAAACTATATCTGGCTATTCAGAAAATTTTAGTTGCAATGGCCGCTTTAATTTTTGACTTTCAATAATTTTGTTCCTCTTTATGAAAATTCATTAGCTGCACTTAAGTTTTTTTGTGGAAAATTATCAAAATGCACAGTGATTTTACCACTCAAGAAGGAAAGAATATTTCAGACTGCTTTATTAACAATTTTGATCTTTGAGAAATCACCACCATTTGGGTTGAGACCAGCTGCTTATAAATTCTTGTAAAAGGGGAATTCAGGTTTAAAATTTTGAACAGATGGAAAAGTGTATAGAGGAATACACAGGTTTAGCCTGGACAGAAAACACTAGGGAAGCATCTTCAACCTGAATATATTCCTGAATGGATTTTTTTCTTGCCACTCTCAAAAGAAGAACCTTATGAAAAGCAAGCAAACTAAAACCCCCAAACAACACCAACAGCAGTACGAAAAACAAACTGGTAGAAATATAAAAAAGTAATGGAGGACAAAGTGCTCAGTCTTCAAATTATGTTGCAGTCCAGGAGCTGGGCTCAGGTGGGTGTTACAAAAAGATCAGTAGCAGCCAGAAAAGGTTGACTGTTGGCAAACATTAAGGGAGCTGGACCTCAGAACTACTCTATTTAATGTCAGGAGCCAGGTAATTTTTTTTCCACTTGCTGGGCTAAGATTCTTTAAGGGCCTGAAAGAGCTGGAGGGAGTATACCATGAGCAAGGAATTTCAAAGGAGATTTTTTTTTTTTGTTGGAGACACAGACAAGGAGATTTGCAGTTAAAAAAACATAGCTAGATAGTGAGTAGAATTAAATAATCATGTGGCTTCTATTTTTTCACAGAGAGCATTTCACTAGACTGTTGTTTACACATCACTGGAATACTCATATATACTAAAACAGAAACCGTATTCCCTACAGGATCTCACACAGCAAGCCTCTGTAAGACTGGAGGTTCAGCTTTTGTCTTTTATGGCTGAAGACTTGTCACAGAACAAGATATGTAAGCCAGAATTATATCATTTAATCATTTTTTATGTGCAATCATTTGAGGGAAAAATATTAATCAAGATAAGCTAGAGCACCATGATATAACTTTCAGTAATTCAGTTTTGCCTTCCATCAATTTGTGGGCTTAACTAATAGGAACAGGAGATGACTTAGGTGACTAAAGTGTTTAGGCATCTCATTGCTATTGAAATGGTATAAATCAGGTGCTGGAATACCTTAATTCCTTTTTCTCTGGCATCTCTACTAAGGATGGATCACAGCAGTTGCAAGAAAGTGTCGTAATGAGCTTGTATCTGTATTTTAAAGTGATGCAAATGCTATTCAACTACAGTCAGTAAAACCTTGCTATTTGTTATCTGGACATCATTAGAATCTTGGATAAGAATCTACTAATCAGGGCTCAATTGCTTAGCACAGACACTGCAGAGGTAGTATCTGTTCTCCATTAACTCTACACTTGCTAGCTCATGGCAGAGATATCACCTGAGTTGTCAGGAAAACCCCAGTGCTGCAATGCATAAACATACAATGAGAGACTTGTGTCATGGTACTTGCAAAGGGGATGTGAGGAAAGGGAGATCTCTCTACCTCATCCTTTGCATGACACTGTGGTTATTTTGTATGCAAGGGATTTGTATGGCAGGGTGCAGCGATCCATTTCCTTGCCTCAACTTTCTGCCTGAAAAACAAGAAAACACCTCATGGAGAAGCTGCTTGATGCCTTGAATACAGATGATGCACAGAGAATATTTAAATCTCATCCAAGTTTTGTTTAAGATTCCATTAGGATGCAGTTGTGAATGAGCTTCTTTTTGCATATGTAATTAGAAAGTAGAACAGATGGGAAAGGCATAGTTTAAAGTGATGTGTTCATTAAAATAACCAAAGCTGCAAAGTGTTTGTTCCCCAACAGTGAATTCAGGATATGAGACTCCTTAGGTTTCTGACTTTTTTTCCCTTACTTTGAATCTGACAACTGTGAATGACAACGAGTTCTCTTTTGCATCAGTTTTTGTTAGATATCACCACTGTTCCTTAGGGCAGATTGACTGTTCATTCCCTCATATGTGGTGTATGCTCAGTTAAGATATATTGGGAAGCAGTGGGTATTAAGAAGCAGACAGTACATCAAGGGATTTATTTTAATTGCATTTACTGTAAGAATTATCTATTGGGGTTTAAAAAATAATATAGTGATTTTAATGTTCTTCTAAAAAAGATCTATGTGGACTGTATCCTGATAACTACTGTTATCCCCTGGGTTATTTCTACTTTTAACTTTCAGGGTTTTAAATGAAAACGAAATAATTTTAAGAAATATAATTAGGGGTTTTTTGCACATACAGACCCTGTCAAAATTTTTACTAGAAGGCAAATCTTTTAAAATTAGTCTAACAATATCCAAAAAATATTTTCTAAAGTGACTAAGGGCTGATCCTCACTCTCCTCCGCCAAAACAGAAAAAAGTGTTGCTTTACACAATTTAAAATATGAAAAGCATACCCCCTTTATAGGCTTGCATCTTTCAGCTGCTAAGAAGAAAGGCTAATTTGAGCAATGAATATTGGATCCTCCCAACTTTCTACCCCGGCAAATGAGTCTTATTAGATATATTTTATAAGGAACTTAGAGTTTCAGAGCTTACTGTCTCCTAATTCATGCTGCACTTCCAGAAAGCTGTGGAAACTCATGGAGAAGTAGGTCAAAGGCTGGATCTCATTTGCCAGTTTTTAGTAAATATGGTTTTATTTGTAAATTCTAATACTGAATTCTAGAGAGGAAGATATCTAGTTGTCATTTTTGTTCTCTTCTCTCATGCTGCTATTTTCTCAGTATTTTTTACCTTCAAAATATCAACTTTTGCTTCTCTTGAAGCTGAATGTTCATTATTTGCCCATCACTGGTGTTTTGCATGGTCTTGTCTGCAAATGCATCCCTGCTGTTATGTGCTAAAAAGAAGAGCTTTTCAAAAATGCAAAAAGCAAATCCCTACCCTGAAGATAGGGAATGGATTATAAATCCAAATTTATCTAGAAAAGCAGATGTATACAAGAAATAAACAAATGCATGCTGTTTATGATAAGGAAATAAATGTTTGTCCATGCCAGTATCAGGAAAAGATGTTCCAATTACAAGTGAAGAGGGCTGTAAGAGGGCTGAAGTGTCTTTGTTGGAGGACTCTATCAAGTACATGGTAAATGTGACTCTCCCTCAAAGGAACTTGAAGTGTGAAGTCTTTAATCATCCAAGATTTCTGCATAAGCATAACTTTTCCCAATGTGACTAGACCCACTGTAGTGTTCCAGGATTGGAAGGAACCTTAAAGGTTATCCAGTCTCAACACCTTCTACCAGAGCAGGAAGTCCTTTTCAATGTGACCTTGAACACTGCCAGGAAGGGAGCATCCACAGCTTCTCTGAGCAATTTGTTGCAGTGTCCCACCAGCCGCAGAGTAAAGAATTTCTTCCTAAGGTCTAACCTAAATCTACTCTCTCTCAGTTTGAAGCCATTCTCCTTTGTCCTGTCACTACACACCTGTAGTAAAAAGTCTCTCTCCATCTTTCTTGAAGGCTCCCTTCAGGCACTGGAAGAATATAATTAGTTCACCCCAAAGCTTTCTCTTTTATGCTCCAGCCCTCAGAGCATCTTGTGGCTTCCTCTGGACTTATTCCTACAGCTTCACATCCTTCCTTTGTTGGGGGCCTCACAGCTTGAAACATTTTATTTTCTCTGTGTAATGTCTTTATCTAATGGACAGAGGAAGACAAGGCAAAAATGAAAACCTCCATTGATGTCCTACATAACTACAATAGTGACAAAGAGTGCAGGTAGATTTATGCCATATAGGAGTTTGGGTCTCTTATATTGTTTTCTAGGTACTGTAGAAAATGCCTGCCTATATTTCCTCTGATGTGCAGTAAATGAATGATCTCAGTATTTCAAAAATTTCTTTTAGGTTTTGATTTATCTTTTATGTAGCAAAATGACAAGCAATGTCTTGGAAAATAGCAAGGTGTCAAACGGTATTGATTTCATGCTATTGCAGTGACCTAGAAAGTGTTATTACTCATTGAAAGATTATGTTGGGGTTTTCCCATAAAAATAACTCTAGGAATGTTTCAGGCTATTATTACGTAATTATTAATTTTTATTTTTTTTTCCTTGCTGAAAGGGCATAGAATTATTCTATAATTAGATAAAATAATCCCCTGAATTGTAACTACCCCAATACCTACATCTTACATCTATAATTTGCTTTCTAATGAAATTTCTGAATAACGATTCTCTTTTTTAATTCATTCAATTGAAACTTCTTTATTACTGATTTGGAAAGAGTAGAACAAGTACTGCAGTACTTGTATTTTTAATTTTGTGATTTGAGGTAGGGAGTGACGAACAAGAGAGACTAAAACATGAATGGATTCTTCCTGTGCAAATTAATATTTCCAGTTTTCATCATGAATGAAAATGAAAGTCCCAAATTTTCAAGAGAATTATTTCTAACTAAAAAAAACCAGACATTTTCAAAAATCATCTGTATCCCTGTTCTTATACCTATGTAAACTCAGTATCCTATGACAGTGCAGATAAAAATATAAAATGTTTTAAGCCTACCCCAGCTTTGCTACTTACTGATTGTTCATCATGGGGAATGATAAGTAAGGCTAACTCATCATGTTGGCTGTCTTTGTGTGCAGTAAATGGGTGGTAACTCACTCCCCAACTTTAAATAAGGAGCTGAAATGTGTAATTCATTAAAAGGAAGAAATTATACATGAAGAAATAGGCCCACGTTGACTTAAATTCTTCATACTCCTTATAATATATTATGCATGTGTCACTCAGAGATAAACTATGTTTTTCATGCTGCTGTCTGTTCCACAGAATGTACCTGTGGAATAAAATGCAACAAAACCAGGAAATTCATAAGTTAAAAAAATTAAGCCTTTCAACTTAAACTCTTGTAATGAAGCTAATACTCTTTGTAAGCATTTTTATTTGATGTAAAATCATTAACAATTTCCACTTTTACAAGTTTTTAGAATTCTGCATAGAGTTTTATGTCTTCTGCATAAGACATGTCGTGTTTGTTTCAGTAGTTTGGTCAGTCTGCAGTAGGAGCAGATCAAATGACTTGTTTTGAAAATAAAGCTTTATGAAATCTTTCATAGTCGCCTTTTACTGCTGGCTGTGCTGGTTAAACTTACCGGCTTTTATGCACAGGATGTATTCTTGGATGCTCAAAGATATTTGGGCCACATGCTCAGTGATCACTTTACTGTTGCTGAACTTGGAGTTCTTTGCTGACAAAAGCCCAGAGTCATTCTTGCTCAAGTTTAGATGAGTGCTGTAGAGTGCTATGTGGTATAAATCAGAGTATTTAATGACTCACTTGATTCATGTCATTGGGTCAAATATTTTGGCTGCTGACTGAATGAATATGTTTAATCACATTAAATTCTGGAACAGCATAAAAATAAAAATAGGAAGCAGATATTTTCTGCAATTGAATTCCTTGCACCGCTACTACCAAAAAGCTCCATAAATGCTCCTTACCTTTTTAAGGAAAATAAACTTACATGTGTCTGTTTAGTATCTTTAAAACAATTTTTTAGTTCTAATCTCCTTCTAATTTTTAAGTCTATTGATTTCATAGTATATTGTGTTATTTGTCATTAAAAGGAGTACATGAAATAAGGAGAGCAACGTATGAAACATATGTATCCAGTGCCTATTTTTCTGACATAATAAAAAGTGTAAATAATAAATGCAATAAAATTCAGGATCTAGCCTATAACTATTAAAAATTAACAGTTTACACCAAGGGGTGAATAATAACTCTGAATAACAATTATTCAACAATTTTAATATACCACTCTAGTTTCAGTATGACGTAGTATTCCCTGTAAACTACTAAAATGCTGTTAGTTTGTTCCTTCCCTAAAGATAATTTGTTATTCTTTCATTAAATACTGGCCATAAGTTTCTGTTTATTTCAAAAATAATATCATATTGTGTAAATTATGTTTGATTTCCAAATTCCTCACTCCTTCAGAAAGGCAAAATATTTTATCAGTAACTCCTCTTTTCCCAATCCATTATCAAACCAAATCCTGAATTCCAGTGAAGAAGCAGGGCTTTATTCAGCAAAATATTTAATCAGATGCAGAACTGTGAGCATGTGCACATTTATGGGGATATGAGATTTCTGTACGTACTTAGATTGAATGGAGATACAAATATGCTTAAATTCTTCCAGTGAATTCAGGGTGTTTTCAAGATTTCACAGTGGGGAAATTTGTATGTAATCCAGCATTTTCATAATGTTCTTAGAGCATGCGCCTGAAAAGAAATTTTGAAGGGAAAAAAAAAGGATCCTGCATCCACTAGAGGTTACATGGTTCAGCAACAAAATGAACAAAGTAGTCATCTCCTCCCTAATTACACAGCTTGATGAATTAAAGTGGAAGAGGACAAATTTAATTGATGCTCACAGGCTGCTTCTGATGACTGGCAGATGACTGCCCTGCGTGCTCACACTGACCACCATTCCTTTACCATGCTGGTCTGCTCAGCAGCACATTTAGCTGCAATGCAGTTTCTCCTTCATCCTTTTGACTATTTATTTATTTACTTGCTTGGAAAAGCCAGAAGGCAAATCTGAGACTGAGATATAGGAAAATATTGTTTGATGCTCTTTGCAACATTGACTAAAAGTCTTGTCTCTTGCTTGTTAGAAATGGTTATAGGGCAGTCTGTCTGGTAAAACTACTGTTTCCATCTCATGGCCTAGATGTGACTATTGTGTCATATCTCTAACTTTTCTTAAGCATGATGTGAAAAATGTTTTCCAACTCTTCTTACATAAAAATATACAACTGAGGAATGGAATATGAAGATTCAATTTTTATAAACTTTTCAAAGGATTTGTAGGTGAAGACTCTTTGAAACCTAGTTGAAATTTGTAATAACTGTTTATAAGTTACTGAAGGTCAAAGTCTTGTCTCAGTAATATGAATGTGCTAAATAAAGAAATTATGGTTCAAAGTCTTTTCCTTTAAATGTGCTTAACAAAATCTCCTGGTCTAATGTAATTCTTCTGCATTATGGTAAAAAACATAATATCGATTTTAACCTTCATAGCATTATAGTACGTCACGCTTTTTCAACAACTGTATTGCTGAAGGAAATTTTATTGATTGACTGTTTAACTTTGTCTTTCATAAAAAAAAAATCTTCTAACATTTGAACCTTATTTTTTTCAGTACCCATCACAGGGATTTTTTACAAAGATGGTTTTTGTACAGTGCCAACTTCTTTTGTGTGCCATTGATCTCAGCTACGTCAATTTGGTGAGGATATTAGGATAGGGAGAGAAAACATCATTTCTGCTATTAAAATAAGTATGTGGAGATAACTCTTCCAATCTCCATGCATAATAGTTATGAAGAGGCTGCAGTCTGTTTTGAATAATCAGTCTCTGCAGAACTAGTTCTAGTTTGAATTTGGGAATGTGTGGGAATATTTTTCCTGCAAGTGCTTTGCAGTGAGGGTGGTTTTTTGGGTTTATTTGCTTAAATAGCATTTAACAGCTAATGCACCCTGTTTACCTAATGTACCCCGTTAATCCTACAGCTAAAATATTCCATTTATTTTGCTGGGGGTAGAGCAGGGAGAAAGCATCTATTGTAAATCTTGAGAATTTTAACAAATTAGTTGTTATTGGTGTAGTGCTACACTTTTAATTACAATGAAAAGCAACCACATAAGGCAACAGATCATCCCATTGATATGACAACACCAAAATGTCCAATGACCTGTAAACGTTACCACCTGTAGCAGCTGAATGAGTTTTAGGGTTGTCTAAGACTGAGGCAATGCTGCCGCCTAATGATGGGAGTATATAAAATGCATAAAACAAAGTTGCTTGTTTGGCAAGCAGGCTAGGCTTGTGATATCAATTGAAGACTATAAGTGAAATTAAAAGCAGTAAAAATTGGCCCATGGACTAGACTACATGATTTGAGCGTGTGCCAAGACATTTATTTGGTTCAAAGCTAAAAGCAAAATAAAACCCCTGTAAATCACATCAAGTCTGTAAACATTTTGTTTTCTGTGTATTAGTGTCTGTTATGATTAGAAAGGAAATGATACTCCATTTTTTCTCTGTTTTGATAGATGAGGTTTTTTTATTTCATATATTTCCTAATGCTTACCATTATAATAGGTAAATCATTATAATATCTATCTGGGAAATTTTATTATTCTCTGAAGAATCCTAATACAGTTTTCCCCTAAATATTTTTATTTCAGAATAAGAAATTGCATTAATGTCTCAATATTACATTTATCAATGGATCGCTGGCTTTCTTTATTTAGAACAGTTTAATGTAGTCTAGTGGCTGAGAAGAATATTAATAGTATTACTGTCAAGTTAATTCATAGACCCATAAAGAGCAATAACACTTGTGCAAAGCATCTGCCAATGTAATCTGTGGCAGCTTGTACAACCAGCAGATAAAAGCTGGATCTAGCCCTGCAGTATCTGCTCCTTTCTCAATTCTTCTGGTAGATCTTTCAGTTTGTGCTCTATGCTGAAACATAAAAAAGCACAGAACTTGCTCTTATTTCCTCTTTTTATCTATATTATCTCTTCAACCTGAAAGGTTATTGAAAAGACATAAAAAATACAAATTTTTTATTGATTTGTGACTTACTCTGACAAAGAACTTCATGGAAAACTGGTCAACCCTTGAAAAATTATAATTAGGCAAAAAGTAATAAACTGTAATTAAAGCATTATAAAGGCATGGATTGGCTAGCAGGCATCCCATTAAATCATTATAATTATACAAAAATATGATTCGGGCAATAGATATAATGTAGTTAAAGCCTGTGCTAAAGTTTGTTCTGCATTTTTCTTTCGTAAAAATGGGAGCTCTTATTTCTTTTGTATGTCTTCAAATTTTTTTGGTACTCTATTCCTCTCAGCTGGGCTGACTTACAGCAATCAGCATCTTCACAATGAGTTCACATCAAAGTAACTGCCTGAGATCTAAATCTCCCTTCTGCTTCTACACAACAGGTGCAGGAGGTTGGTCTCCATCAGACAGTGATCATTACCAATGGCTGCAAGTGGATTTTGGGAACAGGAAGCAGATCAGTGCTATTGCAACCCAAGGCAGGTACAGCAGCTCTGACTGGGTCACTCAATATCGGATGCTCTACAGCGATACAGGGAGAAACTGGAAACCATACCACCAAGATGGAAACATCTGGGTAAGTAATTGCTGTGAAATGGAGGTGTGTGCTGTAATGAAGTTGGCCAGTGTTTTTTTGGAATTCTACAACTTGTAAAACTCTTCAAGTGTTTATATCAGGGCAGGACTGAGCTTTGCTCGGTGATTTAAGTTGTAGCTGCTGTCAGGAGGGCTATCCCCAGATTAGCAAACCCATTTTGGGATGATTGTGTTTAGCAGAACATGCAAATATTTTTTGGTTGCTGGTATTGCTCAATGGATCTCTTATGCTTTGCCTCCTTTTTCCTTTTAACTAACTTAATGGAGTAAGAAAGAATAGCAGCTTTGGAAATTTTCCTGTTAAAATTTTGGAAGGTAATTTTTTCCATGCATATACATGTGTTGGAGAGCAATTTTATCATGTATGTATTGTTTTCCATATAGGTGCTTCAGGGATGTGTTTGCTTTAGCTGGGACTGGGAGAATATTCTTCACAGTACCTAGTATGGGAATGTGTTTTGGATTTGTGCTGGAAAGAGTGTTGTTGATTTAGGGATGTCTTCCTTACTGCTGAGCAGTGCTTGCACAGCCTGAAGGCCTTTTCTACTTCTCACCCTTTTCCAGCAAGTAGGCTGTGGGTGCATAAGAAACTGTAAGGGGGCACAGCCAGGGCAGCTGTCTCCAACTGACCACTGGGATTTCCCTTACCATATGGAGTCATGCTCAGCATGTAATACTGGGGGAAGGAGGAAGGGGGATGACATTAGTTGTCCCAAGTCACTGTTACATGGGGAGTCCTGTTTCCCTTGGGATGGCCAGACAGCTGCCTGCCCATGGGAAGTGGTGAATGAGGTCCTTTATGACTTTGCATGAATGTGGCTTTTGCTTTACTTATGAAAGTGGCTGTATCTCAACCCATGAGTTTTCTCACTTTTCCTGTTCTCTCCCTCATCCCACCGTGGGGGAGTGAGTGAACAGCTGTGTGGTGCTTAGCTGCTGGCTGGGGTTAAACCATGACAAGGGATATTTATGCTATAATAATTTTAGAAAAAAGCATATAATTTGGCTTTGGTTTTTACATTTTTCTGGATAAACTGCTAATTTCATTCTTGCTGAAAACACTAGCCTTCCATTTTGCTGACAAAAAAATGATAGCTATTACTTAACATGCCTATACTCACAGAATTTCTTTCAGATGGTATTCTTTTTCAAAAGTATACTTTGAATACAGCAAAATGTTATTCTTTCTGAAACCAAATTAAGTGGTTAGCTATTATGCCAAAGCAGACAAGATTTAGCAAAATGATATTTTAGATTCACATTTTTGCCAGGTGCTTCTTTTATTTAGGTCTGTTATTAAAAGTGAATGTCAAATATGGAGCATAAGGTGAATTATTTTATCTGTATAAGAGAAACTCAGTTAATATGTGGAGTGCGTAGAAACAGTCATTTTTTATTACACTATTGATTTATTGAAAAAAATCTCCTCCATGTGCCAGATAGGTTTCTGAAAGAGGGAGAATTTAAGGCTGGGGAGGTTGACAACCTTGAAGAGAAAAAATATTGAATTTTGGCTTAGATTTCTTAGAACTTGGATATGAATGTTATTCATCAGGGTAGGGGACAACTTGTGCTTAAGCTTGATGAATATAAAAATTTCTCTTTTAAGGCCACTTACTGTAAACACTAAATGCTATAAATATTCTTATATATCTACTCTAAATGTATAAAATCTTCTCCCACAACTACTGTTGAAATCGCCAAGAATGGGAGAGAGCTTTGCAGATGGCTGAGTGAATAATATATAAAGCAGGATAGTTAAGCTGAGGAAAAATATGTTCTTAATAACTTTTGGTGATGCCTAGTTTGGTTGATTTAGTCACAGCTGTGATTGCTTGTTTCCAAAGCAGACCAGCTTTCCAAAAGAGGGCTTTGTAGCAATTCTTATACCATCATTTAATACAAAAATATTGATAGCTTCTTCATGCAATAACATTTCCTGTTTCTTTTTATTCACACTTATATATGCTTGATGCATTTGGGGGAATACTATTGGTCTGTTATTGACCATTGACATAACTTGAAAAAGAGTGTGATAAGCCATGCAGGTCTGCTGCTTTTATTTGGAATGCTGTCTTTGGATATATTTTATCAAGCTGGCTGCTGCAATACTGCTATTGTTCATGTCCCACAATTTTTACCCAATATTAGAAAAACAGATTAAAAAATAAATGCTACCTTATCCTTGCTTTTTTTAAGAGTAAAAGTGGGCTGTTACCAAAAAAATAAAAAGGCCATGGTTCTTGACTTTAATTCTAGATTGCCTAAAACAGTATTGCTTTGGTGGTTAAATGGTGTCTCAACTTTGGTTTTATCTTGGAATCACAGTTTATTAGTCATTAATAAATATTCATCTTAATATGTTCTCAAAACAGGGGAGGTGCCTGAGCATGGAGAAATTATGTGTTCCTATTGTAGTAGTAGTTACAAATAGACAGACTTCCCCGATGTGAAAACAGAATGGTGTGGATTTCCCATCAAATCTCCCATTTAGTGTCAGTTTGTGCAATAAATTAAAAGCAGTGGTAGATGTTAGGACCAGACTTGACTACATAAGCCAAGTATCTATCATGGGCACTTTAAACTCATAAAATCAGTTCTTCCTGACTGAAATTACTGTGGTGATCTTAAAAATCTCGTGATTCTGGTGCCCTTAGAAATATTTTTAGAAATAATTTATTCTTTACCTTTGGATTTGTATCTTTCAAGAGATTTATCCACAAGAGAAACACACTACACAGCCTTTGTTTAAAATTCCTCTCTCATTATCCCTATGCCTGAATGCCATCGTTTTCTGACAGCAGTAAATTTAAAATAAATGCAAAAGCAAATTAAAAGAGGAAAAGAGAAGTGCAAAGTACAGCAATATTTAATACTAAAGTAGTTATGATATCAATTGACACAGAGGATGAGATGTGAGAAAGGGAAATAAAAATAAAGCTAAATAGACGAATTGGAGAGAGAGCAAAGGAGAAATAATTTGCAATAGAGATCTAGTCCAGAACAAACC
Organism: Poecile atricapillus; assembly: GCF_030490865.1. Lineage (NCBI taxonomy): Eukaryota > Metazoa > Chordata > Aves > Passeriformes > Paridae > Poecile > Poecile atricapillus. The sequence continues at coordinate 50,674,215 of NC_081250.1, read as the reverse complement.
ATTATAATCTGCATAAAAGGCTGAAGTGAACTCTTTCTGCATGCGTTAGTCAGGGAGGAAAAGAAGTTCTATAATTACCTACTAAGTAGGAAAGAAATCAAAAGGCTCTCAGGAAGTCTGTGATGGGGAAAGTGCTTTCAAGGTGAATTTAGAGTAAGCTTCCCAGTTCTGTGAAATAGATTTTGTGACCCCACCCCTCCTGGGCTTTTGGATATTTTCAATTTTCATGAATTTTAATAAGATGAGTGAATGTGGCCTCTTTCTATAAAATGCCTAGCAACTAGAGAATTTTGATCACCTCTCCTACCTTCACTCTTGTAGTCTGAGATTCTAATTTTGATAGGTCATGAGGTTTCCCTTTATAAATCAATCCACTGGGGTGTTTCATGTACACAAAAAAGAAAAAAAAAATTAAAAAAATCTTTGTTTTGGTATAGATGATCATTTTGGTTTGATCAAAACCTGTCTGTATCAATGCTATCTCTTTGCCTAATGAAGACATACCAGACATGATTCTACATATAATACTTTTTCTATTTGATAACTCAGATATTGATGATATAAATTTCTCATGTTAAGCATAATGCAAATATGCTCTATACCTATAAGAAAATGCTGACATGATCTGAAGTGTTGAAATTCAAATTATATGCATCAGTGGCAGAGCCTCAGTATGTCTAACATTGAAATCGTTCCTACAGGAAATTGGAAGATCCTTGCTAGAATTGAGAGATCTTAGGAAGCATTGTCTTCTAAAATTTGATTACTCTAGTAGAAGTTGCTGTCAGCTCTCATCCATCTCATCATTTTATTCTTGGGGATATCAAGGTCACATAATCAGAGAACAAACTGTGTTTGAAGGGACCCACAAGGGTCATAGAGTCCAGCTCCTGGTCCTGCACAGCCCCATCCCCAAGAGCCACACCATATGGCCCAGAATATTGTCCAAACACTTCTTGAACTCTGTAAGTTCCTCTTCCCTGGGCAGCCTGTTCCAGTGCCTGACCACCTTTTTCTAGCATCCAACCTAACCCTGACACAACTTCAATCTATTCCCTTGGGTCCTGTCACTGGCCACCACAGAGCACAGATCAGCATCTGGCACCCTCTTCCCCTCACAAGAAAGTTGTAGGCTGCAATGAGGTCTCCCCCCAGTCTTTTCTGTGCTGAACACAGCAAGTGACCTCAGCCACTCCTTGTAACATTTCCTCTCAAGGCCTTTCACCATCTCAATTGCTCTCCTTTGAACATTCTCTGCTACCTTCATATCTTGCTTGTATTGTAGCACCCAGAACTGCCCCAAGCACTCTAGGCAAGGCTTCCCCAGTGCAGAGCAGAGCGGGGAAAATCCCCTCCCTTCCCTTGCCCAGCTGGTGATGCTTTGCCTTATGTACCCCAGGACATGGTTGGCTCTCCAGGCAGCCAGGGCACTGCTGGCTCATATCTATCTTTCCATAGACAGGAACCCCCAGAAGATCCCTTTCTGAAGTGCTGCTTTCCAGCATTTCATCACCCAGCCTGTCCATAGATCCCAGGCTGTTCCATCCCAAGTACAGAATCCAGCACTTTCCTCTGATAAACTTCATGTAGTTGAGGATTTCCTATCCCTCTAATTTGTCCATGTCTCTCAGCAGGGCCTCTGCCTTCATTGGAGTCAAAAGCTCTTCTCAGTTTTGTGTTATTTATGAACTTGCTTAGTGTCCCTTCCAGTCCTGTGTCTGAGTAATTTATGAAGATACTGAAGAGCAGAGGGCTGAGGACAGAGCCCTGCTGAACCCCACTAGCAACAGGTAACCAATCTGATGTGACCCCATTCACTGTTACCCTTTGTGCCCGACCTCTCAGCCAGTTACTCACCCATCACATAATGTGTTTATCCAGCTGCAGACTGCACATTTTTTTCCAGAGGATATCAGAAAGTATAAAAAATTTTCCATAAATCTAAAAATATGATGGTAATTATGAGGAAAAAAAAAAGGGGAAAGGTAGAGTGTAGACTCTCCGCACACGACCTCCAAATTATATTCTGTACCTGATTCTTATCTTCAGCCTCAGTCAACATTAGTGGAGCTGCAAAGATGTAAATGAAAGCAAATTTTTTGCTTTATTACAGAAAATTTAGACCTCGACAAAGTGGCTGCTGCTACAATTGAAAGCCATTATGTATTTCTGATATTATTGTTGTTTTTCTTTCAGTTTTAATAAAACTTAGAGTGTATTATGCATAACATCTGCTTTGGTATTATTTTTATTATTGAAAAGATATTGAGTGAGTACATAGTTTTCACTATGAATCATGATTTTTGGAATGGAATTTATATCTACTTACCTACTGGCTTTAAACCCTTTTTTTAAAAAAGGTCTGATACTTCCGATTCTCTTTGTTTTCTAGGTGAAATAGGCAGGAATCCACTGAATTAACTGTAGAATGAACTTTGCATTTCTCTGTGAACTGAGGAATAAGCTACTGTTTGAGCAATATATTCTCTTCATTTACATGAAGAGAATTTACATGGCTCCCCTTGGTATTGAAAGAAGTTGCTACAGCACAGTGGATTTAGCTTTTACAGGAAAACAAGCTCTCAGTATTTCAGAATATTTTGCTACAGGATTGAGCCAAAAGTCATTGCGAAAAAGCTCAAGTGAGTTAGATAATTAACTTTTTCAAGCTGTGCAAGACTTCAGATGTTTCATACTCTTGGGTGCCTTTGGAAATACCAACCATCAGACAGGCCTAAAGTAACATTTAATGACTAGATAGATATAAGGAAATCATACGCAGCTCTACCTAGCTGAAATTATTTGTAAGCCATCTGCTCAGAATTTCTGTTCATACTAACATGCATTTTCTGGTAAGATTATTCCAAGAAAATGTTTCAATCCTTAGCACATTCCCAAATCCCTTCCACCTGTTCTACAGAGCAACATTTTCAGCTAACCAAGGAATTAGTGCATACATCTTAGAGTACAATGATTTTTGTATAGCAACTACCACTGAAGAGGAATAAATTCTAGCATACACCCGCTATGTTAGGACATGAGAGAATTATGTGGTTTGTGAAACCTGTCACTGCTTTTTCCCCTGAGAGGTAACTTATTTCCACGATCCTAAACTGAATATTAATGTACAATGATATGAAACACTTCTTGAGATCGATATTTAATGCCGTTTTCCTTTTTTTAGTTTACTTCATAAGATCTTAACTGGCAACTTACATCATAAAAAGATTTACTAGGTTAATGGCCTAGACATTTTATCTTTTTCTTAAGTACCTTTATTGAATTATGTTATTTTATTAAACCAATTTCATTTACATGACATTATACTTTTTCATAGTTATGGGAACATTTAGAAAACATGAAATGTGATTAGAATGGTCTGTGACCTGACATTTGTTGTTTCTGGGCTGTTACTAGAATATCAGATATTGTGCAGACCTATTTAACCATGACAAAGTGGTTTGATATATTAATCAGTGCAAAAGTTTTGACTAGTGTTTATAAGTCTTTTGGGAATGTTGTTTTCTATCTAATGACTCCTTGACTTACCCCATCTGGAAGGATTTTGTCTGGTATCTTGCTGTCTCCTTAGCAATGTCTCAAGGTTACCAGTGTCATATTCACTGGGTTTTAATTCTCCAGGTAATTTATTACTAGAAACACCCTTTTCTCCTGGAATTTCCCATGTGACTTTTGTTAATTTCATCATACCTTACCCTGTCTGGATGGTCTGCCTCTGTGTACCTGTCTCCCCTAACTTTATAAGACAAAGATTGCTCCATTCACTTGCAATAGCCAATATCACCTTTATGGGTGTATTGAGAGAACGAGGAGTCATAACTCCTGACTAAGTCACTTTGTCTCAGCCCTAAGTGGATATCACTGACCTATACACTGAGGGCCTCTGACTGAAAGGGTATGGATACAGAAACATATTTATATTGCTGTAGTAAACCTAAATTCTCTTATAGATCTAATGTAATAGCCTCCATATTATGTCAAATAAATACAATAAAGTTTTGATAGGACACCTTTAAAAATTCAGACAGTTGCTGAAAATGAATTTTTAGAAACCCTGAATTAAAAAAAAGAAAGTTGAAGATAAGCATCAGTTGAAGATAAGCATCAGTGCTATCCTGATGAAGCCTGTTTCCTCCTCTGCTCTTCTCCATGTGGAATCTCTTAAAAGAAACTCTGAAGATTTTTTAATGCATTTAGGGAAACATACTTGGGGTTATCTGAAATATCGTGGTAAAATATATCTTTGCCAAATGCTGTCACAGTCACAGACTATTTGTATTGAAATGTCAGAAGATCTGATAGCCTTTTAAATGTTGGAATACTAAGATTAACACCAAACTGGGCTAAACAGTAATTCTAGTTTAAACTACTGACTTTTCTGAAAACAAAAACCAAAAAAATGAAACAAAACAAAAAAAGGTCAAACAAAGAATAGATATTTATGTGTCTCTAATGAATTATTTATTTTATATATGAAGCTATGTACTGCCTATAGGACCTTCTAAACATATTTTTGCTTAGAATCTTTTAAATCATATATTTTTGCAGGAAGAAAGACCTTTTATACTATTTTTAGCAGAAACATGGGGTTGTGAGATTGCTTATAACTTTCAATAACATCTTTAAAAATAAGCTGGCATTTGGAAATTGATTGGATCAGATGGAAAGTTATTTTCAATCTAAGGTGCTATTTCTTTTACTGAAAGACTCTATAGTTGTGTTTAGCTATCTCCAGAAGCACAAGCAAAATTTTTTTTAATCTATTACAGAGTATGCCAGGTAGACAGAGGACAAAATTCCTCCTGCTGTGGTATCAGACAGCATCCCAGCCCCCCCTTGATTCTGTATAGGCCATTAAAAAAAAAAAAAAAAGGTGGGTTAGCATATGAGAGATGTAATCTGATAGAACATTTCCATTCTAAAGGACTGTTTTCTAATCTGTTGTTTTTAGCCTCAGGACTACTTATCTCTTTATGGTAAACCATCCAATTTTAAACACAGACATCTAAAGTCAGACCCCTAAATCCATTTTTTAGCTGTCAGATGGTTTTCAAATATCTAAGAATGTCATGATCTCACAATGAATGCAATGCCCAGGTCCCTAAGCCAGCCCAAAAGACTACATGGTGTACTTAATCAGCTCAGCTATGACAATAGTCATAGTCATGGCTCCACAGCATCACATCTAGGCTAACATATCTTCGTTGAGTGCATCAATAGTCTCTTAAAACTCCTAGCACAGTTATCTAGGTCACCCTTAATCCCCTCCAGGAAGCCTGAAAAATGCTTAGATGATAGAAGCAGAGGTGAATTTTCAAATATTATATATTTTTACAGGTTCTTTCTAGAAACACTTTAATGTCTAGATTAAGTCTACTGAATGTGACTAAGTAAAATGAACTGTAATGATTTCCTTGTGGCTTGTCAGCCCTGTTGTTTGACTACAGTGTATGAATATATCAAGTAATTTATGAGACTTTTTATAGCAGTAGGACAGCATATGACCAAAAGCCTGCTTTAGGGCACTTTTATTGGTGATAGATACTGATTTTTTTTATTTTATATCATATATTGCATAAAAAGGTCACACTAGGGTAGTGTAGCTAATATAATTTGATAAAAGTATGGCTAGAAATAGGAGTTCCAGCGATCTCCACAGATGTAAAAATACTCCAAACAGTAGTGATAAATATATTTAATTTGCCTTAAGTTAAATTAGAAAATGTAATGTTACAAAGCACGAGTCTTGCCTTTTACTTAGTCATTTTTTTGTTATATATTTTGTTATGTTAAAAGATTTCTGCAATGTATTTGCCTTACCTAATAGAAGAAAAAGGTGTGGCACCTGCGGCAGAGCAACCACTGCTATTAACACAGGCTGGGGGACGAACAGATGGAGAGCAGCCCTGGGGAGAAGGACCTGGGGGTGCTGGTGTTTGGGAGGCTGGACATGACCCAGCCATAGGCACTCCCAGCCCAGAGAGACAAACGTGTCCTGGGCTGCATCCAGAGCAGAGTGGACAGCAGGGCCAGGGAGGGGATTCTGTCCCTTTACTCTGCTCTGCTGAGACCCCACCTGCAGGGCTGCATCAGCTCTGGGGTCCCCGAGATGGACCGGCTGGAGTGAGCCCAGAGAAGGCCACAAAGATGGTTAAGGGAATGGAGAACATCTTTTTTGAGACAAGACTAAAATATTTGAGTTTGTCAGGAAAAGAGAAAGCTTCAGGCTGACCTGATTGCAGCCTTTCAATACCTGAAAAGAGCCTACAAGAAAGATGGAGAGGGATCTTTTAGGAGACCATGTAGTGACATAATTAGGGGGAATGGCCTTGAATGGAGAGAGCAGGTCTAGATCAGATATGGCAAAAAATTCTTTCCTGTGAGGGAATTGAACAGGTTTCCCAGAGAAAACATGAATGCCCCATCCTTGGATCTGCTTAAGGCCAGGGTTGAATGGAGCTCTGAGCAAACTGGTCTAGTGGAAGGTTCACAGCAGGGGAGTTGGATCTAGGTGATATTTAAGGTCCCTTCTAATCCAAACCATTCTATGATTTAATGAATACATCTCTGTATGTAGCTCTCAAAGATCTGATCTGTCAAGAGCTTCCTTAGTTTCTTCCTACATTTTTCACCATGAAACTCAAGAAATAGTTGCCCAAAGAGGTTCTGATGGAGCTGAACTAAACAACATGCAGAAGTTCCTTACACCCTTTGGATTCTGGATAATGTCTGAGATTTTCCCAACCAGCTGTTAAAATGAAGAGGCAAATCAACTCTAATATATCTTGTATTTGATGCATATGGCTTTTATTTATCTTTTTAATTTACAGCTGACTTCAGTTTCTGTGGTGAGATGCATTACGGAATATCCATCAATATTAGGAAACTTCAGATATTTGCTCTAAATTCAAGCCAAACCCCATTGGTAGCATCAATAGTTTACATTTTCCTTTTAATAGTGCATATGAAAAGTGATTTAAGTTCTGACCCATGAAACACTCCTGTGCCCAACTTCAAATGTTGAAATAAAGTAATAAAAGTAAACATTTAAAATTGAGTTTACATGGTCAGAGAGTACATCCAAGTGTGTTGGTTCATATTCACAAAAAAAAGGAACAATGGCCTTACTGAAATTCCTTGTACAGTACCATATGACAGATAATAAAAACTTCAGCTGAATGATATGCAAGTGTAAAACAGGAAATGTTCTCAGCCTTTTTTTTGCCTGGCCCTGGCAAAAATGAAACTGCATAAAGCTGTGGTGCTTCAGTCTGGTGCTTACTTGATGGATTTTTAAAAAATGTTTATGGTTAATTAATTTATTTCCTTTTAAATTAATTATTAATTAAACTGAAAGGTACTCTTATCAGGAGAACTCTTAGGCTGAGACAGCTACATACTGCAAATACTAAAATCCTTATGCTAGGAGATGGTTGTAGGCAGCTTTATTTTTCTCTATAATATGTCCTGTAAACATCTGTACTTTGTGGAATAGATGGGTTTCATGTGTTAGCACATGAAAGACGTTGTTGTTGAAATTTGGGTGAAACAAAGGCCATTTGCTGCACTACTTCTGTTGCCTGGGAGGTGTGGTATGAACAAAGCATAGCTTGTGAAAGTTGTCTCCCATTTGCCCCTTGGCTCATTTGGTGTTATGTCTCTGGTAAGATGAAGTTAATTACCTGGGAGCAAGTGATGGTTCAATCAATGAGCATTCACTTCCATGTATATTTTTGGGCTTGTCCATATGTGGAATTATACTTTTAGCCTCTGGTTGTCCCTGGAGAATGAGTACTTGCTTAATAGGGAGACTGGAGACTGAGCTATGAAAAAAAGGTGCAATAATGCATCATGGGAGGATGACAATTTAAGGCCAAGTGCCTGACTTCAAAATCACACAGCTGCTCAAATAAGATTACCAAAAAAAAAATTAAGCCCCAAATATATGGGATTTGAAGCCCCCTTAATGCTAGAAAGTGGACTCCTTCCTTTATGCAAATCGCTTTCCATTCTTTTTTTCTTGTATTGAAAAATTAAATTAAAAAAAAAAAATTGGTAAAAAGAAGAAAACACCCTAATTTCTTTTGCAGTGTATAAGCTCTGATCAGCTTGATAGGACAAATTCATTTTATGGGGAAATTTGACAATGCTGCTGCTGATGTACTGTGTGTCTGTGGCTGTATAGATAACTTCAGCCTGAGGGGTCTTAATCTGACACCTTTCATGAGTGACAAATTGACATAAAAAATATGAAAAAGTTAGAATTGGGCTAAGAACACTCCATTGTACTATTTATGAAATTTTCTTCTTGCCATGTATTTTTTACTTTTTAAAAAGATAGTCAAACTCCTTAAGATATAGAGTTGCACACTGCCTATTGACATGGATCTTATTCAGATAGGCGTATAAAGAAGCTTTCCACTTTTTAGATGGAACTTAATTTCTGTTGAGTTCAAAAGAAAGCATGAAGTAAAATAAAAGCAGATACCTGCTTAACATATTCCTGAACAGTGCTGCTTTTATATCATCATACAGGCTGTACTCTTGGCAGAATTTGTAAAAATTGTTTTTATATAACAATTTTTTAGAAAATAGTTATTTTAGTTTTGATAGAATTTCTCACTACCTTTTATAATGTATGTTCTTATGCATGTAGATTATGAGTTAATCTTCATTGAAATCTGTTTTAGTAATGTGAATGAAAATAAAAAATAAACTGTGTAAGTTTTCTAAATTGCAATACAGCAGCATTAGATACAACAAATGTGCTCAAGTGAAGCAGTGGATTAATAGTGCTGTAACTCTAATTTCTTGTAGACAAATAGAGAAAAACTTGCTTTAATTCCTTTCCAGTCTCTCAAATGTGTCTATCACATTGCTTTAACATATATAAATTTAACTAAATTAACATCATAGGAACTTACAAAGCTATAAAAGGATTTTTATTTGTGCAGTTACAGACAAAACTGGTTCATATTGATCTTTAAAACCTAGTGTGGAGCCATTCCTCCCAACTCTACTTGACTTCAGCACAAAATGCCACAACAGAGGAGTAAGTCTTTACTGCTATAGCTATAAAGCCTATAGTATAAACTAGTTTGAGTGTGCTTGGTGTTATCCTAACCAGTCATGATCACCTGAAAATGATAATTTTTGTTTTTAAATACTGGCACATAAGTCACTGGCTATACTGGATGCTGGGTTGTTAAATGCTTTTTTCAATTAGCATGTTTTCCAGCCTGCTTAGTTAAAGTTAAAGAAATGCTTGGTGAGCATTTGTCTGTGGATTCATCCTAATGAGACCACCCACAGGAAGAAATTCTTCCTCTTTGGAGGATTAGATGCACTGTCAAAGTTTTAGGAAGTGTCAAAATAATTGTTTTGCCAACTGTTTTTCACTTTTTTTTTTTTTTTCCACTGACTGTCTTGCAAATTCAGCAAACTATGAAGTATAATAGGTTTGTTACTCTCAGGTTCAGCCACTGAAAATACTAGAAGAAAGCTTATACAGTGAATCACCATTATCCTGAAGTTTGTGTATTTTCTTGCTTAGATTATAAACTAAGTAGATTCTGGAAGGAAGTTATTTAAAAAAAAAAAATAGGAAACTGTGTATTTCTAGAAAGATAACACACAAACTCTTTTCCAAATCCAGCTAATTGCTTTTACAGAAAGGTTTGCAAAGCAAAATCCTTTTAAACTTCAAAACATTGACATTGACTGGATGAAGTGGAAAAATATTCTGTTCAATTCATTACTTGACCTCAGTTATTTAATGATTTTGAAATATTTAGGAAAATGCAATCAGACTCTGATGTATGACTTTGTTCCCCAAGCTTTGTTACAGTATTTTAGTGCTAAGGTAGGAAAAGTTGGTGCCAGCTGAGGATAGATGGAGTCATTTGAAAAAAAAATAAAAAATCTTTTTAGCTTTATTTTCCATGTAATAGATTTACTGGAAACTAAGCACAGTTTTGTACACACACTTTCCTATTCCCATCAAGCCAGCCTCTTTAATTCATCACAGATTTTACCAAAGTGCCAGAAAGACAGAAAAAGAGGGTGGAGAAGAGGAAGAGCACTGTTAGACAAACCTACTCAAGATGTGCCTCTCTAAAGCAGCATTTTCACAGCAATAAAGTGTTCATATTCATAAATTGAGTAAGTTCCAGTGCTTAAAGAAATAAGGCAAAGCTGCTGACATGGTGCTGTTGTTAAATTTCCTTAGAGAAAATTAATTCTGTTTGGGAGTAACTATAATATATACTTAAGGCTTTTGACACTTAGAGATTAAGATAACTACACTCAGACTGTTTTTTTGTTTAGAAACAAAAAAGATGGGTCAGAGGTTCTTCAGCAGAGGTAAGGGACTAGGTTAATATTTTGTTAACACTGAAATAATAAAGGCAGAGGTCAAATTCTCACAGTGTATTGGGGAAAAAAGAAAATATATCAACATTCTACCATGTTAGACGACAAGACCATGAGAATTCTGCAGATACTACACAGCTAAAACTTTTCTATGTGCAGTTTTAAAATAAAAAGTTGAATGTGTTTAGCTTAAGGAGAGAGAAGGGAGGGGTAACCCTGTCAAGAAATACTTCCTTGTGCGTGAAAGTAGATGTTAATGACAGGTCTCAAGCTGAACTCTGTAAGAGCTTTCTGACATGTCCACACTCTCTGTTTAAGGTTAAAAAACAAACAAAAAACACCCCCCCACTACCCCCCAAAAAAAGCTGAGAGTAAAATCAATCAATAACAAGAGTTTGTTTTTGATGATCTTACTAGACAACTTATTGATTAGATCTTTTTCCCATATTTCATTCAAGTATGTGCCTGGTAAAGTGCTTTTATTATTGCTTTTGTTGTTTAGCATGAAATTACTGACAGGTATGTTAGTTTGAATGGCTTTCAGATTTATTGTTCTATCATTATTTTCACTGATAGGTTTATAGAAAACTATTAAATACTGCTCCATTCACATATGAAGACCTAAAGTTTAGATATTGTGTCACTTCAGAATAGAATTCCTTTGAGCACCAAGCACACCAAGAGCTCTACAAAACAGTTTCTGCCCAAAAATGACATGCTGATAAGACAAAGTCTGTGTCCTTTTCAGGACTTCTGTATCACGATTTATCCTGATATAGGTTGCCACTAAGGTGCTAAAATCCTGCTCATATTATAGCTAGGTTTTCATGATAAAGGTGACTTATTTTTTGTTTTAGTACATAAAAAACTGATTCATAGCTCTCACATATACAATATTTTTCCTATCTTTAGACTGCCTGATATGTGTAAGGAATATCTTGGGACTGGAAGGGAAGATGAATACATAACCTGCCTATTCTTAGCATCTCTGGCTCTTTTATTAGAACTGGTGAATTAATATATCTGATGTAAATCCTCTGACATACCATGCGTTGGAGAAGGTTTTTTTTAAATAATGGTGCAAACTCCCTTCCCCCTACTAGAACTATAGCTGTAAGAGCAGTAAAATCCAAAATTACTGTCATTTAAACGTATTCAAATAAGTACTGTTTTCACAATTTAAAGGTTGAAAAACCTTAGTCCTTGAAATCAGATTTAAAGACTAATTAATTTCTGAATAAGGAATATAAGCGTTAATATTGTAGTTAGAGAACACAAGTTATATTTATCTGAGGACTGTAATTCTATATAATGACTTGTCCTACTTATCATACATACATATCTAAGTACAGTGAATGCAAAAAGCTGAAGAGATGCATTAGCTAAAGGAACATCAAATTTCTATCCTAACAGTAACCCATGAAAACATGCCATGTCATACCAAGAAACAGGTTAAAGTCAATCAAATTACTGATAAAGGTAAAAAAAAAGAAATAAAACTGATGTACTACTGCTTTAAAGTACATCACTGTAGGAAATTTGCATGTGTCAACACTGGCCCACTCCCTGGAAGCAGCAGAGAATAAGTGGGTAGTTTGCTCTCTCTGAAGAGATGCTTAAGAGAAGTTCATGACTTCCTCTTCTGGATAACATTCCATTCTATGCCTGACTTACCAAGGGATGGTAAAACTCTCAAAGGTAAACAATGTTCACTGTTTCCTCCTGATCAAGGCATCTGTCTGATGACACCTTTTCTTCATCTGGCTGTACTTGACTTCTAGTTTGGTTTGGTTTGACTTTTTGTTTTGCTTTGTTTTCTTCAGAGGCGTTCTTACATATACTAGAACCACAGCTTTATATCTGCAAAATCTGCCCTTTATCTTTCCCCTAGTTTGTTCCCACTGTTCTGTTGCCAAAACAAATTATATTGGGTGTAATATGCCTGAGTACAATGCAATGGATTCAGCTTGCTGCCAACTTTATTTTTTATGGCAATTTTCATTGGCTTTTCTCAGTTTTTCTGTATTCTCTCTGCATTGAAGATAAGAACAGACTTCAGTTACTTTCTGGGGTTTTTTTGACCCTTCAGAAGTTTTTAAACATACCTTTTTTAGTCACAGGGAAAGGAGCACACAAGAAGAGGTTTGTGAATAGTTTTGTTCTGGTGTCTTGGTGTTTCTGGCCTGAATACCAGGGAACACTTCTACCTCTCATATTCTTTTCTTATCTCCTGCCTTCCAATATTAAATTATAATGAAATAGTTTCAAATAGGAAAATTAAAATTTTCAGTTTTGTGGGGATATTTACTGAGTGTTAGTACTTCATAAAACCACCAGCCCTTAGCTGCTCCAAAATGTAGTTGTAGGGACTAAGTTAAGCAGTAACTAATCAGAATGACCCTGATACCTTAAAGAATTTAAAGGGTAAAGCAGGAAAATATTAATATGTAATTGGTTCAATGTGATACTTGAAAGGGTCTTTCTTTCTTGCTATAAATTTTATTTCATTTTTTTTTTCAAATAATGCCATTATTATGCTGAACAGGGTTCATTATGGAGCATGGCTCAGCATGAAAATATTTTGATGTTTTGAGAGTGTGTCAGAGAGACAGAAAAAGTAAATATCCATAAACTTCTTAAGGGGAATACTTGTAGGACTCTCAGCAGGGTCAAGGAGATGCAATAGGGATTTCAGTTGTTCTAACAGTATTAAAATACTTGATGTTAGTAGACAATGTGTAATCTTATTGGTACTAAAGATTCTCCTGGTGGTATTTTGCTAGTTAGCATTGTCCCTTTTCTTGCTGTTGAAAGCTGGAGCCCAAAGAACTACATGTTGTCATGAAAAGCAAAAAAAATCCTATTATAAATATTATAGAGGATTTTAGAAATACATTTATAGAAGATACAGTTTTCTAATGTAGTGTTTGTAAAGATGGATGTCCCAAGTATTTGTTATACCTGCAAGTCTTTGTTATATTTAATGGGCAATATTTTTAAGTTTTATGGGTATTTTTAAGGTTTTTTTGCAAGAAATGGTGCTTACTTTTGTCTTTTATCTTAAAAAAAACAAAAACATCTTCATATTAGGCTTTCTTGGTAAGCTATATAAGAATTTAGTTGTGAGGTCTGAAGTTTGAGATAAATGCAAATAAGAATATTTGAATGCAAATATGAGCTTCAACTTTGTACTGAAGTTAAGCTTTACATGTAAAAGCAGTCTATAGTCTCCAGAGTGGCACTTATCTTCCTTAATCATGACATTGCCTTCTTCCAGTAATTTTTTGCATTGCTTACTATGCATCTTTTGGCCGATTCAAGAAATTAGTCTGGGGGTTAGCCATTAAGGAAGCCATTAAGTGACTAGTGTGTAACAAATGTATTGCAGAAAAAAATATTGTGATACTCACTACAGGTTATGCAGGACTGCCTATTGCTGAAAGTAAGTTACAAGGGGAGTGCAACTTTCAGGAGTTTTTAGTACAAGACCAGGCAATTTTTAGATTTTTTCACCTAGCTATAAACACAAGGTCTTGTGAAAGTGAGAAACAAAGAGGCATCATTTGTTTTTCCCACTCTGCTCTTCATATCAATCTATCCTGCTTTCACTCTTCATTGTATGCTATTGCCTTTGCCTTCCCCTGTCTCCATCGAGCAATCACAGCCAGTTTTCCCTTGGTCTATAGCGAGCAGGTTGTGTTAGAATTTGGCTCACCTTCTGCATCTATGTAGTCACAGAGCTGTTGAGTAACGATAGCCTGTTTTCCCATATCAGGACATGACTGATATTTTCCTATCATATCCCCTTGTCAGCCAGCCTCTCATCAAATCATGGCAGCACCAGTGCATCTGCTCAAAAGGGTAGATATGCTTCCCATCTCACATACTTGCTTTAAAGGGTAAGGAAAATTCAATAATCAGTCTCCATGTGCCACAGGTTTGAAAAAGCCTCAAGCAAAGCCAAGCTGGATGTTTTTTAGCTGAGCATATAAACCTGACCACATTGGTTTTCCCTCTCTAATGACAAATCCTGTGTCTCTCTTCCACATCTTAAGGTGACAGGACCCTGAGACCTGATATGATTTTGTCTCATGTAGTCATTGTAACTAGTGTCATTGTCATATCTGCAAACCATCATTCTTGGTTTATGTAGCACTAGGGTTTTTTGTAATGCAGTAATAATCCGTGTACGCTCATTACTCGGGCAAGTGAACAGTGTGGACTGTAGTTTGAACTGCTCCTTTCAGAGTCTAACCTGCAGAGGATGTTGTCTCTGTGCTATTATATCACCTAACACTTTTTGATGATAAGAAAATATAGTCTTACATTAGGATTGTTTCATCTGCTGAGTATAGGATGACTTATAAAGCCACAAATTAAATCCCTAGCAGCAGAAATTGCATCAATAACTGAAGCTGTAGGAAAGTGATATGGGAGTAGAACTGAGCAGTTCACAATATTTGACTAGAATCAACTCAGCTAAAAATGAAATTATTTTTTCTATATTGAAATGCAAGTCTTTAGGAAAACAAAATGATGCAAGTACAACAATAACAAAATCATGATGCTAAGAGTCAGAGTTCATGTTTTATCACTGATAATGAAATGTGCATCTCGCATAGCCTCTCATTTTACTCTTGTCTCTCTGAAGTTATCTGATCGCTGGAGTCATTGTAGGAAATCAATTTGTACACTGCTGAATGCCACTATTGACATTATGCCTATCAAGTATCTCCACAAGGCTGCTAAATTTAAGTCCATTTCTGTTAACCAAATTAGAGGGAGCATAACTGCTATGCACTGTGGAAAAATACTTCAACCTGTAGCCTGTTTCTTCCTCTCACCCCAAAAGCAAGCCTTTTGTGTCTGGTCTTTAGTGACTCTTTAGGTGCTAATATACTCTCTGTGTTTTCCAACACTAGTTTGTGGAACTACTGCCTTTTAGTCATCTTAATCTGAGAAAGATATAGTGTGTGGGAGTTATTTGTCAGGGTTATCTTGATGTCCTTTAGATAGACCCTTTATACACTAAATGAACTAAGACATCACAGCCAGAATGCATCAAACAGTCCTACTCAGAAATCCCATTTTACCAGCCAAATAATTGGCCTGAAAAATGACTTCCAGAGATTTACACTGTAATCTTCATAAAATGAGCCTTCACTGATGGTATGGGAGGGAGTAGGGAGGACAGTGAGACTTGCTGCAAGTACTGTGCTCTATATATGGCTATTACTGGTATTAAATCAATATTGGTATTAAGTCAAACTTTGTCAGCAGACTGTGACTGACTAACAAAATAAACCTGCTGTAACTTCAGATGTAGTATCTCTTGAGATTCTTATGGTGTTATATTAGCAAACAGAA
The DNA here is from genome assembly GCF_030490865.1 of Poecile atricapillus. Taxonomy (NCBI): domain Eukaryota; kingdom Metazoa; phylum Chordata; class Aves; order Passeriformes; family Paridae; genus Poecile; species Poecile atricapillus. The sequence goes on along the minus strand of NC_081250.1, from coordinate 50,658,456 downwards.
GAAAAAAGAGCAAAAGGCCTGTAGACCTAAAGAGGATCTTGCAGAAGATAAATAGAATTTTGAATAAAGAAGCATTATACAGCTGCTTTCACATATAAAAAAAATAAGTTATTGTTGAGGTATTTAAAGTCCTGAAATGTCCTGATTGGATCAGGATCTGTTTGGATCTCCCAGTTTTAGAGTTCACTGTCCTTTTACTGGAAAATGAATGTAAAATATTGGTTATGTTATTCTTGAAAGCATTTCTTTTAAAGTGTACAGATTGCATATTACCTGAAGCAATCTAAATTTCCAACTTTAAATTTTTTTTGTAATGAAATGTTCTTATGTTAACTTCCTAACTTGAAGCTAGTTGCTGTTGAATGATAAGCCTACCAGAGTTTGTACTGTGTAATTGGACTAGATATAAAGTTTATGAAAAGAAAGATTTATTTGGATTACGTTTCTTAGCTGAGCCTTATGTTTGTTGCATTAGATGAAATCTTCTCTTTTATGTCTTGTTTCACTAAGCACTGTGACCTCTATGTAATAATTTTAGTCTTGATTGTCCTACATAAATTGAAAGTATTACAGAAGAATGGAAGATTCAAGATCTATTCTGAAAGAAATTAGCTAAAGCAGCCATTCAGTTAGAGAAACAAAGAAGTTGGTTGAGATTAGGTCGTTGAAATGCTAACAACCCTTATTCAACAGGGAAAGCTTATTCAAACTACAGCAGACATGTGATAGCCTTTGGGAAGATATTGGAGAGCATTAAGGAGGAATTTCTAATGCTGTATTCAAAGAAACCATATGAAGCTTTCAAAATAACCCTTTGATCTGAGAAAAGACTACGTGATCTGCTAATACTAATTGGAAAAGGCTCATTTTTGGCCTGAAGGGCAAGAAGTTTAATTAACAGTGTAGAATGATGTTGGGTTAAAAGTCTAATATTAATGAGAAATTTTAATATTCTTAAGTATCACAAGAGCATAAACAGAAGCAAGAGTCTAGAAAGATGACTAGAAAATTCTACTTATGATGGCTTGTACAGAAACAGACCTGAACTCAGGATTTTAAGGCTGGATAACCATTACCTTTTAGTTATAGGATGGGTCTTCATGTAGCTGTTGTACTGTTCTTACTTGAGGGATGCACTAATAGAATATACAATTGTGTATTGTGGGGGGATTTGTAATTTAGAATTATGTGTTGGTATTGATTACTTACAAGGACAAGATATTTTCTTATTGAAATAATGATTTTTTCAAGGTTTTTTTTTTGAGCTAGCCATACACATGTTGCAAATCAGCAACTAAAGGGGCAGACTATAGTAAAAAATATTTTTATTAACATTCACTGAGTGAATTTGATTTATGAGAGACGTTTTGAACCTGAAGCTGAGATAGAGCATTCAGTACAGGACAGGTTATTGATGAGAGAATCTGAAATTAATCTTTTAAAAAGGAAGATTTTTCTTTTACTAAAGAACCAACATGGACAATGTTTGTGCCAAAATTGATATTCTGGAAAGGTCATACCAATGGCTAGATTATTCTTTCCAACAAAAGAATACAGAAAGAGAGGAAAAATACTGAAAATCTGTTCATATGCTACTGAAGACAGATTTAACAGATTGATGCAACTTACACTAGAAAGAACAGCTCATGAATTGCTGCACAACTTGAGGAGGTTGGCCTCCATTAAAAAAGATGCTACACATTAGTCTCACTTCTTTGAGAGAACTTCAGGAGTCTTTAAATGACTTCCACCAAAAACTGTTACCAAGTGACAATAGAAAGTACATGCAATGCTTGTAAAAAAAAAAATTAAAAATTTATGTCAAAGCAGATTAAAACCTGCAGTAAATCTGAGATACATTCCTGATAAAGCAGAGTCAAAGTGGTCTTTGAGAGTCACTGCCATTTCTACTTATTCGGTTTGCAGTGAGAAAACTGAAGTCAGATGACAGTAGTTCCCAGATTTACTAACATCATTTATGGACATATTTGTTGCTTTACTTGATCTTGACTTCTTGACTCAACAGCAAGTTATTTATCATATAACCCTGAGCTGTTCACTAGCACTTAAGACCAGTATGGAGCCCAGCTGGGATGTGAAAATGTTGAACAGAATGTTTCTGGCTTTTTTAAAAGCTTCCAAGCATAGCATGTAAAGAAAAGTAGTACTTATTTTTGTAGGCAAACCTATCTATTATTAACTGACCACTTAACATACCCAGGCCAGTTCACATGAACCTGTGTTTTAGAAATAAAGTGTTTTTATTTCAGAATCATCTCTTAGACTGTTTGCACAAAATATCAGTATTACATTTGAGGGCTAATGATAAGGAAACGTCTATTAATTTGGTAGCCAAAACATTTTCTGATGGTCCATATGATTTTTACCATAAATGAAGTCAACTTTTAAGCTCTCAGGTTGGTTTAGTCCTAGTTTATGGAATGATAGTTCTGTGAATCTATAGGACTTTTACAGAATTTTTACAGAATTTTTATTCTTCATTTATCTGTCAAAATAAATTTAATAATTGCTATAACATTATCAAGCAGCATTCATAGCTAATCCTCCATTTACATTTTTTCCACAATGATAAACTAGATTTGTGCTCACATTTGTGGGTTTTTTTTTCCTTAAGTGAGTTATACTGTTTAATATTAGTCATTCTATTGGTTTTTTTTGAGACATCTAAGTAAGTTGAGGTTATGTACCTTAGAGAAATGGGCTTTTAGCATCTGCAAATTGCTTTTTTTTGTCATATTCAGTCAGTAAAAGAGGGTACGGAGAGAAGGGTCACAAATGATGATGGGATTATACAATGTGAACAGAAATGATGCAGTTAACCAGCAGTATCTCTCACTTGGGGAATAAGGTTCCTTCCATATGGACTAACAGTTTCTATAACATGTGAAAGTTGCAGCCAACCGACAGAAATGTGTAGTAGAGTTGGATTACTTTCTAAAGTATAGGTTTTTTCTATTCACCAAATTTCTTGATGGAGCATCAGCAGAAATACCAAAATTCCCTGGCACTAAGTATGGATATTTTAGGCATGGTTTTCAAGTGTATTTCCTCCACAATCAAAATTACTGGGAGACTTGGAAAAGTAGTGGAAGTAAACAAAGCATGTGAGATATCATGATACATAGGCTAGTTTTTCTATGGAGACAGATGCAAACAGGGAGCAAATTTAAACTTTGAGATACATTACTTCTCTTAACTCTTATTTCTTTAGACTCTTTCAGTTTGCTTGTTTTTAAGGCTTTCCTATGGCAGCATCTCTGGATTACAAAATTTTTATGGAAATAGAAAATATTCCCTTTTTTTCTACTTTCAGTGGAAAAGGTAGATTAGCTCAAAGTGTGGAACATATCAATCGCCAATCTAACTTGATGACAATGGGGAAGCTGATTTGCCTCATGTCAAAAGCTGTTCATTGTTACTCATTTGGAATGTGAATGCAATAACCTTAATCCACTAATATGAATAGGATCATAATGAAAGCAGAAGCAACAGTTACAGGCTACCTGCTATAGAAACAGAACAAAAGCTATTCTTGCTATTCTAAACCATTTTCCTTCTAAAATAAATGAGCAGATAAGCAAACAGAAATTCACATCTGAAGCCACGCTTTTTTGTCAGTCTTTTATGTTGACAGTTTTGCAGTTTTGTGGCTTCACTGAAGGAATTGTGGTGTTAATTAACAGCTCTTTGAAGCAATATCTTCTAAATGTCTTTACTTCTTAACTGTTTTCACTAGAACATATGATCTGTAACCTTAATGGCAATTTTTCTGCAATTTCTGTCAGAAATGCTACTTGGTAATGCGGCTTAATACCTATGCAGTGCCTAACTGGATTTCAACACAGTTGGAAATTATAATTTTGTTTCTATGGATGTGAAATTCCCATTTACCTCAAGAGTAATGAAAGAGGCTATGCTGACCTCCACATCAGTAGCATAAATCAGCTATCATGTGAAAATCTACTTCTGAGCACAAGCATGATCTTTTGAAAATATTTGGAGGTTTAAACTTGAGCTCAGGCAATAGCCAACACAGTCTGTGCAGTGTACATATACTGATAACAGCCCAAAGCCTTCTGTCATTTAAACAGAATATTATATCACTCCTTATGCCAATCTTTATTTAAATAAATCCAGTAAACCAATGTCTTCAAATCCTTCACAGATCTTGTCTCCAAATCCTTCGTAGATCTTCTACAAACTCTTGATATATTTACACTGGGTCTGACAATGCCAGATGTAATGCACCTTCAATTCTACTGTTTATGGCTGGTTCCCTGGACCTTTGTATTTTACATGTCCATTTTTAGGCTTGATTAGTATTTTAAGAGCCAGTTATCCATTTTGATAATTAAAGCTTTGCATTCAGGTGTTACTGGCAGCAACCACCATGCCCACCATGTTAAATGCTGGGGAAGCAGGAGAGGAAGGGCAGGAGGGGCAGAAGTTATAAGCCTTCCAGGTGATGTAAAGTGCACAAAAACAATTTTTTTATCATCTGTTGCTGTAGCAAAAATAAATACTATTCAATGCTCATTTAAATGAATGGAACTTAATTAAGAGAATCACAAAGTTAATCATTGGATTACCAAAGTGTAAAATACAGTAGAGACTCATGTTAACTACACACAGCTCAACAAATGATTGAGTTTAACCCTTTGTCAGTCAGGTTTCAATAGTTTACATTATATTTCCTTTTTTCTTATGACCTAATAAGTTCATTATTCTATTTAAAATAATAGTAATAAATGTATATACCTGGTAATGCTAAATTGGTTAATTAAAATTGGAGTTTCATAGAGACAGACTTTAACTGTAAATAGTTCAAGAATTCAGGTGCAGAGAAAATGGACTCAAAATATAACAGTGACTATCACTGGCATGTTTGCATGTGTAGACTTTGGTGAGGTGGAATGCTCAATGTAATTAGAAACCAGTGACTATTTTTGCTGTAGTACCTGAAAGATGCTGTCCTTCCTTTGTCACATAAAAGTATCTCTTGTACTAGAGGATTATGGAATTGTTTTACAGCAGCACATAAAAAATACTTGAGAAGGTGTCACCTAAGGCAGTACAAACACATTCCTCATAACAAATTCCCATCCAAATACCTTGGCACAGTTCAGATCAGTTTGCCTTGGTAGCTAATTGTGAGCCAACAAATTATATTGGTGAAGGTTTGCTAATGCAAGTGTTCTCACTTCTTTTAAATTAATTTCTTGAAGAGACAGTCCAAATCCATGCATTTTTCAAGGGATTTTGTGGTTTTTTATATCGACCATCAGGGCTTCTGATGAGGGCTTCTGCTCTATATGAGAATGACAGGAAATGACAACAAGCGGGATTAAAATGAGGAGTTATTAATCATGGCTGAGGATCTCAAGTATAAAAGAAAACATCTGGTTGTGGTAGGATTTCAGTAGTTCTGATGAATCTCATTTGTAGTTCTGTCTTTTTCTCACAGATGAACAATACACAGCCTTAGGAAACTGAGAAGTTTTTTCTGTTTCTGAACACTGGGACTGCCACCATAGCTGACCTATAACTGTCTCCTTTCTCTCAGTGTGAAAGGATGGGGAATAGTGATAGCATGGTAGCAGACCAGTTGCAGACCTCTTCCTTTCCCCAAAACAATCCTGAAGCATGGAGCAAGTTGAAAAAGGACAAGTTTTATTCCAGTCCTAAGGTTTCTACATAAATGAGGTAAAATGTCACTTAGCACCAGTAAACACCAGACTTTTGTTGGGGCTGGAGAAAAAGCCCCATAAAAGATTTCCAGTACATCTGCTGGTATGTCTGTGCAAACTACTTGTTTTGCATGATAAATGCACCAAATAGACTTGTAAATCATAGTAAGAAAAATAAATGTGTTGTGCAGTACAGTGGTGGTCTCTTGATGTTTGTTTCAGGCATATGAACAAAGCAATATACAAGTGCCAGGCAGGGGGTGGTTATTTGCATCTTCCATGTCTGTTGAAAATAAATGATAAAATTTTAGAAATAGCAGAATAGTAGGTTATTTCTTATTTGGTTAAAAATTAAAAAAAAAAAATTGGTTTTGTTCTCTGCAAAATCCATCTCTATTCATAATTCAAATGGGGTTTGAAGTTTTCCTTTGTGGGCAGTGTCTTGTATCAAAGGGGTTTTGCAAGTAATTTGGTATGATTCAACCAAGTTAATGGTCTTTGCTCCTATGAGGCACAACAAAACTTTAGCAAATGTCTCCAGAGAGCCCAGATATTTTGCTAGTTCTGAGAAACTAAATGTATTGATTGAGGCTGTTTAGGAAATGCTCCTCTAAGCCCAAGAATCAAAGAGGGAGGGAATGGCTAAAACTGCAACTATATCATTTTATCATTTCCATATATGGAGCAGATTTCAGAGCTCCACGGTTGCCTAAAGGCAGATCTGGACTTAGCACAACCTCATGCAACATTTCTTACATTAAAACAGTTATTTTAATTGTCAAGAAAGTGATCAGCAAAAGAGGGATGCTCCTTTCTCCTCCTTTTCTGGCATTTCTAACTTTCACTCTGATTCAACTTCCAGCTTCAACAAAGCTTTGTCCTAGTCCACGTTTTGGCTGCCCTTTATTGCCCAGGACATTTTTGAAAAGGATTTTAGCCTCTGCAATCTCTATCAACTTGGCAACCTATAGCTGAATGATGTTTCTTCATCTGGATGCACAGAATCCTTGCTACCTGACAGCCTCAAGCCGAGTCCTAGGCATACCTCTCTCTTGTTGAGCAACAGTGTTTTTATAATGGGTATTATCCATGCGTAAAAGTGAAAATAATTGAAGATTAATTTTCCCATAAACCTGTTTTCTCCATTGAACTCGTCTGTGCTCAGTTTATCCACTGGTTCTGCATGAAAATAATAGCTTTCATTTCTATTCATAGTTCTGTTTATTCATGAAATTATTCTGGGTTTGTTTGTTGTGCCTTGGTTGTTTGAGAGATTTTTTTACTTGGTTCTTTGGGTTTATTTGTTGTTTTTTTTTTGTTCGGTTGTGGGGGTTTTGATTGGAGTTTTTTTGTTTGGGTTTTTTATGTGTATGTATGTCACTTATTAGCTGCTGGAAGAACATTCTGAGAAAAAGCGTGCCAATACTTGTGTTAGTAACAGAAGTGAAAGGTATTGCTGTAATGAATAATAGTGAAGTTTTGGTACAACTTCAGAAACTGAGAGATTCTTTAGGAAGAATAAGACAAAACTAGGATGTAAACACATTTCTGTTGTAGTTTATCCTATAAAAGTAATATTTGATGTTGTGCTCACATCCCCCTCATTCCTTTTTCAAGGGATTTGTTACCTTGAGCTCACTTGCCATAAGGTGCATCCAATTGTTAAGGAGATGAGAGAAACTGAGCCTTTAGTATTTTCGTGTCTCCAGAAAGTTCACTTGTAGAAAAATAAATCACTAAAAAAAACCTACACTTATTGGACATAGTATTATAGAAAAAAATACCATTTCTGGCACAGTGGCAGGTTTGAGTTGTGAATTGGATTTAAGGTGATCCTCTGTTTCCTTTGTTACTGATGACATTGATTTCAGTCTCCCCCAAGAAAATCAAGACATTAAACTTCACGAGCAATTGAATACCTTTAATTGCTTTTTAATTTTTGAGTTCTTATCAATTATGCACATTAAGAAGTATAAATAGCCTATTAATATATCATTTTAATCTTTGGGTTTACCCCATGGTTAATTCTTTTACTCTGTTGGAATATTTATTAATTATATGAATGTGTGTCTCAAAACAGTTGATACATTTATTTAGTAAATGATACAGTTGTTATTATTTATATGTTAAGTACCTCGGTGAAGGAAGATGAAAATTTTCATTATACCTGGTTTAGTTTCTTATTTGTTTTAATAACACACCTTTTAGTGTGCAATCTGCCTTCACCTGTAAGCAACTGTATCACAACTCAGTGTTTGCTAAAGTAAGACTCTAATAACAAGGATGGACACTAAGATATTCTTGACTAAGTTATGGCAAATAGAGGAAAAATGTCACTAGAGGATCTGGTTGTGGAGTAAGAAATCTAGAGCTTGAATCCAAGCAAAAATCTTTGAATTAAGGGTGAAGTGTGCTGCTTTTCTGATGTAAGCTATTCAGTTTTTAGTTCAAATAATTTCACAAAAGTAGCTCAAGTTTTTGAACAAGTGTTTAGTTATATTCGCCTTATGAAATATTCAATGCATTCTAGATATCACTGATGCCTTTAAAAACACAGGGAAAGAAGAAGAATAAAAAAATAAATTCCTATTTCTGCTTTGGGAATAAAAAAAATTCCATCTCGGTCCCTAGAAACTGATGCCCTGAGAAGGCTGACCTAGAACAGAGGCTAGACAGAGTTAAGCATAAAGTAGATATTTATTGAAAGGCTTTAAAGGATACACCTTGGGCAGTGCAAGAGCCTGGCCAGGGCTACACCCAAGGTGGATCTAAAAATGGTCACAAAATGGATGACAGGTCACGAGGTCTCACATTTTTAAAAGTTTTGGTCCATTTGCACATTGGGGTTAATTGTCCAGTCACAGCTTCAGGTTATGAAGTGCCATCCTTCTTGTTTTCTCTTTTCAGTCTACTGTTTATTCTTTTGGGCCTGAAACTTGTAATGATTGTCCTTGGTCTCAAGTTAGAAAAGGAATTGTTTTGTCTACCTACTCTGTGAAGAGAGCTCACTAACACATCATATGAAGCTCCAAACTACAGACCTAGGGAAAAATATCAAAGCTAAAACTTAAGGCATCAGCATCACACTAACAAGGGAGCTACTACAAATTTTGCAATTTGTTTTCAAGTGCCAGTGTAAGTTAATGAAAACTCTTGAAAACACTTCATAGGGAGTTGGAGAAGTACTGCAGGTAAATTCTGAGTATGAATGCAAAGCATTTTTAGTTGATATGTAGGCATTTTGGGGGAAAGCACCTCTTTTGGCAGCTGGCATTTTCATGATCCTTCATGCATATACATTTCATACGTGCATAGAAATAGTTGTGTATTTAGTGTATTATGATTTTCCTGGTCTAATTCACTAGCTATTAACAGGCTAAATAAAAGAACATGTTTCCTTGGGAGAGATGGAAAGAACAATAATATTTGAATTAGTGTTTCTTCTAATATGAAACTTGACTGATTATTATCAGATGGTTAGTATAGCATTAATATGTTATTATATTGTGTTTAAATTAATATATTATTATATTATACATTATAAAATATTAAAATATTATATTTGAATAAATTACATTACACTGTGGAAGTATAATAGTAAGCACTGTGAGTATCCAGGAGAACCTGTTATAGTGATGCTCCCCTGCACAATTCCTGAAGTCCACTGCTCTTTCTTGGTTGGTAGCCATTTTTCCTAGAGGTGCTCTGCAAATATAGCAGTGGTCCAGCAGGAAAAGGTGGGAGACACTTCAGGGAGTGCCTGATAATTTCAGGCCACTGGGCAAAAAATTAATGCCAATATTGTCACTAAGGCCAGGAGGTCACCTGTTGGGTGTGGTGGACATGCATGTTCAGAGCATTAAAATAATTCTTACATACAAAATCTTTTTTTCCTTTTGACCACTTACTTGACTACAGATATAGCAAGGACAGCATAAGAAAAATCACCATTTTGTTCCTTGTACATGGAATAATTGGCAGTATAATAATCTTGACATCTGTTTTCTCCCTTTTGTAACTCTTCTACATGAAAGATGAGTACAAAGCTATTTTGAATATAGGACTGAATTATATGACAATTTGAAAGGACATAATTTTCTTAAAGGTTTGACTGCAGGATTTTAAGGTCTTCTTTTATGCCATCTTGCTAATTATATTCTTCCCTCACTGAGCTAAGGTTAGTACAGACAAGATGCTTGTGACCACTTCTGTGACTTTTGCCCTTCCTCAAACAAATTGCCAGGTTTGGAAAGAAGCAAGATTCATCAAACTTTTAAGAAAACAAAAAGTTTGTCTTAAATGTCACAACACCTAATGGTAGTGTTTCCCCTCACAGCTTACCTAGACATCAGCTGGCTCAAAACAGAACTATTTTTTTTGATAGACCACCTTGAGCTTTACACAAATTCCTAGGATTTTGATAATTATTGGTTTTCTAACTGTATTCCTGCAAGCACAAACGACTGCCTAAGTACTATTTCTCAAAACCAAAGTAGCCGATTATATTTGATTTTCTGTAGGCAGTAAATCAGATCATCTGAGGCTGCAGAAGGCTTGTTGCTAGTCTATCTCCTCTAATATAGGTACTGCTTCTGAAAGAAAAGGGTCTGATCTTTCTCTTCTCTTATTTTACTTCATCTCATGTTTCTCTGCTTGCTCAAGAACAGCCAAAGGTGAAAGCTTTCATTTGTTCTGTTACCTTTTTCAGTATCTCTTGCTGAATTCCAAAAGAATTCTGACAGATCATCACAATTGTTTTGTACTTATGGACTAGTAAAAGCCCAATAAAGGATGGGTTTCTGTTCCTGGCAAGCTGCATAATGTGCCATGGATCAAGTTAGTCAAAGACATAGATCTTGCCAGTTGAGAAATAAAGATTCTCTTTATTTCTGTTTCTCTGATTTCTGATCTCTGTTTCTTTATTTCTGATTTCTCTTTATTTCAATTTAAGGCTGTGGGATATTTATCCTTAAAGATCTGCAAAGTGCTTCAGAATATGCATGAGAAATACAAACCTCTCCTGAGCAGATGAATAGGTGACCTACAGGAGCCTATCTGCAACCAACCCAGAGACACAAGCTCATTCCCAAGGCTATTAACTATTCCCATAGCTAAAGTTATAACTTAACATAACTGGAAAGTCATGTTGCTATATTATTAATAGCTATTTTATAGAATTTCTCCACGAGGGTTTTGTGCAGCCACTCTCTGAGGCTTCTTGCCAGTGGGGCAAATTTTCCACTCATGATCAGTACATGTGTGGTGAGGAACGTAAGAAGAAAGTGCAGCCTTAGGAAGCTGTTGTTTAGGAGTGCATCTGCTTCTGCATTAATGAATCTGTATATCTTGGAGAAACCAAGAAGCTTAGGCAAGGTGGAAGGTCAGCTGAAAATAAAATCAGAGGAAAACAAAATAAAATAGAACTCTAATTCTCTTATTGTTCAAGAGTTTTTCCCTGTGATTATTTAATCTAGTTACTATATCTGGAAGTAGCTGAGTGCAATATGTTGAGGAAATATTATAGCCATACATTTCAGTGACAAAATTCCTGCACATTTCTGGACTATGTTCTCATATTTTACTGTCAGCATTTTGTAAGGTCATGTCAAATTCCCTACTCAGGTGAATGTTTGGCCTCTGCCTTGCTGTTTTTCTAGTGAGCCTTACTGTTTTTTTAAACAAAGCTGGTTTATGCTCATGATTAACTATTTAATATGTTGCAGGTTCTGAGATCACAGGACTGTTATTAGGATGCTAGAAAATTTTGCCCAGGCATGACTAAGCTGAGTGAATAGGAAATATTGCTTTTAACTTTTAAAGTCTTAAAATATTTTTTCAAAATAAAATGTATTTGCATGATAGTTACAATCTACATGTTTTATGAGAAAAGTTTTTGAAGCTAAACAGTAAACTACGAATCAGTTTTCCTTATATATGAAAAATAGTTTTGAATATTAACGAAACATGCTGCAAGCATTTTTATACAGTCAATTCTACTTTGTTTTGATAAAATATATTCATAGTGTTCCAGATGGAATATCTAGTTGTCATAGCCTAACTTAAAACCTTATATGAACTCTGAAATGTATTATTAAAAATAATTAAAATGTTTAACTCAAAAAAGCAGCATTTTATAAATGAAAGGAGGAAATGGTACTTGTAAAATTATTTGGAAACATTTTTAAAGCACACATAAACCTTCCAAATATCATGGCAAGTTTATTTATAATAGGTGATTTATTTTATGATCAAAATACGTTGCATTCCCAAATTTTTGTCTCTACCCTAGCAAAAGTCCCCTTATTCTGAGAAAAAAAAACCAAAAAAAACGCTAAGAAATCCTAAAGAAAGACGTGCCTGTGGGTAAAAAACCTCATGATGCTCTCAATCTAGATTCTCAGTTACATAGTGAAAGAAAACAGTACAAGTGCTAAATAGAATAGATTCAGGTAATTTAATGGAAGACACCTATCAGCATCTAGAACAATGAAGTTTAAAAACATTTAAATAAATAAAACAAAGAGGACATTTTCTAAAAAAAACCCAAACTCAAAACACACAACAATGCCAAATAAAGAAACCTCACATTTGTCATACCTTGTTCTAGTTAGAATTAAATAGACATTGCTCATGAGTACAGACTGCTAGATGTGGAGAAAATATCTTTATCCTAGAGTCTAGTGTTGAGGACACAAAATTTCTTGGGATTTGAATTTCTAAGAAGCTTTGAAGCAATTAACAAGAAGCTGATGAAAACAACATAATCAGCTATTCATAAATGGGGAAAAAAGGAGAGAAAGCAGCTAGGGTTTTTCATATTGGGAAGACTTGGACCTGATGGTAGTCTTAATGAAGAAGTCTTCTCTGAAACGTTAATTTACATTCTATATTTGGAAATTATGGAAGATATTTTATATTTTGTTCTATAAGCGTGTAGTATGATATATAAAAGTAATGGCCTTAGGTCATAAGAGGGCTTGGTTGAAATAGGAGGAAAATTGGAAATGGACAGGAGGGTGCAGCACTAGAATAAATTAGAAGAATGTTATGATTGTAAGGACAAACTAGCTGTGGTAACCTCTGTTGAGTTTGAGGGGTGGGTTGCAATCTCTCTGGCTGTTTCCTGTAACCAGAGGAAATCATGGGGAATGCCATCTAGGCAGTTGCCTACAGTGGACTCGTGGTGGTTCTGCCTTACCCAAAGAATGGCACCAGCCCTGAGACTGCTCAAGAGCTGCACTTCATTCTGCAGCTCTCAACCTGTCCTAGACAGTGTTAATATGTCAAATCTGTCTTGAAGATGGTTAGTAATTTTAGTGTACATCTCAACAGAAATCACTTGGGGAATAATTGATACACTGCTGTGTAAAGCTATCTGGCATTTGAATACAAGAACTTACCTAGGAGAAGTATCTGTCCAATGTATGAAATCTTCAAGCTGTGAAATTAAAATCAGAGGGTGACTGGCACATGTTTTGTGCTGAAAACATTCTATTGATACTGCTACCGCTTTTTCTAACAGCACTCATGGTAAGCCTTAGGCATTTTCAAGCCCAAAGCTATTTCATTTTTCTCATGGAAGAAGCAATTTGCCTATTGTGAATGTAAATAAGGGTTGAGTGATCTTAGAAAAGATTCATTATAACATAAACACTTCTTCTAATGACTAAAAAATTTTATTTTTTTCTTATTGGAAATTTTATTTTCAGAATTCTTATAACTACTATTTTCAATATGGATAGGAGTTACCCACACCAGTGGTTTTAAATTACCTGTTGAGACTTGGTCTCAAATTTCCTAGATGACGTGCTAACTTTTACTAATTTTTCTTTTAGTGGGTGGGATTCTTATATCTGGGATGAAGTCAGTCATGTTATACTGTCTCAAATTACAATTTAAAAAACACCTGAGGATTCATTTTACAAATATCTGAACTATTTAGGTATTGTACAGTACAAAGAATCAGTTTGTTACTTCTTATAAAAACAATAGAAGTGGAAATCAAGTATATTTTCAGTATATCTAAAAGTAAAGGTTCAACTAATAAATAATACATACAGAAAACTTCTCAAATTCACTAAAAATTTTTAAAGATGCCTTCTAGTTTTTAAGCCTTGCTTAAATTAAAATTATTGATCTTACCTTAATCTCCTGAAAATAAAATAGAGAAAGGGATGGTATATTTTTAACTTTGTTTTCCAGATCTTTCAGGCCCTTAAAATTGATCGACACCAAACCAGTGATTCTGAGGAAAGGTGTGGGTCTAAAAGTGATAAAACTGTTACATAAGTTGCACATTATGTATGTTACTGTCCTGGTTTAGGGCAAAATTGGGAGAAAACCTCAAATGGGTTCCCTCCAGAAAGCAAATTTAAGTGGCCCCTCCCCCAACTGGTTCAGGAAAAAAGATTTCCTTGGTGGAAAGTGGAAAAAACCTGCTTATTTAACAGAAATTGAATAATATTAAACAACAAAATTTCTTGCTTTTCAAAGAGAGGGCAAATCCAGGCAAGTCCCTTTCATGTGGTGTAGCTCGGCTCGCTCAGTTTCTTATCAGTCCCTCTGGTGCTGGAAAGTTCCAAGGCCCAGGCCCCAGTGGGCCACAGGCGTGAGCTCCCGGGGTTTGGCTGGGTGTTCAGTCCAGAGCAGGCTTGCACAGATCCAAGAAAAAGGGAAAAAAAACAGTCCGGGGAACTTCTCTGCCTCAGCTAGCTAAAACTAACTAAAAGAGAAGCTCTGTCCCGCTGTCTGCGGGTGCTGCAAACAACACAGTCCAGGAGCGGGATGTGTGGGAGTGATGTTTTTCCTCAACACAAACTGCGGCTTCTTCTTCCCCCCCTTCTCTCTCAGAGCCAGTCTTAAAGGTGCAGAATGTAATATGTAGCATCAACAAGGCGACTGGGGATCCAAGCACCATAAAGTCACCCCAGGGCAGTTATAAAACTTTCAGAGAACAAAAAATAAAAGGAGGATGCAGTTTAGGTCATTTTCTTGAGTGCTGTTTGGAACCAGGCTTGGAAAAGCTCCTGTGATTCAAAGCACTACACTAGCATTTTCTGTGTACATAACTGGTCTTGTTGTAGCACAATCACAGAGCCTTGACAAACACATTTTTACAAGCCCGGTGATGACAAGGTGCTTGTTACCTACCTCTGAGACTCAGTACGCCAAAGGAGCAGTATTTGGCACCTTAATTGGGTAAATAGTAGTTGTTTGCTGGTAGGTTTATTACTATTTAAAAAAAAAAAAAATCTAGATTTTTTTTATGCTTATCTAGCATAAAGGTTATTATGAAAGGGAGAATGTAGCAAAACTGATACTGTCCTGTGTCTTCTTGTTATCAATAATTATGAAAGCTGCTTGCAATCTTCACATTCAAAACGTTGTACAGGTTCTTAGTTTTGCATAGATTTGCTACAGTTAAAATTAATAGCAAAGGTCCAACCATCTTTAAAGTGATTGGGTTAGGATACTTCAAATATTCTCATAGAGCAGCAACAAAATAATAAGTTTGTATTCCCTGTTTACAAACATATTAATATTCTGGTTTATGGCCATATCCTGGGCCAGTATCAGACTTGAATTTCAACACTGGAGTTTGTAATTCCTCATCATGTGCTCAGACTATTTGATCTAGACCTTGACATCCTCCTCTCCATAAAAAGGTGAGAAAAGAAATTAGTTTTAACATGCAATTGATTTCCTGAAATTCCATGAGACCGCTTCTCCTCATGATACTTTGCTAACAAGTTAACGATCCCATTTATTTTTTAATCAATACACAGCAAGGGACCCCAGTGACTTACCTCTCAGCTTTAGAAACATCTATAATTTTAGCCTTGAGGATGCCTTACAAAATTGGAACATGCAGTCGTTTTTATTCTCTTATGCTGAGGAGCAGATACTTGCAGGTACAAAGGAGTAACCCATTCACCATATATTTGGAGGCTCAAAGTTTGAACAATTTAGTGTATTTTTGCTCTGTCACGTTTGGACAAGAGATTGTAATTTGTCTTTAGCAGAAACTCAGTACTGCTTATTTATTAAAAAAAAAGGCATGGAAAGTGAATATACTTGGATCTAAGGGATTTCAAAAGCGATTTATCTATGCAATAAAAGAATGAAGTTACATGAAAAAAAACTATGAAAGCTGAGATCCTCCCCACTGTTTATTGTAATACAACTTGTAATTGGAGTTTTTATTTAGTATCAGTCTTGCCCAAATGCAGTAGAAACTGCAGCCAGTATGAAGAAATAATCTGCTCTTGAGACCTAATTCACCACTCTACAAGGCATTTTGTATGCATTTTATAACTAATATTGAAAGACTCTAGTTATTTTCTAGTAATAGATGTTATGTGTGAGTCATGAGAATTTATTTTGGCTTAGATTACTGCCCACTATTAATACTTCAGCATTGTGAAAATATCCACAAAAATTCTAAAGTTTCATATTTGTGATTCTTGGGGCTGTCCCATGTGAGGTTTGAAGATTTAAAAATTGTTGTGGGTCTCTACCAACTCAGAATATTCTGTGATATTTTCTTTTTCTTTTCTTATTTATAAGTGCTCAGGACTGCAGTCAGACAAACCCATCTGCCACTCTCACAGATATGGTTCCTAGAAGTAAAATTAAATGGTTGCTGAAGGCACTCCTTAATCTCCATAGAACAGTCAGCCTGAAAATGTAGCACTGCTAAGCTTTTCTGTGTAGGGACGACTTAAAAAGCACTTACTGTCATGAACAGTCCTTTCCTTCTCAGGGCCCCACAGTAACACGCACTTAGGTCTTACGGCTACCTATAAGCAATGAATAGTTCTATTGACATCATGCATGCAAAAAAAGTGTTTTACTGGATCAAGTTTATTTCAGGGGACTTGTCAGATGACAAAAGGTTTACAGAATTAGATACACAGACTGACATGAATAAATTTCATCAGAACATAGGAGATGTAGGGGGGCAAGAAAAGTCAGGGATAGGTAAAAATAATTATGTAAGTAAAAATTATTTTCTAATTTTGGTTATATTGATTCCATCTCAAAGCAAATGCAAGCACAGAATTAAATAAACACAACTGCTGTTTACAACACGTGTGGAAAGGTTATAGATTGGAGGCATTTGCCATTCCCATTATGGATACATGTCTCCTTGCCTCCTACTCGTATCAGATCTAGCTGGAGTCAAAAGGCTTTGTCTGCACAGATGCACAGTTTCCATTTCCTTTTCTGAAACTCACACTTTAACAGTCCATTTTGCTGAACTTTTCCCCTGATTGCTATTGTTATTCAGGTGTATGTCTGTGAAATATGCTATAAAATGTGATATGCCTGCTTGCTGTACTAGCTGCAACAGATTTCAAAAATATCCTTTGAGCTCACCACTCTTTCTCAGTGATGTAATTAAGGGAGAAAAAATTGTTCCAGCCTCCCTCAGCTAAAAGCTTTGAAGGGGAAAAGTCCTTTTTAACACTTGGCTAGTGCATGCTGGTGGTCCTCTAGTGTGTGGTATGTATATCTTCTCTGTACAGGTCTGTGTGGGATGGGATTTCCCTGTTCTGGGACCTTTGAAATAAATTAATTTGCTCTGGGGAAGCTGAAGAAAATAAGCCCTTTGCTGGGAAGCTGTCACCTGGTAGGAACATCCTCTGGGGAAAATGGACATGACATGTGACAGCCACCTACATATATTTGCTAGGCATGAAGATTTTGTTAAAAAATATTTGTGATCCTTTTCAATAGAGTAGTGCATATATCAAGAAATGAGTAAGAAGAAATATCAATAAATATTTCCTCCTCACTAAATTAGAGGGAAGGAAAGAGAAAAATTAATTTCTTGCAGCTGTGTTTCCACTGTTGTGGTAAACCTCATAATCATGAACAAATATTTGAGCACTACCATGCTATTAGGGGTTAAAGCATCAGCAGGAAAACTAAAGTTACTGTGTCCTGCCATTGTTATGCAATTCCACACTTCAGACCACTTCTCAAACAGGACAGAGAAGGAGAAGTAGTTTTAAGATAATATCTCTATTAGTACTTCAGCAGTTCTTGACGTGCCTGGTTTTGCCAGCAGAAAACCCAAGGGATGGGCAGCAGGAAAGCCTCAATGTGCCTCCAGGAGGTCTGTGAAGTTTGGGTGGGAGGGCAAGAAACCTGCAGGACCTGTGTGAATTACTCCCACCCCTGGGAGAGACCCATGACCACCGTGGGCATCCTGAGAATGGTTGAAGTGTGCTGAGGAAGCCATGTGCCCTGCGGTTTGCAGACAGCCAGGAAATACCACATGTCATGCATAAACCACTGGAAACTGAGTTGATGTTTGCCTGTACTAGTTCCAAAGGCCTTATGAAGACTCTCAATGAGGGTAGGACAGAGAACTTGCCTCCCATGTTGACTTACTTTGGTGAAATCAGTAAGACAGCACCATTTTCCAGAAATTTATTATGATTCATAATCTGTATGTAAATTGCATCACAAATTGTGCCAAACCACCACCATTGTTACAGTGCAGGAAATTATGTGTTGTTTACAGGCACACTCTCTAGTCAGTTATTGATTTAAAGCAACCAATCTATTACAGAATTGCAGTGCCTTTCAAAAATAGATTTTCTGCAGGTATAGCAGGGATTATTAAATTACTAAAATGAATTATCTGTCATTTTCATTTTTATTTACATTACCAGTTTCAAATCATACTCGAAGAACAGCATGTATTACAAAACAAACTGCACAATCTTATAATATATTTTCTTTATCTTACCATTCTATGTCCCAATTAAGTATCTGAATAATACATTAGATATTAATTTTTAATGATAACTATACAGATTCTCATTTCATAAATAAAGATAAATATGTAAAGCATTTAAATCCATGTACTGCAGAAGACACAGAAGTGTATTGAAAATCCTGTGGTGTTTTTCACTGTTCTATGTGTTTCCAGTGTGAAGAACCTGATTGTTCCCTTTTGGGCTTTTTTTATATATATAACTCTCAACACTGGAAAGAAAATCTTCCTCTTTCTGCATCTAGGGTGTCATTTAATTTAGAATTTAATGGAAAAGCAGAGTTTGTGCAGCTTCCAGCAGAGGGACAGTCAACTCTTTCAGCCGTTTACCTCCAAGAATATCTGAATTCCTGTGTGAGACAGCACTGTACATGTTCACACTGCTGTTTCCAACCCAGATACTTTCTTATACACTTTCTTAGGAACAGATCTGAGGCAAAATTTAGAATATACAAGCTCTGGGGGGGGAAAAAAATGGGAGAAAAAAAATTGGAAGAACGGGGTGTGTTAAGTAAGGGTGTGGTAGAGATCTTCATATATGTAAAACAAGATGTGAATTAGAAGCAAATAAACTCTCTTTGTGTTAACTAGGCATAAGACAACTTAAAATCAAAAATGGTAGTAGAGGAATTTCTTTACAAGAATTTCTTTTTATCTATATAGACACTTAGACATTCTAATATAATCCTTATGTACCCATTAATCATCAAACTTTAATAAAGCAAGTAAAGTTAACAGGAATGATTGTGGTGCTCTTGGTTCCCAGTTGCTGCTGGAATTTGGATGTTTCAAACTCTCTTCCAAAATCCTCTTGTACAGTGATGGTGAAATATGGAGTATTTTGGACTGTAGTCTTTAGGTGCATATGAAGCATGTGTTTAATTTAGCCATAAGATCAGTGCCTACTTCTACAGCTATCAAGTTTCAGTAGACTCATTCCTACAGTGAACAGTATACTTATTTAAAAAAAAAAAAAAAAACAACCAAAGTGAATTATAAATGCATTTAAAATCTAGAAAACATGATAAATATTTTCTTCCTTCCCATATCATGTACTGGAAAAAAAAAATTTGATTTCCACACATTGAATAACGGAAAGTAAAAACATATTTTTTCCATGGTATAATGGAGCTCAAATAGTTTCATTAAACATTGGTTGATATGAAAGAGAGATCATTTTCAACAGGGAGAGTGGTTTTTTTTTAATGGCACAATTGGATTATGAGGAAGAAAGGGTTTTTGGCGGGGAAAAAGAAAAGCTGTTAGGCTGCTTGAGAAAACAACATAATGTGGTTGTATCTTATGGCAAAATAAAAGATAACAATCCTCAAACTCCTACGCTTAGTATATACTCATGGTGTAATTTTCCCCGTTTATTTCCACTTTTTAGTTTAATCCTAGGATATGATACTGCAGAAACATTACTGAGTTTTATGTTACTAATGAGCATGTACTGTGGATTATCATAATTTATTTCTGCATGATCCTGGTGCTTTCTTGACTAACTGGCCATTAAAAGAAAACAAAGCAAAAATAGCAAAAAGCCCCCAAACCTCAAATCAGTTGCCAGGGTGTTAAATATGTTGTGTCCACCCCCACCTCTCATTTGGGAAGGAAGAAAGCAGCACACATGTGACAAGGATGCAAGCAAAGTTCATTTCCTTTTATGTCTCATTGGTTTCTATCGTTTTTCAAGAAGCAAAAATGGGTTCACTGACACCCTCAGCTAGCAGCTTGCCTTAAACCTTCTTCAAACTTGCCACTTGCAAAGCTTTTCAAACTAGCCAAGACTTTCCAAACTGTGCCATAGTGGTCTGAGATGGGCCTCCTTTGGTTTCTCCTGCTGGGGAGCCCTTCTGTCCTGAACACAGTACTTGAACATCCTGCTAGACAGACTGGAGAACACGAGTGACACTGAGGGGCAGAGCAGTAGCCCCACAGGCTTCTCTGGTGTTATCAGCACCTCCTGCACACAACAATTGGATTGTGTGCCAACCATCTGTTCCTGTGAATCTTCAGTTAGGATGAAAGCTGAAAAGTCCTCTCTTTGAGCCACACAGAGCAGCATGTACTTCAGAAGATATTTTGTCTGATAGTTGATCTGCTATCTTATTGTAGCTGCAGATCTCCTCAGGAGAAAATTAAATTTTAGTTTCTCAGATTCCTGGAGATTGTTAATGGGCTGAAGGACTGAACTATGGCATAAAATACAACACAGTCCTTTCCTCCATTTCATTGTCTGATTCTTTCCCACCAGTGTTTTTAATCTATTTTTGTAGAGATTTTGCTTTCCTGGGGTGCACCTTTTTCTGGTTTAGCATATCAGTGGAGAGACAAGCATTCCAAATATGCCTATAGACACATGGCACAGGTTTGGGTTTTGCTTGCACAGGCCAATGCAGGTGAAAGTCATAGGTTTCATTAAGACAGAGTGCAAATAATGGTCTTTAAATGTATTTTATCAGTGTTTTTTTTAACTTTTTAAAAGTTATTTGTCTCAGCAGGGAGCTGAGCCACAGAGACAGTTTTGCCTTCCACCCAAGCCCTTTTCTAATGAATTTTACCATTCCAAAAAGATTTTAAAGTACAGTATTCAATCTCCTGCCATTTATCTAAATTATTGCTAATTCACGTTTATTTCTCTGCTATTATGTCAGTCAGTTACAGAATGAGCATATTTTGCAATACAAAGAAAATATTTTAAAGAATTTCATTTTCTATTTTCTGAAATTGTTATTAAGTCACTTCATTTTGCCATCATTATTTGAGCTACTTACATTTGAAAAATAGTGGAATGCATTTCCTTCATTTTTAGGGCATAATCAAGATTTTGAACAATACTTCTGGAGAAGTAATCCTTTCTTTTTTATCCTCTTGCTGGCTAAGCTGTTTCCCTTTAAGAATGAATGGGTGTCAAAATCCCTTCAGTTTGGCATCTTGAATGTATAGAAAAGAACAAATATATCCTTAGGGAAACTGGTTTTAGCTCTCAAAAAGGCAAGAAAAGGAACATAAGAAGTTATCCCTTTTTCTACCCTTGTACCCTGCACTTCGACAATTTTGAGCTTCATTTTCACTGTTTAAAAGCATGTGATTGATTGTATGATAAATAGTTATGTTATCCATCCCTTTCTAAAATCCTTGTGAATACAAATAAATCATCGTAGCTGTACTGCAAGAGCTGATAGAGAAGCACAGATTTAATAATTCCTTCCATAGTTACAGGGAGTTACCCTGCAGTACTTTCCCTAGCTTGTATTTCTATTCCTACTGCTCTTCTGCAAAATCTGGGAATACAAACATTACATCTCCAGCATCCATATTTTCCTCCCTGTAAAGCAGAAATGATAAAATTCCCTGGCATTAATTAACCCTGTACAATGTTAAAATGTACAATGTAAAACCAAAGTTACAGAGTGTTACATTTGAAACCATATTGAACTTTTGTAAAACCTTTCCTTGCATTATATAATACAGAAATGTGTAAAACCACAGCACAAAAAATTATTACTTGATAGATATTTTGGAATTATTTTCCTTTAATTCCCATCCTCATACTTTCTTTGTCACAGTACAGAGAAGCAGCTATAAGAATAAATTTAGTTAGTATTATAGGGTAGAACATTTGTCTGCATTCTTCTAATGCTCTAGTGTTTTACCTTCTCTTTTCTCTTTTAAAAAATGAAGATAAGTAAAAGAAAAACAAAACCAATAACAACCCCCCAAAAATGCAGAAGGAAAATGTTATTTCATTCCCAGCAAATTTAATGAAGTTTGAATAGCAGAGTGGTACCTTCTGAGATGTCTTCTGTGTAGTTCAAGAATATTGCCATCTCCTGTAGCATTGTCCTCTTGATAGGATTTATTATAGAGAAAAATCTGCCCATATTTTGCCACACTCTTAGGTCCCTTGTCTAAAGAATGCTGCCATGTTGAAGTAGAAGAGAAAGTGGAAGAAAGGAGTTTGGTTATCTACATGGCTTAATTCTGAATTTAGTGGTTTGTCATCTTTTATTTTAATTTCAGTAGGCTTAAGGAGGCCACTTCCTTGTCAGGGTAAGCCCTAGCAGTACACCCCAAGTGCCAGTTAACCCCATAAAAATCTCCTTATCAATTATCTTCTGTGATTTTTTAACAGTCTTGTCTTAGATTTTTTGCTGGTCATGCTTGGTTTCTGACTGCTGTGGATGGTGATGCAGGAAGTCTGTCTTAAAAAGAAGACAACTGCAACTTTTACTCAAGGGAAAAAAAAAATTCAAAAAGTCCTGAAGGTCTTCAGGAGATGATTTGCTGACCTGTACAGTTCTGTGTCTCTGTGAAGGTCTTTTCCAAGGAACATCCAGCAGATGTTATGAAACGTCATCAGGTATAAAGCACACAGATGTCATTAAGGGCTTTATTTTATTTTATTTTATTTTGTTTTTATCTGACAGCTTCATCACTTGCTTGTAAAGAGAACGTCCTTATCCAAAAGTATGTTTAGTTTTATGAAATTCTGACGTTTAACATGAAGTATTAAGAGTAATGGGGAAAAGCTAAAGAAATAAACATATGCATTGTTAACTTTAAGGCCTTTTTTTAAATAATATTCTGAGGAAATGAGACAAAATCTAAAAAAGCATTGCTAGATGACTGCTTGTTTTATCAACGGTTTTGACTGTCTTTTGCAAACTGTCTTTGCCTATTTTATTGGAAAGGGAACTGTTTCTTATTTCCTGAATTTGAAGTACACTAGCTATACTAAGTATAATGTGCTGTTATGTTGATAATGATGGTGCTTTCCCTCTAAAAATCACTATAAACTTGAAAGAAATTGTTTTGCATTTGAAATAATATTTTCAATATGTCAGTATTTGAAGCTATAGGCACTACCTATGCCATGTGGTATACTACAATGGATTCTTCCCCATTTTTCCCTGCTAGAGGAGAGGGACATTAGAGAGTAAAGGGGATCTAGCTGACAGAACACTGACAAGAAAGAAATCACCAATACTGTCTCTGTGATATAAGAGCAGAGACAAGGGATGTCAAGGGATGGGGGATGCAGACACATCTGATTGGAAGGCTGCACAGTCACCTGCAGATGGGGAGCTGCTCAACAATTCTGGTTTCAGCTCTTGCACAAGGTATATAGAAGCAATAGAAGTATCTCCTTGTCTTCCTGCCTACAAATTTGGTAGCTGAATTATATTCTAAAGATATTAACCTTCTATGAACACCAAGACAGTCTTTCAAGATCTCATTTGATAGACATTCAGGATAATAGTACCGATTAAGGTTTTTAAGATGAAAAAGTGGGGTTTTTGTGAGGGATTCCTGTAGGCCTGAAAATGGAGCACCTTACAAGATCCCAAGCAAAAATGCTTTGTCAGAGCTTCCCAAATGTAATGTCACTTTATGCCAAACATATTGGTCAGGTCATGAGAAGACTCGTATAGGAGATAATTAATAAATAATCCTGAAACTGGGTAGGTTTGTTCCAAAGTAATTAGTCTTTCACTTATATCACAAGAGCGTCTATGTGGAAGTGTCAGTCTGTACAAAACTGCTTTCATGAAACTGCTCCCACTGAATGTAAAGGAGTTTGATTCTTTTTTGCCAGCCTGATGGCATGAAATGGAACCTATGAGTATGGTAATCTGTATATCCTGGATTTGTGGGACAAAATATGAGATGTCCAGTAGTTTCAGGTTTGAAGTCAGTATCTTGTCAACTCTTAGATCCTATTGGGTTCAGGAAATTGAGATATGAATCTGTAAACAAACATGTGATATGTGAAGATTTCTTTGACTTGGAGTGACACTTCCTTTAGGAGAGAACTCCTTATTCTCTTTTTTGTTTGTGGAAAAACCTAAAATAACTGAGTCTAAGCTATTGAAGGAAAGCAAAAAAAAAAAAAAAAAAGGCCAGAATTAAAAGATTAAAAGAAAATAAAAATTGTAAACTGACTATGTGTCATTCATATATTCCTGTCTTCATTCAGAATATACAGATACTGTGATTATCTTTGATGTTTCTTCATTCTAAATCACTAAAAATTTCATAGATTCACTTTGTTGCTATTACTACTCAAATACTGACAATTTAAATGCAACTTTCCTCCAGAATCCAGAGAGCAGTCTCCCTCTTTCCCCTGCCTGCAGAGCTTGCATTGTAGAATGAAAATAATATTGAAATCTTTATTGACATATACGTATTGAATGGTGAAATTAGTGTAGCAAATAGCTGTATAACTGGTGCAGAACAGTGTGCTTTTAACACTGTACTATAAACGCTAAGAGTTGCTACAGACAGCTGGTGATTAATAAGCTTTCATTTATTTCTCTTTATTGTTTCTGTAAACAGGTATTGATTAAAGTAGTAAGTTCTACTGGATTGAACATCTTCAGATGTGGTATCTTGTTCTTGAATGTGATAAGAGAATTTTGGAAAAGTCAGCCATTTGGAAACAAATGATCTTTTGAGGTCTTTTGTATTGAAACATTCAGTTTGCCAATGGAGGAGACACCAGGCATTTTTTATTTCTCACAAATTTATAACATCCGTTATTTTTTCCTTACATTGCTGTCTATAATGTGGAATGGATTTGCTCTGGAACCAAGTTACTGAATAGTAGGTTGAATATTATAATTACCTTCCTTGAATATGTGAATACAAAGTAGAATTTTTGGGGCAACTTTAAATACACACAAATCGCAAGCAGTTGTCTTAGGTTCTCACAGATTTTAGCACAATATCCCTTGTGATCCATGAGCCCATTCATCACTGAAGTTCCATACGATAACAATTTTCCTTTGGCCTGGGATATTGTATTCCAGCTTTTATCCTTCTTCCTAGAGCCTTGTCATGGGGTGACTTTAAGATAGTTTTGAGAGCTAAGGAAGCTGAAGCTGCTGGTGGCTGATGGGAGTCTTTCCTCCTGACCAATTATCAGTCATTTCTAAGAATTGACAGCAGTTTTGACCACTGAAAAGTGAGATCAACTTGTGAACCCCACCTTAAGATGTAAAGCCAGAGTTCTCTTGTTTCTTTGTGTTTCTGGCTTCTGACAAGGTAACAAGGCTCTGTCTTGGCCTCCTCCCCCCTCCAGGCCGGACAAGGCCGCAGAGGGCGGGGGGGGAGGGGAGAGAAACAGAGCTGGCCAGCCTGGTTTAGTTTGTAGTTTCTGCTGCTGGACTGAAACCTGACACCATGAACACTTGCAGCTTTTCCAAGATCTTAATTCTTTTATTACTTAGATAAAACGTACAGATTACTCCTTTTTGTCAGACAGAGACAATCAACATGAAGAAGACATCATAAAACCATCAAAGACAGTGAAGAAAAGAGTTAAGTTTTAGATGGGGAAGAGAGAATAAGGAGATGCTTTAAGCTGAAATATTTTTCTGTTAAAGCTATGGAGATGGACGATATTGTTCTGAAAAAAACTCCTTTAATTCACTACAGAGTATATTGGGAGGAATGGAGTGTTCAAAGTGTAGATTTTGAGCAAAAGGGAGAGTAATTGTGATACAGTGAGGTGCTGGAACAGAGAGAGGCAAAGATTTGAGGCCACTTGAGGCAATGAGAAAACTGTTTTTCTAGAGAAGCTTACAGAGACAGATGAAGAGAACTTTTGCCTTTGAATAACTCATCCTTAAAAAATAACATCCCTAGACTCATTGACCCATACACACCTCAGAGTGATGTGAAATGGGAGGAGTGACCTGATGACAGATTTCCAGGCAGCTGGCATCAGAGAAATGGAAAACTATAACAGAAATAGTTTTCTTGTGAGAAACTCCATAGATTAGCAGAAGAAGACTTCTGTTTCTCTACAAAGGCTGATGAAAAGACTCTAGCAGGAATTAGGACTGTTTTAAACACCAAAGTTCCAATGTTGTTTGTCTCTATGTTGTCATGTGAACAAGGGAATGGTGGGTAGTGAGAGATAAAAAGGTTTTCTGGAAGTTTATTCTGGTGTTCTTATTCTTGTAGTTTTGTTAATAAATTTTCTTTATTCCTTTTAAGTTTTAAGCCTGTTTTGCTCTTGTTCTAATCCATTTTCCCACAGCAAGAAATAAGTAAGTTTTCTAGTAATTTTTTTAGTTACTGCCTTAAAACCACGACATTTATTTAGTGCATTGGCCAGGAAAACGAAATTAGCAAATCTAAACCACTACAAGCCTGTTGTCAGATGACTTAGTTTCTAGCACTACTATTTTCAGGAGATATAAGGCAAAGGTGACTTAATGTGTTTTCTGTAGTCAAGAAATCCTGGAAGTCTGTGATGTCAAGATTTTGGTACATATTGCAGTGAGCTTCACAAGGCCCAGAGGTGATGTAACTCATGCCTGTGGCTAGAAAAGCAGAAAATATACCTTCTTGGGTGCTTTGTTCTTGGACCATTGTGCAAGGAGCAACTGCAGCCTGATCCATGTATGCTATTTGAATGAAAATTTCCCAGGAAAGCTTTGTGCTAAATGGGGACAGAAGTTGACAAAGTGCAACTGGTGCTGACAGGGAACATCTTGAAAAATCAGCAGCTGTGCAATAAACCCTCAAGTGTCAGCAACTACACAGGAATCCTTTATGGTTGCTGTAGGTTATTCCTGACACAAGACTGTAGCTCCTGTCAGGAATGGTTTTATATGTTTCCAGCCCCAAGCAAACAGGCAGCAATGTGTGTGTTGTAGCTGCATCGATTACACTGCTTCACAGCGCAGAAAATTCATCCTGAGAATGAGGAACAGTTAAAACAAGACTTCAAGTCAAACTTCTTTTAAAAAATAGGATTTATTGAAGTCCTTGTCTTGTTGTCTTTTCTATAATTAGATGATGTTTTAAAAAGATCTTGGTAAATAATGAGAAGCTGATTCACCCAGGGATAATTTTAGCCACATTCCTGATTCAGACTTGCTGTCAAAAATATGCAGAGCAGAAAGGTGCTAGAAAACTCCTCTTAGCTTGAATTCATTATCTTCAAAAGCACTGGGTGCATCACATCTTGAAAGCCTCGTATATTTTATTTCTAAAGAATGTCTCAATATTTTCAGACAGCAGTTGTTACTGTGAACATCTGGAACTTGATGTGAAGCTGTGGCACATGTAAATCATTACAATATTGTCTATAGTCATGAAACTGGTACTGAAAAGTTAATGACAAACAAACTAAATGCACTCTAGTCATCACTGATATTTTCATCTCCTTAGGCTTTCTTTCAAAAACTCTTAAATTACACTCTGGTTGAAAATGTTACAGCTCAGGGTGGGAGAATCGAGTAACAGCAGCACAGTAAAAGTTAGCAAATGTGAATACATTATTCAGTTCTCTTTATACAATTAGATTTTCAAGAGTTTAATGGAAATATTGCCTGCATCAATCTAAAGATTTTGTGAAGCATCTTAGTTTGGAGACATAAAAGTTTTCTATATACAAAATTGCTTGTTGGAATTTCCAGACGGTCATAGCATCAGCTGGTGTCGTATTCCTGAATAACTAAAAATTATATAAACAACTAACATTTATAATGTGACATCAGTCAAAGAGAGGTATATGGTTCCTGGCAGTTTCTCTGTCACAAGATGATGAGGTCCTGATGGAGCCAAGGCACAGTAAAGTCCTTCACATTTGCATCATTCAAATTAAGAGACTTCGTTCCATGGGTGCCTGAGCAAGAATTGCAGGCAAGTTGTTCATAAATGTCCTTGTGCGTAAATGGGTATTTTATCCACACAGTGTATCACAGAAGTCATGTCAATCTTGCATCACAAAATGTTTACACAAAATTAAAAATACTTGCTAGTCATAGAGAAATATCCCAATAGGTATTTTACAGGGTGATTCAAATTTAGCTATAGCTGATTGTCTCAGTGTCACAATTGTTTGTGGATATTTCTTTTTCAGAAGGCAAAACTTATTAGTGTCTCAGGAATGAATACCTGTTAATTTTTTTCCCTGATGCCTTTGATAATAATCATGAGCAGGTCATTTTAGAGTCTCAGCTTTTTGAAAAGTCTAGCATTTTAAAGTAAAACTGTTTAATTTGGAAAAATGGTTAATGTCAAACTTATGTGTATGGGGTGTGCTATTTTCTCCTTTTCTGGTTCTACGCTGTTTCATCTAGCTTTCTCATAAATCCTCATTGGAGCTAAGAGCATGATAAAAGTAACAGCTTTTGTCTCAGAAGTGAAACTGCAAACTTGGGTGGTAGTTACACCTCAGCTGGTTGCAAAGGAGGAAAAAACTGTAATTTTGGTGCACTTAGAGTGAATAAGTTAGATTTCCTTTGAAGAACTACAGATCTGTCCTTAATTTCTTTAAGAGGAAGATCAGGAAGATGCTCCTGAATGCAAAAGTTATGAGACCTAATTACTGCTGCCCTCTGGTTCGGTGACAAACACGGTTTTGGGTCCTGGTGGGACTTGGCAACTGTACAAGTCAGCTGCAGTGAGTGACAGTCTAGTAAAGGTAACTTAGATATTTCTAAGTGACATAACCATGTCACTGCAAGCAGGATGATTTAAGCCAAACTGACAAGTCTGCAAACCAGAGCTAGGTCAAGAAGCACTGCCTCACACATCATTCCTCTGCACAGCACAAAGCACAGATTCCCCAAAGAATCTCTTGCCTTTAGCTTGTCTTCTCTCAATCCCAGACCTACTGAACTAATTCTCTAACCTGGCTATAAAGCTTAAAATAGCTTTTCTCTGTCTCCAAAATGAAACTTTCTCTGTAGCAGGTAAAGAAACACTACTCTATTCATACCCATATAAAATATTTTGCATGGTTCTTGCCTTCCTGCACAGAAACAAACATTTCATTTCAGCTACCTCAACTCCCAGTGCCGAGAGATGAAAGTAGACCAGGAATTTCATCTGATCATTTGTTCACACAGATACAATACTGAAATATTCCAGCATTCACATCAGTGAAGATATTTACAAATAGTTTTCTCTTCATTGGTTTAAATTCTATGTTGAGTTTTTTGATATAGCCTTTATATAGTAATATAAGGAGCAATTACATCAATGTCATTTTTTATCAGATTGTCATTAAAGTGTCTGTTTTCAATATGCACAGTGTCTATGGCAACTCTTCACGGGCTACCAACAGATTCTCTGCCTTAGTCTTCTTGTCACCAGGCATTATAGAAGTGATGAGCTCAGTCAAAATGTGCTATACAATGGTTATCTCAATTTTCTGGTTCAGCAAATTACATTGCTCCAGAGGTTTTGTGGTAATGGTTTACTGTAGTACAATGTAAAATGTAATGGTCTGGAGAATATTGGTGAGCAGCTAAAGGCCAAACTCATGGAGCTGTTTGAGCTAATTCAGAGATAGTATTTGAGGTTGTAGTAACATCCTTTTATACATTCAGTGCTAAATATAAATGCCTTTAATCAGTCTGAAATAGAGACTGAAATAGGCTGCTAAATATGAAGTGCTGCACATCTCTGGTAGTCATAAACAGTTTCTTCTCACTGGCCAAACTGATAATATTTCAAAGGTTTTGAGACTTTACTGTAGCACTCTTGATTACTTTCATGGACATTTAGACTGCTAAAGCTTCAATATTTTGGTATGAAGCAGAAGGTGTTGACAAGAGGGAAGACTGTTTCAGACCCTAACTTTCTAAGGATTTCTGGTGCCAGAGAGTGTTAAAAGACATAACTGGAAGGACCCTTTTTTACCGAAGTCATAAACTGTGTATTAGAATAAGCATATAGATATGAAATTGAAACCATGTAAACAAAAAGTCCAACACAATGCCTAGTGACAAAACAAGTGTGAGTATGAAAACAATGTAATGAATCTTGGACACATCACACATCTTTGAGAGCTCTTTACAAAAGAATGAGTTTTGAGATTCCTTTCACCTCCAATGAGCAAAAAGGTTTTTCTTACGCCACTTTGGTATTGGAAGCACCAACTTGGCTTCAAATGTTGCCTTTGACACTGCATCCAGAAAATCCATGAGTAATTCTAAAAGTTTCCATTAAATTTTCTCACTCTCTCCCTTTATTTCGAAGTCTCTTTCTACATCCACTTTTGACTACTGTTTTCTCACTGTTTTCTCTTTCCTTTTTTATTTCCCTCCTGGTTCCCTAGGGAGATTAGGTTTATGGTAGTTAAATGACTCATAGAAATAGCTAAGAATCAAAGCTTGCAGGCCTGGGAGTCTAACAGAGTAGGCTGAAACACTGGGTTGCTTTCAAATTTCATCTTTCATCTTGCCATGGCTCAGCTGTCTGTGAGTTAACACTCTTAGTTTGGATGTTCCCATGTTACAATCAGATGGAGAGAGTTACTCTGGTAAAATACAGGATCATAGGCAAACCAATGTTCTTACTGGGTGGATGCACAATATGAATTATTAATGAACGGTTGTTCAAAAAGGTGAACAATAATGCCTCCAGTAAGGTAATTTTTACTAAAATTTAAGAGATTTTTAGTTTAATAATAGAAAACCAATTTGGAGTGTTAACACTGACTTGAGCTTACAGTTTAGACACAAACAATCAAAAGTAATTTTGCATAGCACAGTGATGTCTTTTTTGTTTGGCTGGGAAATCTAATCCATTCATTTATATTCATCAAAAGAAGCATTTTGCAATGCAATGTGTGATCACACCCCTCAAAGTCCAAATTACGTATAGTGTTTTTGCAATATCTTTATAAAAATGAGGAAGAAAAAGTCATACTATTATCTTTCCTTCTTTTACTTCCAAAGATGCTAATTTCACTGACAGGAGAGGATTAGATGTACTAAATGGAAAAGAAGATGAAGAATGTTGGGTAAGGAATCCAAAGTATTAAACTGAGCTCCCCAAAATTGAAAAAAACTATTAAAAAAAATCAAATTAATAAATATCTTTCTCTACTCTCCACACTCCTCAAATACTCCTGAACAAGGATTCCAGATCCCTTACTCCCTCCATATTCCTTACTTGTGGCAACCCATCTATTTCTTTTGAGAGTCTCATCCAAAATAGGGAATCAAGCCCCCCTCAGCAGTAATTTGTCTATAGACTGTTTATATTACAAGGTTGTTCTGGAACTAGGCAGGTTTAAAGGTCTTTAATGGCAGAGGGGTTAGGACTAGGTGATCTTCAAGGTCTCTTTCAGCCCTTAACATTCTGCAGTCGTATAACCCTATGAAATATTTCCACATTGTTTAATGAAAATTACTGATTCATGCAATTGTAAATTTTTTTTGGCTGGAAGGGACCTTAAAGACCATCTAGTCTCAATACCCCCTGCCATGGGCAAGGACACCTCCTACTAGACCAGGTTCTTCAAGGCCTTGTCTATCCTGGCCTGTATATCATATAGTTTGGTTTAGGTGGAATAGATATAAGTGTTTTAGAATAAGATTAGGAGGCTTGGATTTTTCCCCAGATGGAGAGACAGTGACTTCTTTCAGTTTTAGCACAACAGAAGTTTTTGCAAGTTAGAAATGGAATTAGTTAGGGCTAATACCCAAACCTCCTTGCACTACTTCCTTGCAAGAAATTTCACCCTTCTTTTCTAAATATTAGATGAGTTTACTTTGCCTTGCTTTCACATTTCCTTTGCATTTTCACTGGACTGAACAGTATGAGCTCAGAAATGTTCTTAGTTGCCAGCTTCCTCCTCCAGACATGTTACTGTGCCAGGTTTAATCTGGATCTGCATGTTTGA
Source organism: Poecile atricapillus (assembly GCF_030490865.1). Lineage (NCBI taxonomy): Eukaryota > Metazoa > Chordata > Aves > Passeriformes > Paridae > Poecile > Poecile atricapillus. The sequence goes on along the minus strand of NC_081250.1, from coordinate 50,626,298 downwards.
AGAAACTGCTAAAGACAACAAATCTTCTCTCACATCACTGTAAGCAGAGGATAAATATGTTGAAATCAGTGAAGCATAAATTTGGTAAGAGAGCAAAAACAGGTCTAAGAATGGAAAAGCAGTCATCTCTACCCATAATATTTTACCCAGTTTTTGAAGAAAATTAGTCTGTATTTTGAAGCATTATTGGTAACAGCTACCCTCAGCAGAAAGTTTGGGACAGATGGAACTGATGAATTTACTTTATTTTGTGATTTATTGTATCAAGAATATTGTGACACACAGAAATTCTGCCTTTTCCATGTCTTCAGCTGGGAGAGGCAAGCAGTGGTATATAAAAGATCATTGTTTATATGCAGCTGTTTGCAAGTGTAGATGAAGGCCTAGTTCTCAGCAACTCTGACAAAATCATTCCATCTTCCATTCTGTTGGTAAAGTGCTAATGAGACAAACTTTATAAATGAACTTTAAGGCTCTTGAGAAGACTTAAAAATGAGCAGCAAGAAAGATAAAATTACTAAAAGTTACAGTGAGATAAAACCAATGAGCTGGAATTACTGGAAAGAAAGTTGAAAGGGGTAGGTTAAAAAATATGTAAAGACATGAATCAAAATTGTATAAAACTCAGCTAGTTGTGGAAGACAGAGGAATAGGAATACACTTGCCATTTAATGGAGAACACTGGCTTACTCCAGCAAGGTCTCAGACTACTGTATAGACAGAAAACAGTGTTTTATTTATTGCTTGCTTGATACAAATTTTATTTTTTAACCTAAGGCCTTTTTTGTTTGCTAGCCCCTTGATATTGAGACCATTTATGGATGTTTGATCTTATTCAGTACAAGCAAAACTGGCAGATTCTGACCCTTTCTAAGATTTCCACGGTTTGTTCGCTGTTAAGTATTATTTGCACCTTATATTGGGGAAAATCTTTCAAGAATGAGCCTCAGTGAATCAAAATTATGGTGCTTTATGCTGTTTTAGGATATATAATACTAAAGCAGAAAAAGTCTTCTAGTTATATTTTATGGTTATCCTTCTATATCATAAAATATATATTAGTCTAGAACAGATGATGTTGCAAACAACAATAAAGGTGCACAAAAAAAGGATAACTTTGGGACTCGAAGCATGTAAGATTAATTCTATGGAAACACACTCTATTAGTTTCATTGATGGTCCTAATTAGTATGAAAGAGTGTTGATATTTAATCAGAGTAATCTAGGAAATTAGGTTTGAAATTTTATACCAATTTCAATTGGTATTGAAATACCAATTTTGTAAGTATGAAAACAGGCAAAAAAAGTTTGCATTTTGCTTTTTTCCTAATCATCATTCCAAGTTTACTTTCAAAAATAAAACCAAGAACCTAAAAAAGCATTAAACCCCAGTGTACTCTGTTGCACTTGCCAGCTACTTTGAAACACAGGTAACATGAAAGAAAATACACCAGTGTATTCAGTAGCAGCTGTAAACATCTTGCTTTTGCCAGTGACTAAGGACCTGTTTACCACTATCTTATTAGTTTCTGTGGATTGAGTTAATAAATTTATATTTACCAGTTTTCTTCTTGTCAGAAAATATAATAGCAGACCTGTGCACGACAGGGGGTTACAGATCAGTGCCCCCTAAGAGATAACTGAAAAAAAGTACAGGCTCAGAAGTGATTGGATTCCACAAGGATCATAAAAGTTACTAAGCAGATGGTAATTGGAATCAGGTTTTCCAGTGAGCTCCTCAGGTAGAATCTCAGATCACATGCAAGGAGACAGAAGAATGTTTCTCCCATCTTGCTTTTACCCACCCCACCTATTCAGCATCATGGCTTGAGACTCCTTGGTTTTTTTAGAGGAAAAATAAGCATCAGGAACTGTTTGCAATGTGAGGGGGAATCAGAGGACCTTTTCCTCAGCTTACAGCATATGTTGCCTCACCCCATTTTGGTTCACTTTCCAACCACTTCTTCTGTGCTCATACTCAAAGGCTGACCCTGCCTATTTCCATATGCTTGGGAAGAATGCAGATAAACAGTGTAAGTAGTTCAACTGTCTAAGGAACACACCTCTCTTATCCCTGCTTCTTTTTGACTACCCTCCAGAAATCAGACCTTCTGCAAGCAGCATCTCAGGGAATGAACAGATTGTTGAATTTCAATATATGCTTGCAAGCATTTGGCAAGATCCAGCCCATCCAAGAGAGGATCACATTGTGTAAATACCAGCCCTGCACAACTGAAGCTCAGTCTCCCAAGGGGGTAGGCTTGCTTTTTGGGAACTGGTGGACTCAGATGAATCATTTCTAGATTATTTTAAATGGTTTAAGGTGTAGTTATTGATAATTTAATGAGTGAAAGAGGTACGTTTTTTGAGGCAACACTATTTACAGAGATTACTGCATTCCTACTACTAGTTTAATGGAAACAGACACTTGTCCTTTGCAGGTAGACTTTGAGACATTTGATTTTTTAATTTAAAGTTAAAATAATAACTTTCAATTGAAGCATGGCTGTGCAACACTGAGACTCTTATAAGCAGTTTCTAATTAAGGAAAACCTATGTCGGTCTGAAGTGAAGTTTCTCATTTGTGTTAGGCTCACAGCCCTGAGTGAAACCATGCAGTGTTATTGCTAGCTGGAAAACTGGCTGTTTGGATGTAAAGCCCAAAGAAGTTTAGTGATTTGTTAATGTAATTAAATGATTTAATTAAAAAATTCCCAAAACACACATTTCTTCTTTCCACTTTGAAAAAAATAAAAAAAACAAATGCAAAAACAAAAAAAGAGCTATTAAAAAAACCTCACCCTCCTTATTTTTACCTTTACTTATAAGAAATGCAATAGTTTGAGCTTCCAGGTGAAATTTGTGTAGCTCTTCCTTTTGTTTTTGCACTAGACACCTTAGATTCTGCATCTTGTGTTTTTCAACAACCCTGGAGACTCATTTCATCTTCATTTTGCTCAGTACAGTAAGAAAGCCTGTAACTTAAATAGAAAAGCTTTTACAAACACAAGGCCTTCAAGGATCTAATAAGAAAGTAGGATCTGTAAAACATACAGTGACTAAAAGGCATCCTGTGCATGAGTGTATCATAATCAGATTACTTTATCACTGAGTACTAAGTTCAAGCCTTCCAGCAACTGCATTAGGCCTGTGGTGAAATCTCTATACAAAGGAAAATCCAGCTGATGCTTTCCTTGGGAACAGTACAGAAAAAAAGGCTGTGGCCCACCAGATTTTGGCTGTAGAACATTTTGGTTTAATGCTTACATTCACTTTCATGTGCTTGTTGCTGGTGTTACTTCCTTTTTATCTTTGGAGATATTTGAAATGTTTTTTGAAAAATGAGGTAAATCTTAGGAAGTACACATGAACAGACAAAGAATTTTTTTTTTATATTTCTTCACAGTTTACTGGCATGAAATAAAAATGCCAAAGATCAATCAAAGCAAAAAAGATGCAGTTGTCAGTATTGTCATTTTTCCTAATATTTGTGTGAACTAGTTCCATCCAAAGACTTTTTTTCCCCACTGCATTATAATGTGCAATGCAAATGGTTACAGTATACACCCACTGCACTGCAAAATATTGGTGTATTTATTAAAAAAACTCCATTTTGCCATTACTGTTCAGCCCTGGATAGGAGTTTGAAGAAAAGCTCCCAATATTCAGAGCTTTCTGATAAAATAGAAATTAATATTTTCTCTGTTGCAGATAAACTGGAATGTAGTACAGGACAAAAGCTTATACATATTTACTAGGGATCTAAAAACTGAAATTTGCCTTTTTTGCAGTAACTTCTTGTGGTTTCTAATTTTACTTTATGGAGTATTTATTCATAGTGTGATCTATTGCTTTCAAAAAAAAGTCTGAAAATTACCAGCTTATTTCAAAGCAGTTATTCTGGTTTATTTTCAGAAAAACTCAGCCTGTCCCTTGAGACCTGAAAATTATTGTGGTTGTCGGAAAAATGGAGAATTATAATGAGAAATATCTTCTCTTCCTCTCTCTTGGATGATGTCCCTCTTAGATTACCTCTCATTTTTTGCTCTCCACCCAATCCAGTGGAGAATCATGAAGTCTTGTTTCACTTACATATGATACACAGTAGATATAGAATAATTAAATCTCCTCCTTACTGGAGAGACATCAGCAAAATAGAAATCATAGCAAAACGCTAGTTTCATTCCAACTCTGAAGTGATCAGTAAAGGATGGGTTAAAGTAGCCCATAAAAACAAATTCTGATAAATTTTGTCGTCCTGAGCACCTACTAACTTGATAAAATCATCATTTCCAGGGAATTCACATTTTCATCCCAAATCCCTCAGAAATGAAGGCACATACAGCAAGTATAAATATTTGTGTTAAAAATGAGTTGTTAATGGAGAGAGGTCTTATCTTTAGGTTTTAATTAATTCTTATCCCATTTAAAAGATAATTAGAAAGAAATTGTGTTCTTTTTAAGTAGCTATTGTCTGATTTCTGATGTAACACATAGCTTTAAGAGGAAGTTGGTGAGCTGCAAGAATTCCTTTGATTTATATCATGTGCTTGTTTGTGAGTGGGGAGAGGATCACGATTAATTTGAGTGTATATTTGGAATCCAAGAAAAAAAAGATCTAAATTAAATATACTTTGTCAATTGAACTAATAATTCTTGAAAAAATAGACAAGTTTTTCTACCCCACATCCCTTATGGCTTTTCTACATTTCCTTTCTTTTTCTTTAACAAACTGATAATTCTTCTTCTTTAAGTGAACAATGTAGTGAATAAACTGAATGAAAAAGTTTGTTTGATGAGGGATGAATAGATTGCACTTTATTCTTCTTGCCAAGGAGTTAATTACTACATTGGTACGGTTGTTCATTAAGAGTTGTACTCTCAAAGGCAGTCCTGCTACAAAACAGATGTGTTTGTTCCATTGGAGAGAACAATAAGTTCTATGGGAAAGATGAAAGTAGCAAGAAAATGTCTGTTTTTAAAAGTTCCTAGACTGTATTGCTTTCACCATAAGCGAGTAGATGTATTTGTTTCAATTGGCGCATGAAGGGAAGTAAATTAAAGGACGTTAAGTGTGCAGGAGTGAAAATGCTGTAATTTTGCAACTTGAGAGCAGTTTTTCAGCAACCTGGGTGTTTCAAAACTGTAGTTTTGATTAAAATATTGGCAGAACTACAGCTCTAACTAGCTCCCAGTGGATATTCAGTGTCCTAAAATCTTATTAATGTCATAGCAGCCTGCAGTTGAACAGAACACTATGGAATATGTGTCCTCCACAGAGTACTGAAAGAGAGATTAGAGGATAGTCATTAATGCTCAAATTTGAAAATAATGTTATATTTTTCAGTGCTGCACACATATTCCTAGTTTCCACACTGTATATTCCAGCTCAGTTATTGCCAACATGGAGATATATATATATATATATACAATTCTATTTATTTCTCAGGAGTTGCATGTCTTCCAGAGGTGAGTTTCACCTTAGTATTGCCATCTCTTTAAACTTTTTTCACATGTTTAAGGATTTTTTGACAAGCTATCTCAGTGCCTTTCATATCATATAAAGTTTTATGTATATAAAAGATAAGGTCCAATTGACACAGGCCTGTGTAATGAATCAGGTCTGCAAGGTGATGAGCAGTGGTTGTGAAGAAGGCTGGCACAGAGAACAAGATTGCAGTCACAAGATCATACTCAAATCAGGGTATTAATGTTCTCAAGCATAGACTACAAGTACTAACAAGTCTTGCCTTTCTTGTCTATTGACCATTCTTGGTAAACTTGACGAGATTTCTGGGACTCTGGAAACCCACTGGTTTTTCTTCGGTCTCTGGAATCCTCTGCAGCATCTTTAACTTAAGGGACTGTAAGGCTGGGAATTAAACATTGTGGAATGTTGGACAACAATAGATACATTTTTCATATTCTGACTTTGTGGCAGCAGTTTTTGCCTTTTGGAATAAAATACGGGGATGACATGATTAATTTTCTGAAGGAACTGTAACATTTCTCTGTAGGAATACAGTCACATCATCCCATGTTCTTCCCAAAGGTGCCTATAATGGCCATGGATCAAATATTGCTTCTAATGAATCAAACTTTTTGTTCAATTTAGCTCAGTATTGCTTATACTTATATCTCCATCTCTTGAGACTTGAGCAGATGCCACTTCCTCTATTTTTTCATCTCCTGTACAGAAAATCTAAATTATAAAGGCTTATCACTCCTTTTGTTTTTCTTTCAGTCTAATCAAGATTTTATGCTTCCTGCTTTTCATGTTACATCCTTGACTGTCACACTGAAAACCATATGCATTTTTCCAGAGCACAAAATTCAATTTTCTCCTGTCTTGTACTGCTTCAATGGCTCCTCTTAATTCTGTTTAAAAAAAGGAAAAGTAAAAGAATCTTCTGAAGTATTGCATGAGCACATACATTCCTTTGTCACTTGATGTGACAACTGAATAGAGAAATCTATACCCATAGGCACTCCACTTTATTTCAAGTTGTTAGTATAGAGAGTGATTTGGTGCATTACACTGGTAATAAAACTATATTTGTTGCAGGTCCTATTGCATTTTTAGCCACTCTTGCTTATTTGCCATTAGGAAGAATGTTTAAATTTCAAAAGATTATTAAAAAATACAGTGGAAAAGTTTCAAGTAAGTGTTTTAGTTGAAAGAGTAAGTATTGCAATTTCAATTAAAACATTTGAATAACATGAGGAAAAATTTAAAGAGCATTTAAAGAAAATGCCTTTTTAAATTTTTAATGTGAAACTTGTACTAAATATAAAAAAAATATATTCTAAATAAATGTAGATGGCAAAAAAATTACCTCATAATAAAATACTTAAATGTTTTCAGAACTAGATAGTTATCTTGAGATTCAAAATTGATTTTTAAAAAAATAGTATAAAATGTTCTTTTTGTTGCGATGTTTCTAGTTGTTGAATTGCTCATAGAAATAGAATTATTTTTAAGCAGTTATAGTTAGATCATCAAGACCAATTTAAATCTGTACCAAATTAAAGGTTATTTAAATTAACCTTTTTATTTTCTTTTAAACAATTCAGTGGAATTTTCATGCACAATATTTATGCATGGTAATTGTTAAAAATGGGAAGAAAATACTTGCCTAATATAAAACTCCTAGAAATTCCTCTTACAATAGGACTTTGAAGTAAATTATTTTTCTATGTCAGAGCCTTACCTGATATTACTAATCTCCTGCCTTGAAACACTAAATGTATCATTTATCAGTTTTTCTTTTTTAATTAGCATTTAAAACATCCTTTTTTTCCCCTGCACCTTGGCAAATGTAATATAATTGGTTTTTTTTCATAACAGACTGCGATTGAACACATAAGAGTTGTGGTTGACTTGTGGAAGAATACGTTTCTTGGGATAATTTTAGGATGATCAAGCCTTGCTGTAACTTGGCCGTTGCACAGTAAAATTATGCCCCAAGGTGTATGCCATTGTAGCTTCCTTGCCAAGTGACTTACATAAGCTCTGTTGTTATTTCTTAGCCAGTATGAATCTTGAAGATTAGCGGCTCCTAAGACAAGGACTGAAATATTCTTGCTGTGTTAATGAAGTATCAAAATCGCAGTATGGAAGAAAGCTTTTTTTGAAGTGCTGATAAATCTCTTCATACAGATCATTGCCTGCAAGGAGAGGAATACCACTTGGGTATAGAGATAAACCCAAAATATTTTTTCTGTAACAAAAACAAGCTAAACCAATGATGTCATTGTACACTGTCAGTGTCAAATTCAGTTTGGGTTTTGCAGCACATGTGAGAGATCCTTCTCTTACTCCTCTGGCCAAAAAATAGTTTTGTAACCCAGAGAGAAAAGTTGTATCATTGCTCCATACAATTATTTTAGTATGGACATTGTAGAAATATTTCTAGAACAATTGTGTGTTAGCAAGCATGTGTTCTCAGCCATTTTACCATTCCATTTTCCTACACTTAGACTGCTCTTATCAGGCTCACAGCTTTATATCTAAATGTTTGTATCATAACTTTTGTAGGTTTATTAAAATATTAGAAGTGTTTTCATGTAACTTCGTTCCTATTTATATTAACTTGGATCTAATGTGACATTAACTAAAATATTAATCTGATTTTATACTCCTGCCCTTCTGGTCATCTAGCTTCACTTTCTTTAGAGTAAGAAGAAAAATTAAATGAAGTAAAGCACAAGGCTAATTAAAACATCAAGCTAATGTTTTGTCAATCTTATTCATAAAGCCCATTTCACAGTCTTCTGAGCCTGACTTCTGTCATTCCAGAGCTACAGTCCTTTGAACTTAGTAGATTTCACACAGTATGTGTGAAATAGTGTAAAACATCATAAGGTAGTTGTATGGTCAAACTGACAAGAAAAATATTTCAAAGAATCCTTTCATTTATACGTAAGGTAAATCCTACTTCCTCGATTTATCTTCTCTTTGAATTTTTATTTAGCTATCCTTGGGAAAATGCCTTATGTCCCGGAACAGCTTTTGTTTAGATACAAGGGGCAGTTCTTCAACCTTCTGTTCTTTCTTGTTATTCTTTATGTTTGCCCAATACAGTCTGACTGCTTTCAAAGCCCCTTCTACTTCCAAAGGTTAAGCAAACACAAGTTCCCCTGTCTGCTACACAGTTTTAAATCTCCGCTTGCACACACAGAAGAGCAGAATGCAGAAGCAGGATTTTCTGCAGCTAAACTAAATGTATCTGTATGTTCTGCAAGCAATGAGGCCTCCTGGCATCAAACACCCTGTTGTCCATACAACCAGACTCTTAGCTGCTCAAGTACACCAGCCACACAGGTTATTTGGAATCACCTCTGACCCATTCCCTCTCCAAAACATGGCTGTTTGAAAGATGACTAGCTACCTTCATCCAAAGCCACACCAGCTTAGTTAATAGTCTATTAACTATTTATTAATAAAGGCAAACCCAGAGATGTAAACAGATTTGACCCTAGAAGTAAAGTAAATGAATTACCAGGATTAGAACTTGTGTTCCTGGTTCCTAGTCCTGTAGTATTCTTCCAGAAAATAATGCCTATCACATTCACAATTAATAGAAAATCTGATTAGCAGTTGGAGAATGGGTATCTTAAGATTCTACTTATATTGTGAAAGTACCATTCTTAGGCACTTTTCCTCACTCTTCAAGTCCTCTTATCTGGAGTTTGTTATGTAATTTGAATACAGCTAACTATTCCAAACACCTCCTCCTACCTACACACCCATTATTGTTATTAATATGAATAGTTTGAGTATCTCAATTATTGCATAATTATTGCATAATTCTTCATAAAACTTGCACATAGAAGTATTTTGATTATAGTTCTGTTTGCATTTTCTGGGGAAAAGAGTACCACAATTAGGTATCATTTCCATTTAGCTTACAGCTTCACCATCTGGAGTGGAAGACTGATCTCAGATTGCAGATATTTAAAAAATCTTCAATCTGAATTTTTCTCTTGGCCCAGGTGAGTGGTAGCATTTCATCAATACCTGTATGTTTTCTTTCAACCCTATCTCTTTTTCCCTATGCATGGGTTATTTTTGCTACTTTGAAGAACCACAGAAGTTCAGTGGAAAATCTCTTTTAAGCAGGCTATGAGTAATTAAGAGCAGAGTTTATAAATCTATTGTGTTATAAAGGCACCAAAAGCATTGATTACAGAGCATCTCTGTGAAGCCTCTGTATACATGTACCTCTGTAAATGATTTCCTACCTTGGGGGAGTTGGTCACTTATCATTCCATGTATCAATACAGTCTGGGAATGAATAGATTGAGAGTAGCCTTCTGGGAAGAAGGACTTAGGGTTCTGGTGGATGAAAGGCTGGACATGACCTGGACACATGTGTTCACAGCCCAGAGAGACAAATGTGTCCAGGGCTGCATCCAAACAGGATGGGCAGCAGGGCCAGGGAGGGGATTCTGCACCTCTGTTCCACTGTCACTTAAATCCACCTTGGGTTCTCTGTCTACCCAAAGGATCCTCAGCACAGGAAAGACACAGACTTGTCAGAGACAATCCAGGGGAAAGTTATGAAGATGCTCAGAGAACTGAAGCATCTCTTGTATGATAAAAAAGAGAGTTGGGGCTGTTCAGCCTGGAGATGAGGAGGCTTTGGGATGTCCTTACTATGGACTTTCAGGAGTTAAAGGGAGATCAAGAGACCTGGAGAGGGTCTTTTTATAAGCACAAGTAGTGACAGGACTAAGGAGAATGGTCTATAACTGAGAGTACATTTAAATTGGATGTTAGGAAGAAATTTTATACTGTGAGTGGTGAGGCACTACATGTTTCCCAGAAAAGCTGTGGATGCCCCAAACACGGCAGTGTTCAAGGCCAGGCTGGATGGGACTTGCGCAACCTGGCTTAGTGGAATCTGTCCCTGTCTGTAGTGAGGGAGTTTGAACTAGATGATCTTTAAAAACCCTTTCTAACCCAAATAATTTTATGATTCTATAATATGCTCTTTGAACTGCGTTTTCTGGGGAGGAGCTGCCTATACAATAATGAGAAGGAAAGGCAATTAGGACAGAAGTGCTGGAGCTGCTGCAGGGACTCCCTCTAAGCATACCTCCAGCTAGGAAGATTGGACTGTTTTGAGTGTATTCAAAAACTGCATTTATTGGGGAGAAAATAAAGTAGCCACCAACAGAAATGCTTCCTACTATTGCCTTAAAATATTCACCTAACAATATGAATGGTGCATGGCACTTTTCTCAGTGTGAACAGCTGCTCCCCTCAGCTTATTTTGCTTTTACTGAATCATCTGTAACAAACACTCTGCTCAGGAGAGCCTGCGGGTAGCTCGGCACTTTTCATTTACAAAAGTAATCCATGTCTCTTGTCACATTCAACTTTGCTAGAATGTGGCAGGAGTTTGCAAAAGTCACCCAGACTTCAAGGGAAAACAACTTTTCCTGAACACTCCTTGCCTGGAAACATAAAATATTTATACTCTTGAAACAGGCAATTTGATCATTCAGTCGCTTTATATATACCTCATTGTGTAAGCATTCCTCTGCGGGCTCCTTTCTCTGTTAAATATAGTCATACGGTATATAATTGCCAAGAGTAAAAAGGGTTGCATATGCTATTTTTGGTAGCATGGATGATGAGCACAGCATTTATGAAGGAAGAATTATTATGGAGTTAAAACTCATGCATATCTATGAAAGCTTAGCCTCCTCCTTGGGAGTTTTGGAACGAGTCCAACCGTAGAAAGTTCTCATGGGGTTTCTTGAGCTGTGCAAGTTGGAAAGAGCTTTTAGCTAAGTTGCTGATACTTAAAATAACCAAAGGGCAGTTTTAAACGTTTGTCGCTAAAAGCAATAAATCACTGCTCAGTGCAAGCTGTGTTAACTCTGCTGTCAGGACAGGTGTCTGCTGGTCTCCCTGAGGCAGTCAGCAAACGCAAACTAATGTGCAAACTACAGTAATTTTTTGTGCCAGCTCTCCCATTTTTGAGATGAATACTAGAAGGTCTTCATACTACTGCTGTTACAAACTGACCTGACCAAATCTGTATGATTGAGTTCATCCACCTTGGCCTCTGCACGGAAACCTGTGAGGCATCTGCACATGAGAAAATGTTCTGCTGATAATGGTGTGAAGCTGTGTGCTCACACACAACCTGTCTGGGGCTCTTACTTGTAATGGCCGGAAGATTTTCTACACATTCTTTTACAAAGAGAGTAATACTAGGTTTGGCTTCCAGAGATCAGTTTTTCATGGATAAAAGCATAAAAAAAAAGAAATTGGTTTATGACCATGTAAACAGAGTCGATGAAAACAATGTCCTAGTGATTATATTGGAATGGAATGCTTATACTCTTAAAGGGTTCTCATCTTAATTCATGCAGCTTTGGGAGAAAAATTTGTACAGATTGCTTGTAGGATTTCAATACATGTTTCCAAATAATAGTTTCCTATGAAGTGCAACTTTTTTTTACTAGATGAAAAAATTGAAGCCATCCTTATGTATTTGCACATTCATTCCTCATTAAGAGCCACTGCTAAGTCATCTGATCATTGTGTGATCAAGTCTTTTTGACTTATTTCTGTACTTTGACCTTGCTGTGTTCATCCATGCATCTTTATAGATCTGAAAAAGAATAGAGAAATATGTCTGGCTTAAGTACATCTACTTAATTTACAGCTGAATTTTGATGGTTTGTAAATAAACGCTTAAATTATTTTTTTTTTTTGTCTAAAAACCTCACCTATACTCGAGTCATCCATATTTCTTTTATAAACTTTAAGTGTTTTTCCAGCCTCCTGCATCTTATACCTCTGCAAGGCATGTGTCATAACCTGCTGTGCAAGGATCTCATTCAGTGTTTTGCACTCAATTTCTTCAAATCTAATACTACTAAGTCTGGTAAAAGACAGTAGTGAACCAGCTTCACAGACTGATATTTCAAGCCACCAGGTCGATTCTGTGTGAAAATACCTTTCTTTTAACAATCTTCCTCAACAGTACTCCTTTGTTCTCCTCCTGGCATAGTACATTCTATCCCTAAATTTCTCAGGTTCAGCCTATCATAGCATTCAAGTGTCCAAACATGAAAAGTACCCATCATTCACTATCTGGTGATCCATCGGGATTTGATATTTTTGTTTTTCACAATAAGAGAGATTTTGTGTGATATTTGCTTGTTGAATGAATAAAGTAATTTTCTTCTCCATTCTCTATAATTAGACTTGCACTTACTAGACTCTCAGTCTAACAGAACTAGGAATAATTTCAATAACCTAAAAATGTAGTTGGATTTTTTAATAAAAATATAACTTCCAAAGTCTTCAGAAATCTGTAGCATTAATAATAATTTATTGCAAATAGATAATATACCATGTGTCAAGTTACACAAGACACCTGGAACTGATTAAACCCATAACATGAAGTCCTGAGATAAGTGCAGACATAGTATTTATATGTTTTTAAAGGCAAATGGTAAAGAAGTTTCTTTTTAAAGGGGATTTGCTCAAATAGGGGAAAGAGAAAACAGGAATGGCTCATAGCAACTTGGTTTTATCACCTGTTTTGCTGATTTTTGCATGAGGGACTGCTGTTGATCAGTAGATGACAGGTGAAGCCATCCCAGTAAGAGAAAGAAATGGTGAAATTAATATGGAAAGAAAATTAAATGGTAACTGAGTAATTTTTGAGATATGGCTGGTCTGCTCATGAGCAATTTACATTTTTTTTCTATCTTTGAAAAAATGATCAATTGTTGCCTCAGATCTCCCTTTAATGTTAAGAACCTATGAAATTATAAGATGTCTTAATAGGAAAAATAATTACCTGATTGTTTTCATGATCTATAACTATATTTTAGTAAAAAAAAAAATAAATAATGCATTTCATACCTGTAATTATCTATTTCTTATAACTTTAAGGAACTATTTTTATGTATTTTGGTGTACCATCAAAACAGAATTCAATATAGTTTTTATGTATTTCAGTAGTATTTGAAGGAGACCCACCATAAAGAAATGGGCCTTCAGTTTCTTCATGCTTTTTCTGTGCCACTGAATTTTTTATCATTTCAGTTGCTTTTTTTTAATATACATATAACCCAAATGAAAAGCTACAAAAATTTGTCTGAATCAAAGGTACCTTTGTTTGAGGTCTTTCTGTGTTCTGTGCACGCATGTGTGTTCATATTTTGTATAAAACCAGGCTCTTGCTCTTATACTTCCTCAGCTCAATCACAGTGGGCAATAGTCCTTATGCGCTTATTTTATCTGCTGCTTGACATGCTGCTTGATGCAAATGATAAACTCCAGCATTTCATTTCCAGTTTCACAGGTGGCAGAATAAATTTCAGAATGCATTTCTGTAGATGTCAGAAAGGTCAAGCAAGACAGATAGGTACAGGTTTGCCCATGTTTTAGTTTTCTGAAAAATCAGAAATAATTATGTAGAAAATCAAATTACTTTTAAAATCTTATCTTTGTAGTATTTTATTTTTTATTAATAACTTATTAAATAAATACTTTCTTTACATTTATTCTGCGTGTTTCTCCTATTTATTAGCAATTTGTTAAAACATTCTGCTACTTGGTCTGTGTTAATGGATTTTTAGGAACTATGGAAATCCTTCATAGGCTGATCAAGTAGTTAAAAGTCTTTAGGTTTCCACCTACCAGACCATCTCAGGATTTTACAAGAATAAGTAATGTCTTATTTTTACTTAAGTTCCTCAGCTAGGGTATAAAGCAACTAATTTAGCAAATACATACAGACTAATGAATTTTCTAGCTTTCTGACCTGCTATATTTAAAAACCGTGTTTCCTCTAAAGTCTCTACATCAATATTGTACATATGATTTTACAATATTGAAATGATTCCCAAGGTTCTGATGCTGAACATTGAATTAAAACCCCATTTAAGTTTATTTAATTTTGCTGTTTTCACTTGGTTGGACTGTCATGGGAAAATAAAAAATTTTTAGCTTTTGTCTATATTTTTTCTTGAAGTTACACTCCTAAAAACATTAGGCACTAGAATGACAATGTTTCTGTTAGCGCCTTAAAATCCTCACTTCCATGATTTTGTTAAAATTACTTTAAGAAATCAATGTGGGGATTTTCCCTCCTAATTTACTAAAAATTTCCAAATGTATTTTTTGGTCAGAGTTACAGCTGGATTATTGTATAGGAAAAATGGCTGAAACCTGACTTTTCTTTTGTTGAGTCTTCTTGGTGGGCAGGGCCTTCATTCTAGTTCTTGGACATCATAAATAAAAGCAACTTTTGTTTTGTAATACATACTTTGATACATGGAAAAATGTTGTAATTTTCAAAAAGTAAATATTTTTATCTAATCAATAAAAGTTTATTAATCTCGTTAATTAGTAATGTGTAAAAGACGAGCAAGAACACAGGAGACAATAGCTGGATTGAAATAGTGAATAAGTAATAGAAAATTAATTAAATTGAAACACCTGAGATCATGTTTGGGAACCTTAACAAACCTGGTAACTCGACGTTTTGATTTAGAAAAAATAAATAAGTTGTCTAAGTAATAGTCATTGATCTTTCACTGTTCTTTGGTATAAAATTTATCTTAAATTCATTGGATTTGAGGGTTTTTTTTAAGTGGCAAGGATAATATTCAAGTTTTGAGCAACAGCAGTTCTTCACTGGAGATTTTCTTGGTTTTAAGTTGTAGTCCAATCAGACTCACCTAATTTTGCATGCTGATGTGCTGACCAGAGTCAGCATTTTAGATTTTTCAAGCTAGGCACAAAAGGTGCCTTGACAAGGTTATTGTTTTTTGAGAGAGAATACCTGACTGCTCTTTCACTCACAAATGGAATTTGAAACCAGGTAGAAATGCTCTGCTGCTACCTGGGGATGATTAATAGAAATTGAACAACTTCAGTTTCTGTGGGCTATAGGGGGAAGAATGATGAAACATACTTGGTATTTTTGAAATACGTTAAGACTGCCTAGATGGAAGTATCTTAATTGTTTTTTTCAGCCTTTCTTAAAATTCTTTGAGGGAAAAAAGTGAAATAAATCCTCCTGTTCAGTGTTTGCTTTTTATTTTGTGGGTTTGTGGTGTTTTGTTCAGTGTCAAAGCAAGGGCATAGTCTTCTAAATTTCTGTGGCAGCTAAAGTGTTTTCTAAGCAGTTTCTATTGTTCTGCAAAAGAAAATAGGTGTTTATTTAAAAAGTAGAAATCACAAAGCTCTACAGCTTATTTCACAAAAAATAAGGAAGAACATGGCCCACACATGAAAGCTCTTTTTTTTTTTTTTTTTTTTTTTCCTTAGGGTTATGTTCTATTTTCTTGTTATATAGGCATCACTTTTGGTTTTCTTTTTATGTGGAAGAAAGAGCAAAAAAAAACCAAACAGTGGTCCCCTTTGGCTTGCACTGTAACTTCAAATCTTCTCACAGCTAAGGCATATGAATTAATGTAAATTCTCAGTGTTTAAGGAGTTCTGCTGATGTAGGACTCTGGTCAAATTCAGGTGTCATCTTGGCTCCCTAAGCCTGCTCAGCTGCAGGCTTCAAGCAATGGAATTATTTTGTAAAAGTTTTCTTTGAAAATGCTGCTTGACTGAGGAGGTGCAATATCCAGGTTTCTGAGTGTGTGCATGCACCACACACAAGCTGAGCACTGAAAAAATTTCCTTCTGTAAATTCAGAATTCGTGAACATGAATTCCCAGATTCTCTGTCATATGTCAATCCACTGGAATTTTGGGGGAGCATATACTAGTTCATAAGTGGGTTTGAGGGGGGGTTTTTTTTGTGGTTTTTTTGGGTTGGTTGACTGGTTTTTTCTGAAAATACTTATAGGGGAGAAAACCTGCTTTTTTCTCCATAGTCTTAGTTGGGAGTCATTAGATGTACTAAGGTAGGATGTTTCTGCTCAGTCAAAGACTTCTGACTATATGTTATTTGTGAGGATCAATCAGGAGCAGGAGTGACTTCCAGCAAGTTATTTCTGCTTGAAAACACTGCCTCTTAATTTGTGAAGGCTTGAATTTTCAAAGGGAAATTCTGAATAATGTAAGGAAGGAGTTTTCAGGTAAACTTTAGAATTGCTGAAATATTAATTCAGTGTCTGAAGTTAGGCTAGTTTGGGAGAAAAAAAAACAAAACAAAACTATTTCAGAGAAAGATTTTAAATATTAAAATGTAATGTAAAGACCTTTCTTGTATAATATCAGACAGTAGTGCAGGTCCTGCCTGGGCTTTGATTCCACTCAGCCTGCCAGAATGAGCTACAGTAGAACTTTGCCAACATGAGGGATGAGGCTGAGTGAAGGCTCTGTGTGTCAGTCAGACTCTGACTTAGCAATCAGCATAAGCACACTTCACACCAACAGAGAGTGCCTTTTAAAAGTGTCCAAGGGAAGCAAGGCTTCTCAAGAACAATGTGTTAAAATACTTTGATGTATGATGTGTCCTGGTCGTATTCAGGCCACTAGAGATTACTTCTCATCTGAATATCTTTGTAATTTCCTTTAAGATCAAGGACAGTACATTTCTTGACACAATTACTGTGTGAATGCTTTTAGTTTAAAGGAAAAAGAAACTTGTGAGCTCTTCTCAGCAGGGTCAGTGTCGTCTTTGGTCCCTCTAAAGCACTTAACTCAACAAGGCTCAAGGGATGCACTGCCTGATCTTGAAACAGGAGGCGGCAGTCCTCACCCTGATCACAACTTTTTGTGGCTCTGCTGAAGTGGAAAAATGTGACTTCTTAATTCTAGATCTGTGTACTCCAAGGATGCGTAATTTTGCCTTGTCTGTCAACTACGTGTCCACACAATCCATCTTTTCTGATGGTGAGTGTTTAGAGAAAAATATTGCATGTTAGTACATGGCTAACACAGGGGAGATTGATTCTGGCAAAAACAAATTATAACAATGTGATGATTTCCGTTCATGCTCACCACAGCAAGGCTTGGTCCCCCAACCCCTCCCAAGATGTTTGAGCAACTTCCTGTGCAATCCTGACACTTTTCCCGAGAGAAAAGTGACTCTGTGGTAGATTTTCATGTGAATCCAGTAACTGCTGTTATTCTTAACTCTGTGTTGCTGGGTATGTGTAACCATGCAAGAATTCTTGCTTTTATGTCCCTCCCATAAAAGAAAAAAGCAAATTAATATTTCTTGTGGAGAAAGTTTTGGTATTCATGGAATGATTCCTTTTTCAAATTGCTAGATAGATGAGGAAGAAATAAAATAATCATAGAAATTAAGTTATCCTGTTTTAGAGAAAGGTAATTTTTCAGTAGTGCTAATATGGAATAAAAGAAATATGCCTTTACTTCTGCTTTTTATTTACAAAAGAGTGTAATAATATGTTTTTGTCAGAGTAAGATGATAAAACACATTGTATTTGTTCACAGAGGAAGGTGAATTATACAATAATTTTTAGTGCTCAGAAGAGGATGAAGAGGTAGCAAGATTAGAGATGTGAAAAAAATCTAGATTTTTTTTTTTTTCCTTTTTCCTACTGCAGCACTTTTTCCAGCTTATTGAAAGATCTGGATCACTATAGTAATTACTTGCTTATTGAAACTAAATCTTATCTGAGAGTAAGGAATGCCTTATGAATAATTTATTTAAGCCTTGACAGCATTTAAGAAGTACTTATGCATGCCTCTTACTTCCAAATAAGACCAAATATAACTAGCATGAAAGGTGGAGCTGCACTGTGCTCTAAAATTTGTGGACACTTTAGTATTTCTGGGGAAATAGCAGGGGAAAAAGAATTGAAGGCGTACTCTTAGCTGTTCTGAAACAAAATCTTTTTGCTATATTAAGACAATTTTAAAAATGTAGATCTGTTGTTCTAATGTATTAAAATCTACCATGGTATTCTGCAACAAAAATAATTGTTCCTTTTTATATTTAAATCATTTTTAAATTAAACTGTATTTATTAATATACATATATGCATACATATGCTTGAAAGTAACTTTAAGTTTGTATGAGTGTACGTGAGTTAGTTTGGGCTAAATTTATACTCTTTACAGTCTAAGAATAGTCTATAGCGTGTTCCTAAATTATATAGTGAAGACCATGTATGCTTTAGTCACATAAGCAGTTGTGCAAAAATAATTCAGTCAGCAAGTCAGGACATCAGAAGAAGAGCAGATACTGTAAGATGGACTGAAAAGGAAAAAAAAAAAAAAAAAAAGCCAAACATAGAAAGAGAAAAGGACATTTGGAACCACAAGAAGAGCTCAGAGATTCACCAGTTATGCAGAAAATAAGCCCAAGGGAGCCAGAAAGAAAGTGTCCCAGGTGTCTTAACCAGTTCTTCTTAACAATCAACAGAAACTGAATTCCATTGGTTTTTTTCTGTAACGGTGGAAAAGCTAACTGGATGGTTCCTAGATCTCCTGCATATCTACTGATTTCAAATGTCAGAAGGAACATGGATTTTTTTTTTAGTGCTTTGGTAACTTAGTGCTTTTAAATTTAGTGCTTTTAGTATTTTGATAACTTCTGAGACTGAGTGATGATTCATGGAAGTGTGCTTATCTCAGCATTGGCCAAAGGTGAAGGGGTTTTAAAGGAATACAAAGCAATGCTGAAGAAGGAAAATGGCCTAGTAGAAGTCAGGAATAGTAAAGCATATCCTAACTGTCCCTAGGTTAGCCTAATCTGAATTAAAAGAGTCAGGTACAGAGCTTGACTACTGGGATGACACACTAGTAAGCCTCATGAGGAAATGACTAATGGATTCTGGAGAGAAAGAAGTGAGAGTCTGGGTTTCTGATGTGAATAGTTCATACATAGCAGTGTGGGGGGTAAAACTAAATCATAACCTAAGGCCTTTTGGTGCATGTTAACAATGTTTATAGCAAGCTATTGGATTCATTTCTCTATAACTAAACCTGCAAACCTTATTTTTAATTTGTTAGGTTGTTGTTTTGTGGTTTGTTTTTTTTTTTTTTTTCTATAAGGAGAGTGAAAAGGTGTTACTGACCTCTCTATTCTCTTCAATGACTTTTCTCTGGTGCTTGTTTGCTGGTCTGTTTTGCAAGGCTATCACACTCTTTGAACCTTTTTTGTAGGGAACCTACTTCATGCCTTTGTCTGATAGGTGTCTTATACTCTAAAAGCTAAGAGAATGCAGCAATTAATATTACCTTGTGCCATTTGTGCTCCTTGTCACATTAAAGAAATGCAGTCACAGTGTCTGTACAGTCCGCTCCCTACACAAAGAGTGTGTCCAACCTGGCAATGTCATGAGTTCCTTCATTAACCTTCCTTATGGGAAGAAAGTTACTCTTGCTTTTTCCTGCTTCCTATTCGTTTATAAGCAGCATCATACACTGTCCCATCCTCCTACTTATGTCCAGATGGGAAGCAACTGTTTGACGCTGGAAAAATGGGACCTTTTTCCAGATATATTTCTAAATGAAGCCCTATTACTGCTTTTTTTCCAGTGACTTCAATATATAATCACTTCTATTTAATCCTCGTGTTTCAAGGAGGTTTAGGTAGATGCACTCAAAGAAACAAAGGAATTTAAACCAAGTGTTCTCCTTTATAATGACCTTTCATCTCAACTACAAGATCTTTTCTTTATAAGTGGGTTGAAAAATATACTCTTAAAAAGTGTATTTTCCAGCCTGTCTTCATTCTTAAGGGTAATGGTGAGAAAAAAGGTCTACTGGCATGTGAGAGTATCGCCTCCTCAAGGTGCCCAAACCAACAAGCTTGCATAAAGCTTAAGCACTTGTATGTGACACAGTCTTTTCTTCATGTTGATGAAAACGTTGCACTCTAGCTCTTATCTGTGCTTAATTTATACAGAGTGCCTCATGTAAGGTAGGTGCAATCAAAGAGCTGAAGTGGTTTATTGATGTTTCCCTTTATTCGTTTTAGAGCTGTATCCAGTTGCTATCATCAAGGGTAGCCACACATTTAAATGATAATATGAAAAGTGATTTGTAGTGATTTCTCACACAGGCATATTTTTTTGCTCTGCTTGACATAGCTGCCTGAATGTAAAGATCCCAACTGAAATTAAGTCAAAAGAACTAAATATATTGCTAGGTCAGTCTGTTTTTAAGTATGGAAAAGCGCTTTGATTTGTTGGGTTTCCCCCCTTGAAGCAACTGAACACTATTTTAGTTTCCTACAGATTTTTTTCCCATGCCTGTGCCCTCTCTTCCCTGTGACCTTCATTCCCCCTGTGACATCCATTCCCATAGTGTGTTCCCTGCTCACCCATCACCATAATGGTTTATCAGCAGAGAGGTAGGTATCACTACCTATGTCCTTCTTGAATGATCTACTAGCAAGTATGAAAGAATTAAAAGAAATAATCTCTGAGTTAAGACTACGTTTGAATCCCTCTACTTTAATAAGTGTCACTTACTAAACTTGCATTCTGTGTGGGTATTCAAGTGTAATGCTGAAAACCCTTTTCCAAGCTTGGTCAGCAGTGGTAAGCTTATTCCGAAGTTGCTGGGAGGCACTAAAAGAAGGGTAGGAAAACAAAACCAAAAAAAAGCTAGGATTTACACTTAACTTTGTTAA
This sequence comes from Poecile atricapillus, assembly GCF_030490865.1. Taxonomy (NCBI): domain Eukaryota; kingdom Metazoa; phylum Chordata; class Aves; order Passeriformes; family Paridae; genus Poecile; species Poecile atricapillus. Next base: position 50,605,246 of record NC_081250.1, on the reverse strand, counting down.
TTAGTGGGTGGTGTTGTTTGTGTGTTTTGTAGACGTCAGGATGCTCAACGTGCATACCTGTTTTGTAGCAAATGACTTGTCCTTTTCTTATCCTTTTCTGAGCAGGGAAATTTTCTTTCTTAGTGTAACTGACCAGATGAAGAATAAATTTTGTGTAAAATCCTTTTTACATGCTCTAGGAGATCTTTTAATGGTGCATCAAATTGTCAATAATTGCAGTCACATGAGGTTCAGATTCTTGAGCAGAGAAAATGCTGGACAGAAATAACACAGGTGGAACACAAGTGTAAGAGCAAGGCCTTTTCCCCAGTAAGCTACCAAGTTAAAATTAGCTGCCCCCCAATGCCCAAATGAGTTTTCTCATCAGCAACTTCAATGCACTTAGCTTATTACAACCTTCTCTAAAACACTGTTAGTGGAATTTTATGTAGCCCATTAAATTTATTAAATTATTTTTATGTTACTTCCTTACACCAAAATGTCTTATTAGAGGTGATAGCAGATCAAGATGAAATGATGATTGCTTTTGGCAAGAGGCAATGTTGTCTTTGTATGAACTGTAGTATAGCTAGGGTTTTTAATTTAGCTTCCAGATTGTGTCTCATATGTATAGAACTTAACTACTACACTTAATGGTTTCACAGTTTTCCAACACTTTTTTAAAATTTGTGTAAAATAATATAAGAAAAGGGAAAAGAATGCAAGTAATCAAGATGGGAGTGTTTTTAAAATACAGTTTATTTAAAATAAAACAAATGTTTCTTTAAAAACCAATTTTTAATGAACAATGAAATTTTAAAATAAAGGTAGAACTGGAAGTGTTTTGTTTGATTGGTTTTAATTTTTTTTTTAATAGGACATAAACAAAAAATTAAAGTATTTGCAATGAGAATGATTTTTCTTGGTTAGTGGGTCACAGTCAAATGCCTTTTTCCTGGAATTCTCTACCAAGCTGCAGAAAAATCCTTGCCACCATGTTCAGACATAGATAAAGTAAAACTAAAAAAGCTCACAGCTATAATAAGAACTTGCATGCAAGTTAATTAGGTTTCATGCTACAGTCTCTAGGTAGTGCCTTCCCTCTAAATGGAGGCAGAAAGTAGATGTATGGCTGAAATACAACTCCAGTAGAAAAGGCATTCACCTCATTATTTTGTGGAATTCAGGAGGTTAAACAGTCATTTTACACAGTAAATACAATAACAGAAAAAGTCAAAATTGCTGAATGCAAGTATGCCCAGTCTATAAACCGCTGCACTTCCTCCTAGAAAGACTTAACAGACTATGTGGTTTAGCTGTCTTCTTATAAAGTACTAAAATTCTCACATGCCAACAGAATAAATCCATCTGGTTTATATATATATACATATATATATACACACACACACATACATTTATATGTAAGTATATATCCATATACTCTTTTTTCATATATCTAGTCCTAATTTCCTAGAAAAAAGCTTTCAACTACATCCAAAGAGCTTAGAAATATGGGGTTTTTTTGAAGAACTTAGATATATGGGGTTTTTTTGATGCAAGAAAAAGTAGGAATAGTTGTAACAGAAAAAATATTTGAAGTATGAGGGTGCATATTCAGAAACCCTCAGAAACCCAAGATACTTTGAGAAATGTACATTCTTAACTGTGGCATGGATGATGCACTATGCAGTACTCACTGTGCTATGATTCTGTACCCAAGTTTCCCTTTCTTAAATTAATGGAAAAACTGTCCTATTAAGTACAGGAGGTTAATTTCATCACTTGACATCTACTCTTGACTGAATTAGTGTAACTAACAACTTGTTGCACTAGACATCAGTCTGTAAGCAAGTAAACCAAAAATCTTGTGTGACACTGCAGCATTTTGGAAAACCATTAGTAAACACTAAGTATAAATTACAGCAGAGTTGGATGGAAAAGTGCACCAAATGCAGTCAAGTGATTTCAGAGACTTTTCTGAAAGTATTCTTCTGTTTAAAAGTTACAGTATTCAGTAGCAGTTATGAATTAGAAATAAGAATTAGCCAAACACTAGAAATAACAAATCAAACTTCTGAACAAAAGAATCTGGTAAACAAGGGAAAAGTAGTAGAAATTGAATATTAGTATAAAAAAGAATGGACTGTTTACAAGGAAGACAGTCACTAGAGGAAACTGTTAAGCTGTTCAAGAGTGAATGTGATGTTACGGGACTTAAAGCAAACTACTTAAAAAGTGTAAATGTCAAAGAATTTTCTTCTGTTTTCCTACTGCAAAAAATGAAACATGACCAAAAGCTGACAATGTTAGGGCGAAGCTAAAATCCTTACAGAATAATTTAGTGTCTTTCCATGTTTGTACTTAGAAGCATAGATAAAAGGTAGTTGTTAATGTGTTTGATGAGGAAACATAAAAATACTTGTGCTTCATGACAATAGTATAAATTCTTGCAAATACTGTTGCTATTGGACTGGCTTTGAAGGTTAAAGTATCATCTCTAAATCCCAACATTTCTGTAAATGTTCATTAGTTATCAATTATTCATCAATTATTATGAGTTAGGTTATTGCATGCTGTGAGATATCCCTCATGTGTGACAGAATGCCCTGAAGTCAGCACAGTCCTTTATTAGCTTACATTGTACAATTTTTGGACAATAACAGAGCACATCTAGTTCAGTAGAGGCTGCCTTGTCTGTTTGCAGCCATCTCATCTGGGACAGATATTTGTCTGATATTCTTCTAAGCAGGCTCAAACAAACACATAAAAATTTTAAGATAAATGGGGATTTATTCTATTTTGGACTGTTGAAGTGGGATCAGTGGGATATTCTGTAACACCTTTCTGATGTAGAAGCAAATTTTGCATGGTCTCTATCTCCAGTAACATTTCTGTGGAGATGAATGCTCACATTGTATATCTTAAAAGTATTGCCACCACCAAAATACTTAGGAATTTTAGGACATTTAGGTCCCCCATGAATCAGATTGCTCAAATATGCACTGCAGAAGATCACCATCTAAAATCCACAGGTTCTGTTTACTAGAGGCCGGCAATAAATTTAAGTTGATTAACTGATTGATATTCTGTGTCATTCAACTTCCCCTATTTCAAGGTCTGCTGGAGCTTTTGTTGTGGTTATGTTAAATTGCTGCCTCTCTACTTGATTCTTGTTTTAGGAATGAGAAACAGTGCTCCTGTATGCCAGATGGTATTCAAAGATTTCATGAGGCATGTTTGGATTATTAAAGTTGAAATAGTACATGCACATATAAAATTATCTCTGTGAACATTTTTAATGAGTATTAAACAGTCATCTGGGTGGAGTCTCCTCTTAAAATAGTATTCAAAATTATCAGGTGGCACAAAGCTGAAAAATCAACTTTTTTCCCCTCAACCTGAGGACTCTGGAGTAGAAGGAAATCAAACACTGTCTTCTAGATAAACTGTATACTTCTCATAAATAATTTAGCAGTGGAGACATAACTTTAATCTATAAAACATGGCTGAGAAAATAGCAAAGAATAGATGAGAATGACTTTTCTCTAGCTACTGTCTATCAGTTTGAAATAGACTGAACAGTAGTTCGCAGTATTAGACAGCCTGTGACCTTTCAATATCTTTTCTTGTTATGTCTTAAACACTTAGAAGGCATTGTCATCATTTTTTATGACATAAAGAATACAATCTAGAAATTTATTAGTATTTTACAGGGTTTTTTTAAAGTCTTTAAAATAAACATGGAAACATTTTTTTTCTTTTTTTTTTCTTTAAGTTCAGAGTGCTACCTGCGTGCTTTTTTGCGTTATTAAGTAGTGCTACTAAATCACATGCCTATAAAAGCTGGAGAAGAACAGTAGTTAATAATGTAATGAGAATTAGTTTAGATTATTTGAATTTTTGTTACATCCTTACAAAGCAAGGATGGTGTAGTGTCATTTTCTTTTTATTACTCTAGCAAAAATGAAAAAAGCTAAAGTTGAAATTTAAATGCTTAGGAAAGCAATTATAAATTCTGATAGATGAAACATCACATCGTAGTAGGTTTTTAGCAGTTTAATAGTTCAGGAGTCCCTTTTTTACTAGTCCATGGTCATAGTATATCAATAAAGTGCCAGTTAGATCTCATGATTGTAAAACAATTACTAGGTATGTATCGATTTGATGACTTTCATAAAATATATTTTTGGAGCATAAAGGAATAGAACAGATAAAACTATAAATCTATCTTTCTAATAAGTGTCTAAAGTTGGATATGACTATATAGTAGATTAATAATAAGATATAGGTAGTATATATGAAACTACTTGATTAGTTGATGGATAATAAAGAGCATATAATGATACATCAGTTCTTTTTAGTCAAGATTTGTCTTCAAAAATTCGTCCCCTGCACTAGTTAGTGCAGAAGTGTCAGAAGACTTAGCAGGAAAATGAAAGAGTGACCTAGTCAAATTAAGAGACAATTACTTTTTTTTTAAATTCATATTCCCAGTGAAGACAAGTTTCACAGAGCATTTCAAGATGCTTTTTGCCTTTGCCTGAATTCTTCCTGATGCTAAAATAGAAACAAACTGATATTACTTGTGCTTTCTGTTTAATTCCTGTTGTGTAACTATGGAGAAAGAGGAAAACATAACAGAAACTGTAGTATCAACAAAATATTATTGATACACATGGGATTCTTCCATCTTACCATAAAAATATAAGCATGAAATATGTTTTGGACTTTACATTTCAGAAGCACTAGAAAAAAATGCATAGAGTGCGTGACAAAATATGCAAGTACTTTATGATATAGAACTTGACCAAATATAATTAAACTTTTTTCTTCTATCCTTAGTATTATTGATTAAAAATGAAGGAAAACAACTTCATTTTTAAAGTTATAGAAGACTCCATGAATTCCATGAAATCCAACTGTCAAGGTCTGGAACACTATTTAAAAATGGCATTTCCTTTCTGTAAAGCTTTCAATTCAGTATTCAGGCAACCATATAATGTCTGATCTTCAAAAACAAAGTACCCTTGGAATTCCCTGATATTTTTCTTTTTTTTCTTCTTTCATAAATACTGGGCTTTCTAGCTTTTTTTTATGAATTTTGGTACATATATGTCGATATTCAACCACTGTGATTGCATAATATACAGGGGGACATGGACGTAAGTAGGAAATATGGCCTATTACAGAAATATCAAATCTTTATGTCCTGTGGTTTATTTTAGCCAAGAGACTTGGACAATGTTATAGCAAAGAAGTGAGTATTATTCCTTAAACCTAATGTACTGAAACATGTTAAAATTCCTTCATATCATACTGCCTGGAGTGGTTTTGAAACTTGTTCAACTGTTAAATCTGTCCTTGAAAAAAAAAAGCTTAAATAAGCTTAAATAGTTAAGGAGAAAAGGTTTTTATTTTCCTTTCTAAAACTGCTGTTGTCCGCTCATGTACTGAAGTACCTTAAAATGCACAGTGTAGTCTAGAACTGGAAATACACTTGGGAGACTAAAAACTCAAGTGCTATCTACTCTTCCAGATTTGTATAGAAAATATAAAAAAATCTGTCTCAGCCAAGAAAAATTCAGCTACATGTAGAGTATTAATTAATATCTTATCCATTTAAAGAACCAGATCTTTGAGAGGATGCAAAATTTTGAGTAGGAAAATAAAACAAAAATTAAGAGCATAAAAATGTAAAATTCTGCTACAACTGTCTCTGTTATCGTCTAAGGCATATAAAAATTTAAAGTGTGTGTGTATGAAGGACTACTAAACAATAGAAGTGCATTTCCTAATGCTCTTTCCTTTAATTCTCACCTATGTCACTGTATCTTCCACTCATATTCATAAAAGGGTTTCTTTCTGCTTATCCCTACTTATTCCCATTGATGTCACAGAAGTTTTCTCATCCACAGTATTTGTCCTTCTTTGACAGCTCTCCTGCCTACTGTTGGCAGCTTTTTCTTCTCCCTTACCTGCAGGTGTCATCCCAGTGACTACAACCTCAATGCTAATAATTCTCTGAGACATCTCTTTTTTACTGTTTTTTTTGCCTTTAGCTATACATGTTACCTTCAGCAGCAGCCTCTCTTCATTTCCCGATAATCGCACCCTCTCTGTACTTTTTTCAAGAGCCCTTTCATTAAAGGCTGTAGACATCCCTTCTCAGCTTCATGATCTGCTGTTAGGGGCGTGAAGGAAATGATCCTCTGAGAACAGAGTATGTCTAGGCTGCTCCTGAGCTCTAGCGATTCATAAACATATATATATATATATATATATATTTATATATCAATGATTTTCCATTTTGATTAGAGATCTACTTCACTCATCGGATCTCTCTGACACACAAAATGTTCACTCTAATTGAACTGTGATGCTACTACTGAGATCACCTTCCATATTTGCTGGTGCAGAAACCCTAGATTTCACTTTGAGTCCTCTTTCTGATTTCCAATATTTGATTTAAATTTCCTGTTTTTTTTTTTTAAATATTTTGCCTTTTCTTATTTATGCATCCTTCTTCTCTTTTTCACACTGCTCTCTGCACAGCCTAAGATTTTTTAGACCACCTAGAGTGGTCCTCTTATTGTTAGGCAACTTGTAACAAATAATAGTGAAAACATCCTTCCAAATTATTATTTCTGTTAGATATTCCAGTGTCTGCTTACAACAGCAATTGATCCTTGGTCCAAACTGACAGGACGATTTTTGTGAACAAAGCTCCATCCATAGGAAAATGTCCATAAGGAAAAAAAAAGTACTACCAATAATAGTCATTTGTCCTTGACATGTACATGGATATTTTGAATATGAGGAATTCTTATGAAGTACAGTGGAAAATCTACTGGGTTTTTGTGTGCTCATTGCCTCACAGACCACAAAAAAAGTGCTCATCACTGAAGAGAACTGTGTTGCAGTTTAAATTACTTTAAAGAGAATTCTTTTTCTTGGATTGAGACAAGAAGAATTATAAATATTGTTTAAATTAAATCATGTTAATCATAAGAAAAATATGTAGTTTTGTCTTCAGTGTATCAGATATTATTATCCAAGAAAAACCAAGTCACTTGCAGGCACCAAGTTTACACAGTTTGTCTCAGTGAATAGAGATCACTTCTGGGAAAGAGTTTCTAGTTCATCAAACTGCTGAAGTAGGTGTTTGCACATGAATTAAACATCAAGAAACCTGGTATTTGACAGCTGTTCTGTTTAATTTTCTGTAACAGTGATAGAAGCTACAGCTAGCAGTCTGACTAAAATAAATTTCCTAGTTTATTGAGGCATTCTGACACATTCTGGTCAAAAAACTTGTTGAAATTCACCAAAGTGAGATCATATATAATTTTAAAACTTATTTAAGAGTTTAAAAAGTCTGAAAACGTCAAACAAATCCCCAAAGATATAAGCATGGGAAAGGGATCTACAAGAGACCTCTTATATAGGTAACATCTGGTTGTGTGACCTTTCTTTGTAGCAGCTACATTTGGGTAAGAGCTTAGACAAATGAAGGCTCTGCCTCGAGTTAGATTTCCTAGCCTTGTTAACTGTTTGAAATGTATGTCATGATTTCCCCCGGATACTGGTCAGAAATCACTTCCCAACTTGTCCTAATTTTAGTCATGAATATTTGATGAACACAGCAATTTTTTTTATCACATCTTTGTCCTTTTCTTGCCAGCATTTACTTTATTCAATGATTTTAGAAACAGTAGTCATAATGTATTTTCTTTTTCACTTTGTGTCCTGTGTACTAAGTACATCTGTGGTTCCCTGCTAAGACAGGCTTTGTTTCCCTGCTTTGTCTGAGTGTATTTTCTGTGTGTTTCAGGACTATTAAAATGGATTGCCTATACAATAAACAGGGGAATTTTCTAACATCCTATAAAATAGCATTCATATTTATTTATTTCTGATGGAGGAAAAAGACTTTGAAACAAATGAAGTTGAGATAGATGAAGATCAAGTTTATCTTTCGTATTGATATATAACAGGGGCTCAGTGATATGTGCCTGTACTGCATAGAACAGAATAAGCATAAACAATTTAAAATATGTAAACAATTTCAGCATGGCCATAATTAATCAGATGAAAGATCCTTCTATTGTATATCCCACATCGTTCATAAGGAAATGCCTGGGGGAAATCAAAATTGGAGAGAATATATATAATGCTTACACATAAAGCACTTCTAATTAGTTTCAGCTGAAAGACTTCTTGAGTCACATCTTGTGTATCTAGCAATCCTCAGTGGATCCTTTCCTATTGTGTTTGGTGCTTTCCTTCTTAGACAAACACACAGGTCTATAGTACCTATGATTGTGGTAATGAGTATTATAAATTGCTGCCCCTTTCCTGGGCTTCTTATCTTTTTGAATGTGTTGAGCCTACCTTCATTTGATGCCCAGTATACATTCAAACAGAAACTGTGAAAAGCAGGTCCCTCCTACATCCTCTCCACATTGCTTGTGGTTTTGTAGAGCTTCTTCATATTCCAATAAATTGTTTTATTTTCCAGATCAAAAGTTTATAGATTATTCAGTTGTTATTATGCAAAAGTTCCAGTACCTTTTTTATATCCTTTTTGAGGTGAGGATCTGGACCTCCACGTTATGTTCAAACTGTAGATGAAGCACTGTTTACAGTGGTATAACTCTTTTCTCTGTACTCCTGTACTAGCATTTAATTTACTTTTTAACTGCTCCTGAGCTTTGAAATGACTGTTTCATGGAACTATTTATTATAATCTTAAGGTCTCTCTTCTGAATAGTAATGGTTAGCTCAGAGCTCATAATTTTTATGTGAAATTAGGATATTCTTATCCCCATGTGGCACTTTACATTTATCTACACTTAATTTAAGTCATTCAGGTTCATAAGACATATTCTGCTGCGGTTCTTCACAGTACTCTCTCACCCTTACCACACTAAATAATTTAGTTCCCCCAGCAAACTTTCTTGTCTCTCTGCTCACTCTCTTTCCCACATAGCTTATAAGTGTGCTGAATATTACAGGTATCAGAAAAACTCCACTGAAGATTTCCACTATTAGAATTCAACATTGCCTAATGCTTCCCTTTTAACCAATTAAAGGTCTTCCATGCACTGTAAGGCTTCATCACCTAAAAAACCTTTGGTAAGAAATATTTTCCACAGCTTTATGGAAAACTTAATTGATTACATTAACTTCATCACATTTATCCATATGCACATTTGCTCTTTTCATGGACTTCAGTGGATTGATAATAACAGATTATTTTGTAAAAGCCAAGCTTATTCTTCTCAAGTAGATCATAATTAATTGCATGTCTGCAGTAATTTCCTTATTCTAGTTTATAAGACTTTGTATAGCATAGATGACAATCTTACCAATCTCGTTTTGTCCCTTGCTCCTGAAGGATGATTTTTAAAATTGACACCCACCTATGGTGAGGCACCAAAGCAGTTTCAGGTGAGAGTTTATATGCACCATTGTTAACAATTCAGCTGTTTCATCCCTGAGTTGCTTTAGAAACCATGGCTGAATACTGTCTGGCCTTTGTGGTTTGTTACATTTCATTCTGACTATTTGTTCCAAAACTGCTTCAAACTGAATCATTGACAAAACCCCCTAGAAAGAAGAAACTCAACAAGGGACATTACCCCAGTTTCATCCAGAGAATGCAAAGAATGCATTTCACTTTTCTGCCACTGCTTTCCTTTTATATTCTGTTTATTTATGTGTTAGTATTTCAAAGTGTATAGAAGTCTATTTTCTTTTGACATGTTTGAAGAAAGATTTATTACTCATTTTGTTTTGGTATCTGATAATACAGTCCATAGACCCCACTTATTAACCAGTTTTGCCCCAAATAATAGAAGTCATCATTTGGTTTCTAGGTGAGGTCCTTTGGCTTTGTTGTCTCTTAACCTTTGGTGCATTGTCCATGTTTGATAGTTTTTCCTTAACCTTGGAAGAAACTTCAAACTTCACGTCACCTGTGCATTATCACATGCCTTACTTTCTCCATCAGAGTTAACAATTAAATAATTCAAACCCCAAGAATTATTCATGTAAAACTAAACCAAATAATTCTCTTGTCTTAGTTCACTTATCACATTCTCTTCTCTCCTTCCCAAAGCTTACACTATTTGCAATCTTCTCTATCTCAATTTCTAATCTCCCATGATTAATAAGTGCATAAAAAACAGTACATTGAAATTTACCTATATTCCATCTGTTACCTAAAAGCAAAAAAAAGCAACAGCAGCAACAAAAACCCCCTAACAAACGAACAAAAAAAAAATCACAAAAAACCCCCTTTCTTGTGGAAGAGATAGCAGTGGGTTAGAGCTATCAGTAGCTCTGCCATTGATGTATTTTATTGTTTCTCAAAGATTTATACATCTTTCTTTGCTTCAAAATATATTTAGTGCTCAAAGTCTGTAGTTTTTTAGGAAGCTATTTTGCCTTTTTTGAACTTGACAAATACATCGCTTATTTTCAAATACTTGTCATTTCCCATGTCTTTGTTCCTTACTCCCCATTGTCCAAATGTGAAAGATTCATAAATCCTGGCAAAACAATTTACCATTTCATGCATAATTTTCTCCATTCTGCTTTGGATAAAAATTATCTTGTCTTCTTAGTTGTGTCAGACATTGTGCCACAAGGTTTTGTTTCTGATGTGATCATTTTCATTTCAAACCTTTCTTTTTTGTTAGTTATTTTGCTTTTGCAGCCTACATCCATTTTTGTCTACGTTAAGGAAAAAAAGGCCACTTGAGTATTTATTTCCTGACACCAACATCTCTACTCAATTATCACAGCATAGTAGTTTTTCATGTTGTCTCATAATTTCTGTCGTGATAAGATGATCTTACTGTTTAATACTTTTTGCCCAATCCACAAATAATATTCACTCTCTTCTACCTAAAACTTTATTTTCTAATTACCCTCTCTTTTCAGACTGTAAGTTAGGGAGGATCTATGTGAAAAGAGAGAATACTGCATCACATATGTCAACCATGACATGTCCTCTGTATCTAAATTTTTCTGTGACCCAGTATGATCAGACTTGCTGCTTAAGGAGAAGACATTTTGGCCTTCATTAAAGCATAAGTGAAGGATACAGGATTGTACAGCTTTTTACTAACAGAAGAATTTTTCATTAATGTTAGGAACATACCTATTTAGAAAAATACCTATTAATTCCTTTTTTAAAAAATCACACAAAAAATTAAATCATTATTTCTTTTGTTGTTGTTTTAAAAACTCAACTCCATCTCATAATTACAGTAAAGGATTTTTTGAACATATACTATTTCATCACTGTACAAAAGTAATGAAATTCTGGACAATGTTCTGGAAGGCTCTGCTTATACAAAGCACTACTCTGCAATCTGGGAGTGTCTTATCACATTGAGCAGGCAGTGCTTAAAGCTTCTGTTGCTCCTGAAACATGAAATCCACTTGAGATAGAGAATTAATCAGACACAGAAAATACCCGATGCAACCACTAAGTTCCAGATTTCTGCTGTTTACAGACCTTTGTTACCAGAAGTTGAGAAAAATGTGCATGCATTTGCTGGATCTATAATTGCAAATTACTTTTTTTTTTTTCCTATTCTTTCTTCTTCCCTTCCCTACTATGTCCTTTTCCCTGTTTTTTGGCTCAATACTATTCTCACAGTTCTTAGTGTTTGGCTCTTTCTACAAAATTTTCTTCATTCATGACTTCTATGGCCTTTAAGACACATCAGTACACTCACAGTCTGAGAAGACATATTTACTTTAAATTCATAATTTAGGTAGAAGTATAAATAGTTTAGAAATCTTGTAGATGTCTGAATTGATAAACTTTCTCCTGAATAGAAATGTAGTGCCTCACTTGGGCCTAGAATGGGTCAGGTCACTTGCTCAAATATTTCAAATACTATGTCAAGATGTATCTGTCAAAGGCAAGTGCATCTTTTCAGCTCCACACAACATAGCCCTAAGGATTTAATGCTACTTTCAGGAGTGCAGCATTGCATAGCCATGATTAGAACCAACTTCTTATATATTCTCATCATTTACTGCTATAGTTCTTTTTCCCTTAACACAAAAAAAATATGTGGGAAGTCAGCATTCCTACTTACAGATGATGTGAAAAGAAAGCAGAGCTGACTTACTGATTGACCTGTTGAAGCAAAAGATGAGATACTTGGTATTCTTGCTGAGAAAAGTGCTAGAATCCTCCCTCTTAGGAGGACCTCTCATGAGCAAGAAAATCACCTTCCTAAACACAGGCAATGACTTAGATGTCTAGGTATTCAGCTGAGATGCACTTGGGGTTATTTGGAAGTAGAGGTAAAAGCCTGAGCTACAGTTGTAAAATATAAATGAACATTCAGAAACTTTTCTATATGTTCTTACACTGATACCTAATTTTGATATATTTTTGTTTTATAACAGTATTTTACCCTGTGTGAAAGAGCAATATAAAGTTTCACTGTTTAAAAAGTAGGTTTTGTTAGCTATGGATTAGATGAGGATTAATGAAAGCCTGGTATATAGGTATATTATAAGCATAGAACTCTAGATACAATATTTAAAAAAAAAAATCAATCTCATTCTGTATTGTTTATATTAATTTTGGGCATGCTATTTTTTCATTTTACTGTTTATGATACCACTCCATAGATCCAGTTTAACACTTTAGGGATTTTTTGCTAGATTTCAGAATCACTGTTTGATGGCAAAGTGATTTGAGCCAATTATTTCACTCAATTAATATGTCTAAACATAGTGATGAATTTTCCAGCCCAGACAAAGGACCCCATCTCAAATGCAGCCTAATAGGATTTTGGTATTTTTTTGTTCCCAGGCATTAGACTTCTGTCAAAACTGAACCCAAAATACACTGGTCCCAAATACACTGATTCCAAATATACAATGGACCCAAACACACTGATCTGTATACCTAAAGAAATATATATGAATTTGCGTAGAAACCTTCTACTCTATATATTTCTTTGGCATACAATACCTAGAATACATCTATTTTTGCAAGTAACTGTTACCAGAATAGGCAGAATTTTTATCAAAACTTCTTCACTGAACTAAGTGTCTACTGCTAGAAGATAAGTAGAGAACCCTAGGGCAGGATTAATCTTCCACACAGACACATGTTCTAGGCACCTACTGTGAAAATCCATTTCCTGAATTTAGGTATCCAGCACTAGCTGAGACATCTCAGGTGTGCTGCCTGGCCACAAGCTGCTGGTTAGTATCAGACCTCCTGTGTCACATCTGCTGAGCTGGTAGGGATGTCTTGGTAGTCTAGCATTTAATTTAATTTACTACCTAAATTAAGCTCTTGAATCATAGAATTATAGACATAGACATAATTAAGGGGTTGGAATGGACCTTAAAGGTCATCCAGTTCCGGTGCCCCCTGCCAGGTGCGGGGACACCTCCCGCAGTGTTCAAGTGTTCCTTATCCAACCTGGCCTAGAACACTGTCAGGGTTGAGGCATCCACAGCTTCCCTGGGCAGTCTGTTCCAGTGTCTCACCACACTCACAATAAAATATTTCCTCTTAGCTAACCTAAATTTCCTCTCTATCAATTTGTACTTATTACTGTGTGTCCTATCGCTACAGTTCCTGACAAAAAGCCCTTCTCCAGCTTCCCTCTGGGATTTTTCAGGTACTGAAAGGTTGCTATAAGGTCTCCACACAACCTTCTCTTCTCCAGGGTGAACAGCCCCAGCTTTCTCAGCCTGTGTTCATAGGGGAGGTGCTCTAGTTCTCTTATCAACTTTTATGGCCTCCTTTTGGCTTGCTCCAACAGCTCCATGTCCTTATGGCAGAGACACCAGAACTCCAGGTGGGATCTCCCATGAGCAGAGAAGAGGGGCAGAATCACCTCCTTTGACCCTCTGGCCACGCTCCTTGTGCTGCACCCCAGGATTTGATCTTTCTGGGCTGTGAGCACAGAAGACACACAGCTGGCTCATGTGGAGTTTTTCATCACCTGTCACCCCCTGTCTTTCTTAGCAGGGCTTTTCTCAATCACATCTCCACCCAACCCATTGGTGTGTCTGGGATTGCAGTGACCCAGGTGTAGGACCTTACACTTTTGTTTAACTTCATGATGTTTTCTTCAGCCCATATCTCAAGTCTCTCAAGGTCCCTCTGGATGGCATTATCCCTTCCTTCCAGTGTGTCAACTGCACCACCACAGAGCTTGGTGTCATCAGCAAGCTTTCTGAGGGTACACTTGATCCCACCATCCATACCACCACCAAAAATGTTGTATAACCTTGATCCCAGTACTGACCACAGAGGAACACCACTCATTACTAGTGTTGGTGTGGACTCTGTGTGAGGTCATCCAGCCAGTTCTTTATCCAACCAATGGTCCATCCATGAAATTCTAGTTCATCTCTCTAACTTGGAGACAAGGATGATCTATAGGGCAGTATCCAAACACTTGCCATTAGTCCAGATGGACAATGTCAGTTGCTCTGTCCCTGTCCACTGGTGCTATAGCCCTGTCATAGAAGGTCACCAGATTTTTCAGACATGATTTTCCCTTTTGCAAAGCCATCTATTACCAACCAAGTGTTTCTTTTCCTTGGCATAGCTTACAGGAGAATCTGCTCCATAAACTTGCCTGGCATAGAGGTGAGACAGATTGGCCTGTAGTTCCTTAGGCCTTCTGTTTTTCCATATTTAAAAATGGGACTTACATTTCCCTTTTCTCAGTCATCAAGGAATTTATATCACTTCCAGGATTTTTCAAAAATGATGGGTACTAGCTTGGTAACTTGATCTTCCAACACCCTCAGGACCCACAGATGAACCTCATTGGGTCCCATGGACTTGTGTACATTCAGGTTCCTTAGATGGTCTCAAACCTGATCCTCTCCCATAGGGAGCTCAGGATCTTCATCCTCGCAGTCCATACCCATTGACTTGGGTAGCATGGCTGGAGTACTTGCTTCAGTCAAGACATGCATAGAAATTGTGGAAAACCTTAGCCTTCTCTTTGTCCAGGGTAGTCGGGTGTCCTTCTGGACAGTAGATGTCCTTCTGGAGGGCGCCCACATTATCCCTAGTCTTTCTCTTGTTTGCAATATATTTGTAAAATCCTTTCTTCCTACCCTTAGTACCCCTGGCCATACTCAATTCCAACTGCGCTTTGGCTTCCCTAACCTTGTCCCTAGCTTCCCATACAATTTTCCTGCATTCCTCTCAGGACGCCTGTTCTCATGTCCACTTTCTGAAAGCTCCTTTTCTCACTTGGAGTTTGCACAGCAGCTCCTTATCCATAGAGGCCTGCTGGTATTTTTGCTCAGTCTCCTCCTAGTTGAGATACCTTGCTCCTGAGCTTGGAGGAGGTGATCCTTGAAATTCAGCCAGCATTCTTGAACCCCTTTCCCTTCCAGGGCTCTGTCCAATGGAACTATATCAAATAGGTCCTTAGAGAGGCCAAAATCTGCCCTCCTGAAGTCCAGGGCAGTGAGCTTGCTGCATGCCATCCTCACTGTCTTCAGGATCATAAACACCATCTCCTGGCTCCTGGTCACTGCAGCCAAGGCGGTGCCTTGAAGCACTGCATTCCCCACCAGCTCCTTCCTCTTGGTGAGTGCAAGGTCCACTGTGGAGCCTTCTTGTTGGCTTTTCAATCACTTGTCTAAGGAAGTTGTTGACCCATTTGAGGAAGCTCTGGGATTGCTTGTGCCCTGCTATGTTCTTCCCCAACAGATATCAGGCTGTTGAAATCCTTCACGAGGACCAGAGCTTACAAGTGTAAGGTCACTCCTGTCTGCCTATAGAGGGCTTCATCTGCACCATCCTCGTGACTGGTCTGCTACAGGCCCTCACCATAACATCCCCTGTCCCTGCCCTCTCTTTAATCTTCACCCAGAAACTCTCAGCTGGATCTTCATCCTTCCCTAAGTAGAGTTCCATACTCTCCAGCCAATTATTGGTGTAGCAGGCTACACCCCCTACTTGCCTCCCTAGCTTCTCTTTCCTAAAAAGTCTAAAACCTTCCATTCCAATGGAATGTTTGATGGGTGATGACTCACTCCCTAGGTTCTGTATCTTACCTTCCTGACCTGCCTGCAGGAACATGCATATGAACTGCTGTGCCACACCCTTCTAATGTGCCACACCCTGTTTGCCTCCCTCATGGCTGCTTGTACTCCTTGGAAGCATTTAAATGGCAGCGCTCTGACTACGGTTCCTGGCAATGCCCCCTTCTTGCCTGAAGGGCTCCTGAAGGCTGCAGGGTCCTGAGGGGACTTTGGG
Source organism: Poecile atricapillus (assembly GCF_030490865.1). Classification (NCBI taxonomy): domain Eukaryota; kingdom Metazoa; phylum Chordata; class Aves; order Passeriformes; family Paridae; genus Poecile; species Poecile atricapillus. Next base: position 50,588,985 of record NC_081250.1, on the reverse strand, counting down.
CAGCTGATCAGCTGTCCCTGAACTTGGCATCCTTCCATACAGCACAATCCAACAGTCCCCACAAGACTGAACTCAGTCACCACTGATGTCTCTGCTGTTACCTTTGACTGGCTCTTGAGCACTTAACCCAGCTCAGAGAAATGTCTCATTTCAAGATGGCACTTAACATTTTAGCCATTTAACCTAATTCTATGTAAGTGTGTGCATGATGTGAAGTAGGTGATTAAGAGTGCTTGATGTTCCATAATTAATTCATACTTCTGTGTCTTATTTCTTCTATTTTCATCTTCTGTCCTTAAGATAAATCTCTGATTGTAGATGTAGACGCAGTGCCCTCTCCCTTGCAAAGATGCAATGCTCTGAGCCATACTTACTAGAGTGCCTCTTCAGCATTGCAAGCTGCAATGTCCCATCTTCAGGGTCTGGGTTCTGCTGCTTCCTGTTTTACTCAGGCCAGACATTTAAGTGAAGGATATACCACCTTTTCTCTGCTGGCAGACCCAAGCATAGCGAATTAATCCTATCACTATAAACAGGATGGATTGATTGTCCAGCTGCAGTCTAGGAGGAGATTTTAACTCTTCTGTGAGACGCCATCTACTCCTTCTCTTCACTTGAAACAGTCTTTCCAGTGTAGCTCAAGACATACATCATGCCAGGACTATAGCAAGCTACTGGGAGAAGGAGGCTCTTGGGGTACTTGTCTTCAGCCCCCTCTCTGGCTTTTACATTAGCAGTTGTTACCCTGTGTGTTGTTATGATAGGGAATATGACAGAATTAAGGTTTCCTCAAGTGTTGTAATTCCAATAGTAACATCAGTACTTGAGATATACAGTGTAAAGCTGTTTAATAGCCCAGCGCAGTCATCTGCTGCTTGAGATAGATAACTTCAAAAAAATAAATTCAGCAGCATCTCTAAACATGTTCTTTAATTTTTCACTCTCTACATTTCTCAGGGATGGAGGATGTAAATCATTTTGCATACATCAATGCAAATGCAATTCAACTTAGTACTGACATGCAGTCTAATTGGCTTTAAAATGGAATTTTGTTTTTTGAGTGCTAATTTTCAGGTAATGACTTTCTAATTGATTTTCTTTTTATGAAGGACCATTGATTCACTCCCTTCAATGAAATTCAGTAGGCTTCCCAAGAGAATTTATGAAAAGCTGTTCAAAACAAGGATCTATCACTGCTGCTTTCTTCCACCTTGTTCTGCTTTTCATTCTGTATAAAATATACTCTTTTTTAATTTTCCATGAGCAAGCCTATCTTAATAAGGCTAAACAGTCATATTGTATATATATATATATGAGTCTGAAATGGTCTCTTTAAAAAATACCAAACATCTTTATTCAAAGATGGATTGAATTTTTTGTTACATTCTTCCTAAAAAATGGATATTAACCATGCCTCCAATGTATTTATATGAAAGTTACTTAATATTTCATCAGTTATTCTAAGCCATCAGTTTCGATCACACAGAGATTATTTTAACCAAAAAAAAAGGATTCACAGTTTTAAATGGAAGTATGAGCTATGGTGTTACCATATTGCTAATATCATTAAGTCAGATGAGTTTGCATGAAGCATAGTGGAGACTGCCTGAATGTTTTGTTATCGAACAATATAACAATCCCAATTAGATTATAATGCATAATGTAAGTGATAGTTGGAATCCTTTTGGTGATCCTGTTTTGAATCTTGGTGTTTAAGTCAGTGACACAACAACAGAATGAATTCCACAGAATATGAATGGAAATCCATGCTGTTATTTTAATCTGATTTTTCACATCCACTGCGGGAAAGGAGGAGAGAAACTAGAAGCATTAAAAGAAAGCCTGTAAAGGTTTTGCAAGTGATATCATGTTGTGATTTTGCAAGCTGTCCCAGACAAATTACAGATTTTGCTTAATTACCTGATTATTTTTACGTTATAGAAACAAAGTCAGTATTTTATCAGCCTAGCTTGATAGTGAACTATTCTTGGATATAGAGCAAAAGATGTAATAAGATCCAGTGACTGGGTGAACAAACTGAGTAGAAATAATGCATATATTTAACACTGAATAAAAGTGTGGAAAAGCTTCTGTAGGGGTGTGATAAATTTGATTTTTCTATCACTTTTGGAATCAGGACCAGATAACTTCATGAATGATGCACTACAGCCCAGACTGTGAACTTATTAACTGAACTATTGTATGAGAGTTGGCCTTGTGTCTACTGAACTCAGAACAGATTATCATAATGCTCCCCTCTGGCCACCAAAGTCAATTATTATTATTATTATTATTATTATTATTATTATTATTATTATTATTATTGTAAGCAGGGATGTAAGAAACAGTGAATGGATTTGGTTTGTTTTTAAAGGATCAGTGCATAAATAATAGGTAATTAATTCTCAACAAACAGTTCCAAGAGAATTATCTCTGTCTTACAGACAGAATGAGTTTCAGAGGAATTGGAATGTCGGTCTCTGTTCACACAGTAAGTAAGCAGCAAACACAACTGCCAGCAGTTATTCCTGGATGCTGTGCTTACGCCATTACAAGTGTTTACAGAGTCTTATCAAATGTCTGTAAAGGCATTTCCTGCAGGTGCTTTCTGTGATCCTGTAGAGAAACAGAGTAACATTACGATGGCCTCTTTCATCTGAAGAGCTCCCAATTCATTCTCAGCACTCACAAGTATGTTTTCAAAATACTCTCAGGCAGTAACTAAATAAGTCTAGAAGTCAGGAAAAGGGAAAGATAGGGAGATCCTCCTCCTTCCTATAAAAATCCACAAAATGTTTTTTTTTTGTTTCTCTTGTATTAGTTTTACAGAAAGGGATATGACAGACTAATAGAAATGAGATAATGGTGTCTCCATTCTACTAAAGCTGGTGATGCTAGAAATACTTTTCCTTACTGGAAAACAGTGTCAGTGTGACAAAGCTTTAGAAAAAAAAGGAATATACAAGAAGATTCACCGAGTATCTGCCAGCTTTTTCCTGATCAGTTTGGGCTTTTGCATAAGAACAGAACCACAACCATCCTCTCTCTGCTGCAGAAAATCCTTGTCACAGCCAATCAGAATCATAAGACAAGTATTGCATCTAAGTAGTGAAGATCTTTGTACACCAGAATTTCCACCTTCTCCTTCTACATGAGTAGTAAAACACATGAAGCTGTTAAAAATAATGTTGCTCTACTGGTATCAAACTCTTCTTTTAAGTTAGTGGCCGTGGAGTCTGTCAGTCCTGCTCTGTGATAGAAAAGACTGCAAAGAAGTTATGCTAAATTCAAAATGTCACTGCCTCCTTGGCCAGAGAAGAATGTATCCTGGCTGCCAAAAATAAATAAACCAGAAATATCTGAGTCAGATAAAATTGCCAATGCTTGTGAGGAAAAAAAATGATTTGTACGCAACAGGTAATCAAATGGCTCTAACATTCAATCCCCTAAGATTTATGGCACAGCTTCAAATTAAATTTAGGAAGTTTCTCTTGAAAGAAAATTAGGCTATTACTTCACTTTACTACTTGTTTAATGAATTGTAAGGAAAAAAATGGACAGGTGATCAAAATTTTAAAACCCTTCCCTCTTCCAATAATTGTAGATTTACCTTTTGTGATTACTAAACAAAGGGTTTGATTTGTGTAAGTCCTCCTGTTTCAGACGTTAACAGCCATTTGAAGGCATTTCAACTAAAAGGTATCTATACAGTCACCTTCGGAGTAGTAGTTGATTTGAACCTGAACAAAACAACAACATATAGAAGTTATAGATGCATATTATCTCTGAAAAAGGGAAAAATAAAACTTCTGGAAGCATACAGTTGCAAAAGAGGCAATGCGGTGAAATCAAATTAGGCACTTTAAAACAACAATAGGACCTTCAGTATTTCTTATTCCATTATTGTCTCTTTTGTTAAGACATCTAACGGTTTACTAAATTCACAGGGGTTTCAAATCAAAGATTACTTCGTACTCTGAACTTCTCATATAAATACCAGGCACTTTGTGTATGAAGACTGAGAATGGACTTGAGCAGAAACATAAGAATTCTGCACTTCTCCTAAAATTGTTTCAGTCATGCTCATCATAGCAGGAAATAAAAAATAAAAAATAAAAGAAATTAAAAAAAAAAAAAGAAATCCCTGAAGAAAGAGGTAGCTTCTGACAATTCATATATTTCTTTCCACATTCCTTTGTAAAACATTCTTGTGGCTTTTTGGTATCATTTCAAAAAGGCAAGTGGTTAAAACTGCCCTTATTTCCCTAGAAAGATGAGCAGCTATTGAATGCAAGTTGAAGGACAAGCCGGCATGTTTGAAGCCTGTCACATACTATAATTCTGCCTTCGGGGATTTCTTAGTAATATTCCTTTGATCAGTTTGAAAGGACTATTCTGGGGAATTCTACTCTAGGTGTTTTTCCTGAGACAAGAATTTTGTGTTTGCTTGCATGCCATTTTACTTATGATTCTCTGCATCTAAAGTTCTTTTAGCCTTATGCTAGGTCTTAGAAATTTTAAAATTTTGGAAATTTTCACTGACGTTTCTCAGAGTTACTTTTTGGTTATGTATTTCTTGCTCTTGTCCTGGGTCACAGGCCGGAAGGTTCTAAACTTGTGAACCTTTGTCAGGAAGATCTTAACTGAAGATTGTGATTTTTAGAGTATGGGCTCTGCCTAGGGTGAACAGGAGAATAGGAAAGGAAAATGATTAGTGAGTTCTTGTATCACAGCTTACATTGATACCTGTATCTCCCTTTGGAATTCTTAACTTTAGTGTATGTGAAATATTTTAAATAAGTTACTGTAATTTTCTTTCATCTTGACATGTTCAGAGAATATGAACACCCAGAAACTGAAACATGTTAGTGTAAGATGCCAATAGTACTATTATTTCCTTTTTTTTTTTTTGTTTAGTAATTTTTTGTTAAATCTTGACTTAATATTATATGTGAAATTCATTTATTTCAGAAATTTTGTAACTTGGAAGCATGCAAAAACAAAACAAAAAAGATACAAAATTATTTTAAATGCATACTTTTTATGTTTCTATAATTTTAAATCAATTTTGTAATGTTTTAATATTATTTGAGGACAGCTGGAACATGTTTAAAGACGGCTTATTGGCTTTTTTAAATTCAGTCTTACTTCCCATTACTGGGAAGCTTATCTGAATTATGGAGAATATAAGTGCTATCTGCAATTAACTAAAATCCCAGAATTAAACAGATACCAAAAGTATTCAAGAAAAACAAGTGATTATTTAGATTTTGTGTTCAAAGTTTGTTTATTTTATCTCAGTATACAATATTAAATTTATACATGAAGCAATTAATACAGAATAACCAGACTTTATTCCTCACTGATTGATTTACAATTCTATTCTTGCAACTATTTCAGATATGCAAATTTTTGTTTCACAGTTATTTCTTGCATGCTAATAGTCTAGTCAGAATTGTAATGAGCTGGAAAGCAGTCTCTGGACTCTTCTGTGAATGAAACATAGGAATGAAAACTATTCATAACTGAGAAAAATTTACCTTAAATATTGACCATCCTGATTTACATAAGACTCAAAATAAAAGACTATAAAACCAGCAAGTGCAGTAACTGTTTTGCATAGTTATAAACTGAAATCACAAATCAGTATTTTCTATTATGAGCAAAGATTGCTGTTTAGACTGACATGTACCTAATTAAGAGTTAAAAAGCTTTCTTTAGTTGCTGTGTCCTTACTGAAGATAGATGATTCTCAACAGGATTTAAAATAGATTTTGCCTTTGTACTTTTTCCTGCAGGGAGTTTTAGTCTTTTAATCCCAAGAACTAGGTCAGGTGGTGTGGAATGACACCACTGAGTTTGTGCTTTCCTCTCCTAAGTGCACTCTCTGGTAATAGCCTCAATTGTTTGGGTGGCAAGTAACCCAGCAGAGGAGTGGGGCTGTGCAAAAGAAATACGAGAAGCTTTGAGACAAGAGTGGTGCACAAGGAGTAAACTGTCCTGAAAATTACTGAAAAGCTATTTTTAAATTATCAATGTGTGCAAAAGTTTCTAAATACATCAGTAGCAGAGATGGAAAGAAACCTAGGACTGCTCTGAGTTCCTCTGCGTTTGACCTTCTTCTCAAGGTGAGAGCTCCTGCCACTGCTGAGCTCTGTGGAACAGCAGCTGATCAGAGAGCTGTTGCTGTTATTATTTCAGTAATGACTACAATTGTGCTTAGGTATCTTATAAACACATTCTTCCTGTCTCTCTTTCATTCTACAGAAGATGCAGAAGAAGTAACTTTTTGTTTATTAATGAATAAAAATCTCACAATTCCTGTAGAGAAATGCAGGTTTTATTCTGTCTGTACAACTGTTTCACGCTGGTTTTTGTATTCCATTTCTTTTAACATGAATCAGTCAGTGGGCAGCTTTTGGAACTAATGTGTTGATCACAATCATTATTTTGTAGACTACAAAATATGTTCTATTAAGATATTTTAATATAATATAAATATAAATTAATTAAATATTAATTTTAATAATAATTAATAATAGAAAATCAATATAGTAACATTTAATTAAATTTAAAATATTAATTAACATAATTATATAGTTTAATATATATTGTGTGTGCATTTATATATACACACAATATTATTATATTTTATTATTATATTGTATATGTTAAAATATTATATTTTACCCAGGAAAATTTTTATTTCACTGTGCAGCAACTGAAGAGTGGCAAGATTTTAATTTAGTTCCTATCTCCCACTTTGCTTCACTGACCACAAAAGGCTCAGCTTTCTAATTTAGGCACACATGTAAAAACTTCATTAGGTGCTTAATAAGAATTATTTTATTTTTCCAACCCCATAAAATAATTTAACTTTTACTCCATATTTTACGTGTGGAACAGAGACAGTGAAAGATTAAGTCAAAGCCACCTAATCATTTTGTGTCTGCCTGGAGCTATACTAAGTGCCACAGAAAATTTTTTTTGCAACTTAGTTGTCTAGCATCACATGGGATGCTGTCACAGAGAGAATCCAGCACCTGTGCTGTTGGCACACCCTATCTGTTGCCTTCATGGAACATGGCCCATTCCCATCTGGCAGTCCACAGGCTTGGACATTGTGTATACTGCAGTCTCTCATGCAAATAATGGACCTATCTTAAACCAGTCTTATTCTTTATGCTGCTCCTGGAGTGGGCCCTGCAGTGTCTAAGTGTGAAAATCTGTTTAGTTTATTTAAGAGTAAGAGCAAGATAATGATTACTCCCCAATGTGTTAAGAAGCTTTTACTAATAATGCAATCAGTTGATCTTGACAACAAAGATGGAATGTTATTCAGTGGTGGGAAGGCTGTATTTTCTCAATTTAGATCAAAGTTTAGATGCTGGATACTAAATCTTGGGAACAAATTGCAGAAGACTGAGATAGACTTTCATAGGTTAAATTTTCCAAATCAAGCTCATGTGTTTTTCCTCTTGAATTTAGACATTAAATTGAAAATTTAAATTGAAAAAACAAAACAAACCACTGAAAAACCTCAAGGTATTTCAGCCTCAGTTGTCTGGTGTATCAGGATGAATAATCACAATTTTCTTTCTGGGAATTGTATGAATCTCTGGGGAATTAATAGCAGGTAAATATGTAAATAAATTATTATCATAATGATATTCAGGAATTCATTAAGACCCTGCTGGAAACATAACTTCTACTAGAAGTGTTGACTTTACAACCCTAATGATATTTTAATATTTTTTGTATATAGCTTAGGTTTAAAAGAATTTTAGAATTGTTCCCATTTTAGGTCAAGTGGAACAAAACATACATGGTTTAGCATAGGGGTTGAAATTTCTTCCTCATTATACAGGCCTGAAAATAATTTCAGAGATTTGTGAATACCTGTTTTAGAAATTTTTCATGTTATGTTTGGTGTCTTCACCAAGAGAGAAGAATGTCTTTGCCAGTGAGATATTTCACACATCTCTGGAATATTGTATTTAATTTCAGGATGGAGAGAAACGTAGCACAGTTGATGCTTTTGCTCTGATGTCCCAAAAAGTAAAATGTAACGGTGTCCATGCATCTGTGTCCCTTATTGATGAGTCTAAAGGTTAAGGGAATAAGGTTATTAAATGGAGTTCTGGGCAAAAGAAAACTGAACCCTCTAGTCTGTACACATGTGCATTGTCAGATTTCCTACCTCAAATATTCCAATAATACAAAGTCAAAAAAATGTTGCTGTCCAGTCCTGAAAAGAAGTCAGTTTCCCTAGCAAAATTCAGATAATTTGGTAATATTTCTGTGCATAAATAAAGGATGAACATTTGTATGTAGAAGCATGAGAAAAGCAATTAATTCTTGGGTTTGGGATATATGAGCGAGATGGATAGGTAGTTCTTTGTTTGTTAAGGCTTTTGGCTTTAGACTTCATTACTCAAATTAAACAAAGATAATATCCTTCAACAGTGCCAGAAGAGGAAAGAATGTTTCACATCCAGTTACTGAGTCACGTTCTGGAAGCAGTAGCTGGGAGGATGTGAGAGTTTTTGGCTTGTGTTTGCTTGTGTACAGGAGTTTAATTTGTTTGTGTTCTTAAAAGAAAAACTGCAAACATCAGTACATTAAAATTCACAGATTTTAAAATGAAGCTTATATTTGTAGTTTTTCTTTCAGGTATCTAAAATTATGCTCAGGTATCATATCTTGCTCTTTTGTTACTGTCTTTAAATTTTGAAAACATTTTCTAGGAACATTATACAGAACTGAAATCCCTACAAGTTATCTGTGAATAGAAAATGACAACATTCCTTAAAAACTTTTTGAAACTTACAGATTTCTTGAGATTCTTGTTAAAATACCAAAAAATCAAAGTTCTTGTAGAGGAGGTTAAGTTCTTTTTAAATAAAACAGTAGTTATTAGGCTATAAAATGTTGGCATATTTTGTTATAAAGATCAGCAATGTTATGTTGCTAAATCATTTAGTTTTGTTTGGAAATATGAAATGCTAAAAGGCAGCAAATAAGCTTTTGGCTTTAGTCTTTGCATGTAGTGATAATTCCACTATATTAGTCATTAAATTATGATGAATATATGGTTAGAATATGTTTTCAGCATACAAAGAGAGAATTTGAACTTGAAAATAAGCTTCCTAGGAATTGGTAGGCAGACTTTTAGCACTGCACGCACTGTATAGGGGTTATATATATATATATATATATATATATATATATATATATACACATTTTTAAAAAACAGAGAAATGTGGCTCATGGAAGTGTATGGATAGCCACTGAAATTGGGATTTACCGCTAGCAATGGTAATAGAATTGAGTTCATATGAGCTCACCGTCATCAGCAGTATAGAGTGGCTCCCACTTATTGTTAATCCTGAGCTCTTAGGAGTTCTGGTCATTTTATAACCACGAATCTGAAAGATAAGATTGAGAACCTGGTGAATCATTGGAGGATTTCATCATTTGTGATAAGGGAAATTCCTGCTACAGCTTTTAATTACTTTCAGAAACTTTCTTTTTCTATTCAGATGCATTTCTGTATGAGGTGATTATGGAGGATGCTGTAGAAATGTTTTTTTTGAATGTGTTTGTTTTTAGGAAAAGAGTAGAGTATGCAAATTGTAGTGTTACTTGTCGTGCTGTTCAATGGAGAGAATTAAAAATGTTTCTTCAAATAAAAGGTTAAAAGATTACTACTTCCTATGACTTATTTTTACTCCCCACAATACACATGGAAGTACAGCAACCTGTCAAAACGGAGCTAAAATGGAGATAACCTAGGTCTCTTACTTTCTGATACGTTATTTGGACATTTATTTTTTTCTATTATTCTTTCCTTCTGCAACTTCTTTTCCTACCATATTTCTATCTTTTTTTTTAACCCCCCTACTTCCTCTTGAAGTTAATCTCTTACATTCTCCTTTACCCAGTCCTCTTTTTCTTGATGTTTGAATTTGCATGACACAGTTGGGCTGGGTTTTCACAGGTATTGAGCAAAGATAGGTTTCACCAGGAAAGAGTAATTGATGAAGTACAGGTTTTGTCTTTTTTTCTTAAATGTCCATGTGGTAAAGGAGGAACAAATTTTTGAAGTGTCTTGTCTTCTTTGAAATCTGCTGTGGATTTCAGTCAGCTTGTGCAGAACCAGTTAGTGATGTGAATTTTTCCAGGGCCCCTGGATTTGAACTGCCCTGCAATGCCAAGCATCATGCACTGCTGGTGGAGAGCTTCCAGTACCCAGCCAGCCTTGCCCTGCTCCCTGATGGTGCAGGTTCCTGAAAACACAAGTGAAAAACCGTTTCCAGATTTTCCTTTCTGTGCAGTCAGAGGGCTGGTAGCCACAACCAAAGCTGACAACATCTCACTTTTGTAATCTTTCTAGTTTTTTGAAAAAATTATTTGGTTTGGAATTTGGTTTTTTTTTCTATAAAATAAAAATGTAAAAGTTTAGTCAGCTTCATGCTTAGCTCAACTTAGAGTCCCAAAAAACAACGCCAGTTATGTTTCCTGAGGACATCATCTTCCAGCCTGTAGATGTTCCATATTTCCATATTTTATAATGGTATTTCTGTTTTCTATTTCTGCCATTTGTAGAGCTATAACAGCATGAACACAGATTCTGTACTGTTTTCATTACTGCATGTCAAAATAAAGCTAGAAGCATAGATATTTTTTCAAAAATTCAGAGACAGAAATTATTTCTTCCTTTTATAAAAAGGCAAAAAATAACTATTAAGACTATAATAGTGAGTATAAAATTAAAGTGGTGAAAAAAAAAGTACTATTAATTAAAGAAAGTTATGAAAAAAAAATTAGTAGTTCCTCATACTGGAAAAGAAATGTCATTGTACTATTCCATGCATTGCCCTATTTTTACATCATCCTTGGAAGAGCCTATACTGAAGCAATTTTAATACTCGTCTCTGGATAGATCATTAATTTGGATGGAGAATTCTTACCTGAATTGAGGTGAAGAATTAATTTTCCCCTTAACTAAGATTCTCTGGTATATATGTGATGATGTTTTTCAGCGAAATACAGGGTTTTTTTTTCTGCTTCACAGAGAGCTGAGAGATTCAAAACATCTTTTTGTTTATTTGGTTGAGGATCTAACCACTATCTTTCCATCATTTTACTTTTTGGTTAAAGTATGAAAACTTCCACATTTGTTCACTTAATAGCATTTCAGGCATTTCTGTGCCTCCTTATTTCATTGATAAATTCTTTAATGCTGAGAATTTATTTTTAATCTGTTATTGTAAAAAGCATTTTCACAATAGGAGATTTTATAATCTCCTATTCTTTGTCCATAGAATTGAGTACTGTAAAACTGTTGTAAACTGTCCTATTACAGGAAGCTAGAGTAATTTTGGCCAGTTTTACGTGCACATTACTGTTAAGCTGTGTGTTATTTCATTACAATACTTATATGAATTTATAATTTAGGTCTTCCATTTTTAATTATTGATTAGACTGTAGTTGTTCTTTAAGTACAGGATAAAAAATTTATTCTGATCATAACTTTCCATAGCTTTGCTTCCAAATTTGCCAAGCCCTTGTCTTCACTTTTCTCCAGGTTCTTTACCTATGTAAAGAGGTTTATACTGTCTCTCTAGTGTCCCCAAGTACAGTGGGGTGGATGAAACATACTGGTAAAGCCAAAGTGAAATTCAAAAATCACAGCATTTTTGCTAAAAATTCTGCTGAATAATTGATTATTTAATTTATTATTTTTAAACTTTATTATTTGGCCTGTTAAAATATGATGTCTGTCCTATAAACCTGCCCTGTTAAATTTTGAAAGTTATTTGGAGCTGAACAGAGTTTCCTCTTAAGGGGAGACAAAAATCTTGCTGTATACATTAGAAAGCTCCATTCAATATATGTTCAAAAGCACTGTTTGGAAAGGATTTGGGGACTTCTTTTCTTATCTTTTTTTCATTCTTATTCTGTTCCTGTCCTGTAGAGCACTACCTTTGAGAAAAGTGGTTGTGGCTAATAACATTCCCAGTCCTTTTATTGCAATGTGAGCTGAAATATGAAGCAGCTTACAGAATTCAGTATGCACTACAAGAAGACAAATGGTTTATAGAACACAGAATTTTGGAGTTGGGCTCATGAGGCAGTGTTTTACAGATAAGTGAGCCATTTTGTTTATTTTCCCAGTTTGGGTTAAAGAAAACACATATCTGGCAATAATATTTAAGTGACTTAATGTGATTAATAATCTGAAAAACTTGTTGAACTTATATAGGTATCCACTTTTTTCTGGAAAAAATATTTTGCAAGGAGATTTCTTATTGTAAAATGCTATATTTTATTTATTTGCTTAGCCAGAGATTAACTCCCTGTTTAAAAAAAATATCCTATTACAGATGCGGGTCTAAATTATATTTTTGAATCCTATTGGCCAGAAGAAGAGATTTTACAGCAATTGTGCATAATTTTCAAGGTTCTGTAAATTGACTTTTCAGTCTTGCAATAATAGGTTTTAGGCTGGTATTTGCATTATCCACAAAGCATGTATTACTGTTCCCCATTTATTTAAATGAAGGCTGTGTTTAAAAGATACTGTTCTGCTGGAGACTAAAGGGAATGTGTTTTATTAATCTGGGACTGCCTTATTCTCTGTTCACTATATTTATGCATTCAGCAGAGGTTACTGATTCATATAGCAGTAGAAACCCTTGAAATGCCAGGTACCAACTAGAATCGGCTCTCTTTCTGACAAAGAGCTGGTAAGACACAAGTCAGGGTACAAAGTTTGGAGAGCTACAGAAAATACTTCTGATTTTGAAAGTCTTTTTCATCAGTAATCTAATTAAATTATGTTGAAAATGTCATCTCTTCCTATATTCAGCTTCCTTTGACCATAGCACTTCTAGGAAATTTAAAAAAAAAAAAACAAGACTGAAACAAAATAACCAGCAAACCTCTACATTTAATAGAGTTTTGATAAGATGATATGAAGCATCATAAAATTAAAACATTCCCAAATGGAATTTGTTCTTGAGCTATGGAGCATTACTTTACGTGCTCAGTAAAATATACATTTTTAAAGGAATCAAAATTTTTATTTCCTCCATAAAGTTCTGTGATTCCTAGAAAAACATTAAGAAAACAGGCAGCTGTTCAGCAGGACTCTTTGTCATTGTTCAGTGTATACTTTCCTTTGTCTTCTCTTCAGCTCAGAAGAGAGAACTGTTCACTTCCTTGTGCCACTTATAATTACTTCAAAGACACTAATTAATGTCTCTTACTAACTTATCTATGAAGTGAGGAGTGCCATCACCATCATTTAGCACATAAATAGCTTCAGCACAAAAAAATTAAGGTGAATGTAACTGTTAGCACGTTATAATTGTGAATTATATATAATATTATATATATATAATATAATATATAATATATTATATATATATTTATATATTATATAAAAGTGAATCCACCAATGAAGGGATCCTGTGTGTCTTCCTTACATCAACCACCACCTGGGTCTACAACACATGGTACAAAAAAATTATTCTTCTTAGATATATTCTCTTAGTAAGTAGTGTCTGATGTAATTAGCTATTCCTATTGCTGTAAGCAAAAGACCAACTTAAAATTTATCTCTTTCAATATTTTGATGACAGTAATTTGTAATAGTAGTCCTTATTATTTGGGTTTTTTGTTCCATTATTGGTACTTATTATAGGATTTTATATGCATTTCTTCAGGTGCCAACCATATAGGCACTAGAACTGATATTTTTTCTTCTTCTTTCCCTTAGGCATTTCCTGGAAATACAAACTCTGACAGTGTGGTCCGGCATGATTTACAACATCCAGTTATTGCTCGCTATGTAAGGATAGTTCCTTTGGACTGGAACGGAGAGGGCCAAATTGGGTTAAGAATTGAAGTCTACGGTTGTTCCTACTGTAAGTTTTTCCATCATGATCCTTTTTTTCTCCCCTACATAAAAACTCGCTTTGAATTTTGGATTAAATCCAGATGTCAGAGACTTTTACCCCAGTTCCGGGATTGCTAGTTGTGTTACCCAGGGCTTCATGAAATATTTGCTGGAACTTGAATTCTGAGTTGATAGTTTGTTCTTCTCTGGAAGACGCAACATTAGAATTTGCAATAGTGCTTTGAAATTGCTCCTATTCATCTTCATGGCTTCTGTTGTAGAAGGCTTTGGTTATTCTATAAGCTTGATTGGGATGTATGAGAAAGAGATCATATTCAGACTAATGTCATGCTGGGTCTTGAGAGATGAAACAGAAACAGGATGTAACTTATTGCCTAGTACAAGAGATAAAATAAAAGCAATAAATAAGAATTATATCAGAATGGCTTAGATTGCCCAAATATCTGACACGTTTTCCTGAGATATTTCGTTGAGTATTTGAATGTGACTTCAGAATTTCTTCTGCAGTCTGCTGAGCAATGGTACAAGTGCTTCTGTAGTTAAGAGCAGAACTGGTAATGCTTTAAGAAATTAGTTTCTGATGCCCTTCCTTCAATTCAATCCAGTCAGTGCTTAAGTCTGCAAACCTGCAAAATTGAGTTTATGATATCCTATTTCGATGTAACTTTTAGGTAATATCCTGGATTTGTTGGTATTTTAGCTGCAAGATGTTATTTTAGATTTGTCTTTTAATAACCAGACTTTATTCTAAAATGAAGAAGACTCATCATTGACCTCATGGGTGACATAAGACCTACTGGAGCCCTTTACCAGTCTGACTAGGAAAAAAAAGCTGTGGTTTCATGTGTTTTTTTTTTTTTTAATTTGACTAGATAGTCAAAAGACTCCATACTTTAACTCAACACCAATAGAACCACGAAGAATAGAGTTTTGATATTATTTTTCTTATTTCCATACAACAAATGTTTTAAAAATGTATATTGAATCACAGAATTTCCCAACAGCTGCAGGAATGTAGTTGAGAAACCAAATCAAACTTGCTGTGGTATTGGTGCTTCTGTACTGGGTGGTTAGAAGCATTTGCAAAAATACAAGAGCAGGACCTGTTGCAATAAGACAAAGCGTAATGGTTCTAAACTAATAGGGACCAATTTAGAATAGATATGAGGAAGACATTTATTACAAAGGGGGTGCTAGAACACTGTAACAATTTACCCACAGAGGTGGTGGATATTCCATCCCTGGAAACATTTCAACAAGAGTTGGTTGAGGCTCTGAGGATCCTGATGCAGTTGAAGACGTGTCTGAATATTGCAGAGAGAATGAACTAGATGGTCTTTAAATGTCCCTTCCAACCCAAACTGTTCCATGTTTCTGTGATATCTGTTGCCTGAGGAACTGTAGGTTGCACTAAGTTAATTCCTACTCAAAGAGAATTGAGCTTCTGAAGTTTTAGGTACAACTCTGATTATTCAGTACATGGCTCTTAACAAACAAGTGTTTACCATCATACCACTAAAATGTTTTACGTGCTGTTTTAAGTATACCAAACACTACAGCATGCCTAATTTCCCAGCATAATAAATACTTGCTTCTAAGTATACCTCCTTGCTTGTACATCAAATGCAAATTCAGGGGTTTGATACTAGAAACCAACATCTAGTTGACTGTCAAATATAACTCTCTTTAGCAGAATAAAATGTAGCAGAATCAAACAAGAAACCCCATGATATTTGCTGCAATATTTACACATAAAATGATGCATTTTGACGAAATGAATAGACAAAATGCTGTACATATGTAACAAGATACTTTTAGAGGCTTAAAGTAAATGTGAGAAAAAGGTAAAGCACAGCTTGCTGACAAAATTATTTTATTGTTTGATGAAAATTGCTTGCTTGCTGAACTTTAGGAGGAAAATAAAGAGCATCTGCCAAGGACACAATGAATGGAACTATAAAAATACTAATAAAATGTGTCTTCACAGAAGAAGTAAGGTGGCCCAATATAATTTCATTTTTCAGAGAGAGTATTACTGGTCTGTCTTAGAAATAATTTCTATAATGATTGTAGATTTTTTTAATGTAAGATTAAAAATAATATATTCTGGTTTCATGTGTAAAGGGACTTTTCTTTCAACAGCTCTGTTTCAATGCAGTGTGGTCTTTACATGCAGGAATTGGGCTGCTCCCAAAATGGTATCAGTAGAGAGCAGCAGAGCGACTGAGAAGAAAAACTAAAAATCACTATGTAAAGAGGGAGGAAGGCA
This sequence comes from Poecile atricapillus, assembly GCF_030490865.1. Taxonomy (NCBI): domain Eukaryota; kingdom Metazoa; phylum Chordata; class Aves; order Passeriformes; family Paridae; genus Poecile; species Poecile atricapillus. Next base: position 50,572,789 of record NC_081250.1, on the reverse strand, counting down.
GCCCTTTGGTATGAATACTGTAACCAGGGAGTACTGTTTACAAATTCCCAGCTTGTCTTCAAATGAATTATTTGGAGCCAGGTGTAAATGATGCACCTTTCCATGTAGATGTGTCCTTTGGCAGAGGCCAAGTTTTTAACCTTACCATTAGAAGTGCATATATTTGCATATAAATATAAGCACTGCCATTAACCAGTATGATTTGCAGATTAATCCTGCTGTCATTTAAGGAACTAACCATTTAGATAATCACCAATTTTAAAAGCCTGATTAAAAGGTAGTCTTCTAGTAAAATCTGCCTCAATTTTTGGAACTATTACCTGAATAAAAGGCTGCCCAATATATCACAACTTTAATTTTTCTTTCTGTTATTAAATTAATGTATTATTTTACTTAGATATCTTCAGATATAAAAATAACATTTTCTCACATTGCACACAAGGTTTAATTGAGAAGCCATGCACAGTGACTGTAAAAACTCTTTCCTTGAACATTGCTGCAACCTGGTCATTAGCCTCAGACCTTTAAGAAAATTGCTTCCTCATATTGAACTGCTTATTCAAATATCAGGTCACTAATTGCCGTATTTCTGCTTCCTATTTTGTTTGTATACATTTATAAAATACACATTTAACTTTTTTGTACAAAGGGTGAAATGTCCTTCCTTGCCCAGCAAATCCAATCTGAAAAGAGGTATGTTTTCCAGAGAACAGTTAGACTTCACATCTATACCCTGAAGAAGTTAATAGCATTACCATGTCTTCTTCTTTAAGTTTGGGTTTGCTTTAAGTTTAAAATCTGTTCTGTCTTTTAAATTTCATCTCTGTATTTTGTGTAGATTAAATCTGTGGGGTGTCTTCTAACAGAAGAGTTCACAGAAAAAGAATTAGTGCCTTACTCTGCAAAAAGGTTCAGAATGAAATTTGTTTTGGTTTTTTTTCATCTTCTGTAGTGGAAAGCTGACTATATACTATAAAAAAAAAAAAAAAAGAAAAAAGTATTAAAATTGGGTAAACAACTTCCTTAATGGCTAATTTAATGGTAAAATTGCATGAGCAAAATAAGCTTGAAAAATCACAACAAATAGACTATTATATAACGTAAAAAACACTTTTTACTCAATGGGACTTTTAGCTTTTTATTTTAAAATTGTGAATTTCATAAACCCTACAGGGAAAAAGGGTCTTTACACTTGAAATAACATCATATATATAAAAGCAAATTACAAAGAGGAAAGCAATATAACCAAAGTAAAAATATCCACTGAAATCAGTTAAATGAAAACTGATGTCTGAATTTTATTTCGTGCTCTTTTGGAGATAGAGGGCAATGGCACATGACATGGATCTTCCACCATGTTGACTTTTATGAATTTTTGAGACGGACAGCAAAGACTTGGCATCTGGAGGCCATGAAAACTACAATATAGTACTTTTGCTACTGATTCATGAAGACCATAATAAGCTCCTACAGGATCATTGCCATATGAATAGTTCCCTTAATCTCCATCCTGTGACAGATTAATGCCTACAAAAAAGAGGAAATAAGCGTATTATTGCATAGGCTTTGGTTATGCTTTTCAAGGTAACTGTAAGAGGCCTTCTGTGTCATGAAATCCTGTGCGGAAAACATTCATGATATGTTTATTCATAGAGAAGTTTTTATATGGCTGTGCTGATTTTCTGGCTCTAAACAGTACATTTGTATCTTTTTGGATGCAGTTGCACATCTGATGGTAAGAATTTTCAAATTTCACATGACTCATTTCTGAATTGTAGGATACACTTGAAAAAACACAAACACCTGGAGATGGCAGAAAGCCATGCAAATATTCAATATACTCAAGGCAAATAGGTGGCAGGAACAATTATAAAGCTCCATAAATGGCTGCAAGCCAAGCTGTTTACATTCACTGATCAGCTCTATTTGCTAATACTTAGGAAGCAGTGGGACTGAACAAATGTCACATGACCTGTATTTGCAAATCTGTTCTTTTTCAGTTCTACTACATTTCATTTACTGCTATGTCAAATGTTACTGTTTCACTATTCTGATTGGTGACTGTTCCTTTTTTTTTTTTTTTTTTTTTAGAGAGGGAGGAAAAAGAAGGAAAAATAGTAACCACAGTCCTGTGGTTACTCCTGAAATAATAAATATTTTTATGGTCAGCATTTACTCTACAAATAGTAAAGTGAACAAAATTTTGGTTGTGGAATACAATAACTAAAATAAAATTTGGAGGTGCTCATAAGGCGTGAGCCAAATGAATAAATGCAAGAACTGATTAGGAAATACTGAAGTGGTAAAACCTATGGGCTGAACAGATCTTTTGGTTGTTGTAGTTAATCTTGTTTGCCTGCAGTGACTTTGAGTTAAAACACTGTTTCCTTTGACAGTTAATTCTTCATTCAGCTATACTTAGCTGCTTGGAAATTTACTTATTTGAAATCTGCTTAACTTGGTTTCATGCTATAGGCACTAACTAACTAACTATCTATGTTCCACTCTCTGTCTGGTGTGGTTGCCATAGACACTTAAAAGAGAAAATTCCATATTGTCGAAAATAATCTGTTGCATCCAAATAACAAAATTACTCTTTAAGGTAGATGAAAAACCTGCTTTATTTCCCTTTTGTTGAATCTTGGCAAGTTTCACTTGTCCAGATTCAAAGGTATACCTTGGGCATTTTGTTTCACCAGCATATAGCATAAAAAAACAAAAAAAAAGATGATCCAAAGTGTCATGATTCCTATTGAAATACCCTGTGGGAAATAAAATGAAATAAGCAATAACATGTTTCAATAAATTTATACATACATATCTCTGCTCTTACACTTTTGGTACATGTGTGAATATATGGCTAAATGGTGAAGGTGTTTATGTAGTTCAGTAATTGGCATAAAATTTCCTAGCTCTTCCTATGATATTTTATTACTTACATTAAATGTGCCACTAAGTTTTTTGGTCAGAATTTCCTGTCCACCTAAGTCATGAAACTTCATAAAAACATTAACTGTCAGTAAGGAAGAATATTTTTGAAGTGTTCATTTTGTAAAATCATATAATATTTCTAGAAACTATACTGACTTGCTGTAAGTGACAGTTCTTTGAGTATACAGAGATTGTAATGTAGGGGAAAAGCAGAACTAAAGGAATCATTTAGTAGAAGCTGCTGTGAGCTACAAAAGCTTTCCTTGTGTCAGTGGTTTGGATAGTAAAGATTTTTGCTAAATATCCAACAGGTTTTCCCCTTTTCTCTTAAATTTCAGTATTTGTCCTGGGAACTTCTATACCTATTTAAGTCTGCGTGTTTGATTTTTAGTCTTCATCTTCACAGCTTATGAGTGGCAAACATAGCGTGATATTCTCCTTCTGACATTAAAGGAGCATGGATGTAAACTTGTATCTAAGCTATGGAGAGTGAGGAAAAGACCTGTGAACCTTTTCTTTGCAAACTTTTAAAGATCTGTTTGAATTTTTGCTCTGTTGGTAAGTTTGCTTCCTTGTTAGTGTACTTTTTTTCTACCTTTTTGTCAGACAAGAGATTTGTTTTTTTCTTAAGGTCATGAAAATGGACACCTTTTATCCTCCAGATAGTCTCAGGTCATTGCTAGTCATTTAATAACAGAGTTTGGTAATTTAAGACCAAAAATACCCTCTGTTTTTTATAAGTATTCTCAGTACAGATTGTTCTTCTCTATGGCCTCTCCAGGAAAGAGCAGTTGTGATTGTTCCTATATACATGTTCATATATTTTGGCATGAAAAATAAGTGAGAACAGTCTTCATTCCATTTATTACCTTCAGTTGTTATCACTGACAAACATAAGCCTCTTTTGGTAGTAGATACCACTTAAAATTTAAAATAATAATAAAAAAGTTGCATTGTGTTGTTTGGTTTTTTTTTTTTTTTAATGCATTAAGAAATAAACTTCTAAAATCAGAAGATTCAGGCTGAAACAGAAAAAAAAAATTTCCAAATACCTTATTGTTTACTTTTAACATTTTTTTCTAAATCAAATGTTTCAGAAAGATTTGACATAAAAGGAATTTTTATTAAAAATATATTTATATTTTAGTCTTAATATTTTTGTTAATCTGATGCAATATGAGATTTTTTCCTCTCTCAACTTTTTGCATCCAATAAAAAAATGAAAAAAATCCATTATTTTCCACTTGTAATTGTAAGGAGGCTACTGGCAGATGTTCTCAAGCACCACAGCTTTGATAAGTGCAACAGCCGTGTGTATTCTTTACAGGTTCATTTGTTAGCTGGCAATGAAAGTATAATCAGTGTGCTGGTTTCAGCCGTGGTGGAGTTAATTTTCTTCACAGTAGTTGGTGCTGGGCGGTGTTTTGTATTTGTGCTGAACACAGGGTTGATAATACAAAGATGTTTTTGCTTTTGCTGAGCAGGACCTGCACAGAGCCAAGACCTTTTCTGTTTCTTGTACAGCCACATTGATGAGAAAGTTGGTGCTTCTTGGAAGGCTGGGAGGAGACACAGCCTGGACAGCTGACCAAAGGGACATTTCAGACCACATGGCATCTTTTGCTGTGTATAAAGTGGGAAGAAGAAAAAGAGGGGGATTTTTGAGGTGATGGCGTTTGTCTTCCCAAGTAACCATCACATGTGATGGGGCCCTGCTCTCCTGGAGATGGCTGAGCACCTGCCTGCCCATGGGGAAGTGGTGATTGAATTTTTTGTTTTGCTCTGCCTGTGTGTGGCTTTTGCTTTCCTTATTTAACTGTCTTTATCTCAACCCCTGAGTTTTCTACCTTTTACTCTGTTCTACCTTTTACTGCTGTTTACTCCAATCCTGCTGGTGAGGAGTGAGTGAGTGGCTGTGTGGGGCTTGGTTACTGGTGAGGGTTAAATCGTGACAATCAGCCAGAGAAAAACAAGTATGTTTTGTAGGAATACCTGATCCACCAGCTTGTTCAGTCATATTCCTACAGAGTTTTCAATTGCACTTGAGTATTTTTTTATCACTCATCATTTCCTTTAGAAGGATGTAAGCAGCTGGCTTGTTTGAAAAGGTTATTTTAATTCTTTTTTTCCTGTGGAATGAAGGAAAACTTTTCCCTAGCATATAAACAGAATTTATGGCCAAATTTGATTAAATTGTGCAGGGTTTGATGAATGTTTTTTAAAGTCAGATCTGGCTGTTGTGTAAAAAAGCAGACTAATGTTTTCTAATTGGTTTTCCAGCAACTGCCCACACACACCACAGAAGGGATCTTCTATTCAGTGGTCTGTAATCAGTTAATAGGAAAATGGAGATTTAAAACATATCCTTTAATAACCATCTGAAAATATCAAAACCAGAAGCAGAGCTAGAGTGTGCTTTTTCACAAAGTAAGAATGGTTGCATTTAGGTACCTACAGTCAAAAGCTTCAGTCTAATCACAATAGTCTTGCCTTTAATCTTTTTTTTTGCCTGAATGATGGTCTATGATGGCTATGCCCAGCATAATATTCTTGCATTCCTGTGAGTGGTGATTGATCCATTTGTCCATGGTGACTTATTCACTAAAGAAATCAGGTAGGGATTTTTTTTCTCATGAAACAACAAAAAAAAAAAAAAAAAACTCAGCAGATTTCAAGCAATAGGTCTTGGTTCTATGCCATTGATTTGGAGCCTAAAGGGCCTCACTGGTGTTTGTTTTTTTAAATTTTAAATTTATGAAATAAAATATATTAAGGATTCAGCTACTTCCAGACCTATTCTGCTTTTTCTCAGAAGTCTGGGTGAAGATGATGCATTTTGTATTTTTTATTTTAGGCATGGCAAGTGGAGTCTTACTGTGAGTAAGTTCTTATTTCCTCTCTGCCAAAGGTTAGTGTTCTCTGATTAGAAAGTGCACATATAAAAGAGTCAAAATTACTGAGAAGAAAAAAGCAAATTTAACTCTTTACAGTAATGCTTTTATGAGATTAAAATGAGCCTTGGTGCTTACATGTAGTATATCCCTACATGTTTATAGACAAAATCATGTTTCTAAGTTGGACTCTCATCTTCATGAGCATACTTTTGGAGAGTTAGGTCACTGTGAGCCAGATTCTCTCTGAATCCTCTAAAACAGGGAAAAAGTTCAGGATTTTCCATCTCATAAAGGTGACATTTTATGTCCCTTCCCTAGTGGCCAAAAAGTGCCAAAAAGGCCTCACCTTTCAGTCACTGCTGCTATTGCCCTTCAAAAGATCCAAAAAGCTGGAAGGGACCTACAACAGTCCAATTGCTTAACCAATTCAGGGTTGACCAAAACTTAAAGACGTTATTCAAATGCCGCTTAAGCACTGTAGCTCTGTTAATCACTCTCACCAGACTGCAGGGGATTTTTAGACTAAAAATCAGACATGCAGACTGCTTTTTAGAGCTAAACTTAAGAATGCATTGTCCTGCTCCTGGCTGCACATTCACATTGTGTTAATGCTTGTGAGCATCATCTCTGAAAGAGAGTCAGAAAAATAAAACAAAATCCTGTTTCCAGTTGTAACCTTTGTGTTATATGTGTTTCAGAGACTACTGGCATTTCAGACAAATATTAGCATTGTTGTTCGACTCACGGTGAGCACAGGGAATGGAACAGAATGGAATAGAACAAAAGGGAACAGAATAGAATAGAGCATAGCAGAACACAACTGAACAGTTATGTTTTGTTATGCCCAGAGTTCTGCATGAGAAGCTAGGACCCAGGTGTGAGGGCTCCACCCTGGAGAGCAGCTCTCTGCAGTGTGGGTGGCAGGACCATCCAGGAGACAGGGACAGTGTCACAGCTCTGGGATGAGACCAAAGCTTTCAGTTTATCATATGTGTTTCTCATACTGGTTCTGTTGGTGTACAAACAATTTTAGAAATGCTCTTAAATTCTTAGTCCTCCCTGAACCAGCATAAATTTCCCAACAGCACTTCCACCCTGAGATAGTGCCTTGCCAATCCTTGCCTTACCTTCAACTTTCCTGATGGAATACCCATCCAGAGAAGGAACATTTACTTTTCTGTCCAGCCTCTCCTGCAGATGCAACTAACTGGAGAATGAGATAAAGCTACCTGGAGTGTCCTGCTGATATCTATCCAGTCCAATAATTCTCTTTTGCCAGAAGCCCATAAGAAAACAAACAGGCAAACAAATTTCTTGGTGTGTTTCTTATACCAGTGAATTAAACTAAAATAAATATTTGGCTTAACTGAATATCCTAGATTCAATGGCTTTGGTTATGAGGATGTCAAATGTCTCATATGCTTTCTGAGACTGGATTCTTTGCTGCTTTTCTTTTAGTCTAAGTATTTCTAAGTCCATCACAAGAAGTTTTTAATTCACAATGGCAGAGGAAGTGTTCTGTGCAATACGTATGGAAAAATGTTAGCTCTATTCAGATGTAGCCCTTTTGATTAGGAGATTTGACACAGTATTTTAAGCTCCATGAGGCTGGAGCATTTCTGGTTTTGTTCTGATTGTACAGCAAAACAATGGAAATTTTTGCTCTTGAATATAGTTCAAGTTGAAGTACTTTTGTGTATGGTTTCATCTGGATATTTGGATGGCTTCCTAAATTGCTCATTGAATAGAAAAGGCTTAAAGAACTCACTTCCTAAGTACCTGTTTGTACTTGGTGCAGATTGAGGTGAAGGAAAATCCTTTTAACAACAATAGTGATTTTTAGAAATGCTGTCGTGCATCAGTGATGACTAAAGCCTTTATAGTGCCCTCTTTTTTAACAGTGCATGTAATAATAGTAAAACAGATGTAGAAATGTGAGAAAAAAATTAAATGTCTTTTAAAGATTTAGAATTAATGTGACACTTAGAATTTTACTATCCTTTAGGATTTCATGGTGGAACTAATTAAATACTGCAAGAAAATTTTAAATATGTTTGTAAGTTTGCGCACGTCAATTTAAAATTCTGTTTTAACATTTTACAAACGTTTAGTCAAACAACAAGGTACAAGCTAAAATGGCAACTGTAAGCAAAGAGTGAAAATTCACACTCATATTTGTTTGTAATCATTGTATTCTCATGGTGACTTGAATTCTGAGATCTACTTTCATTAAAAGGAACATAAAGTTATATGAATTGTAATCATATGCATGTATACCTATATCAAGTACTTACTCTGACCTGTTTCTAAAGTAGCTGCCATTCCTATACTATCTAGAAACTTAGAAAACCAAGCTCTTCACATAAGTGCTTAGCAATTCTATAATTTCAAAATATATCTTTAAATAACTAAGAAAGCTGTAGAAATTTTGAAAATGATGCAAGTCAATCCAAAAATGAGAAAAGATCAGCCAGAACTTTAAAATTTCATATAGATAACTGTTAAAAAATAATGAATATCTTAAAAATAAATAATAAATAAATATTAAAAAAATTATTAACATCTTACAAAATCTGATCTTACAAATCCTCTAGAAACTTTCCTGCACAGTGATGTTTCTATCTTTACATTTCCAGATTGACAAGATAATTGGAGTTTAATTAATTTAGTAGGGACCTGTTCTCTAGTCCTTTTTTTCTAATAGACCATATGTATTTAAATGTCCTCTTGGTCTTAAATAAATTGAAGAACTTGAGAAAATGGCTTTCTAAAGTCACAGGTATATTAAAATGAAAACATCCTTAGAGGGTTAATAATCTCCTTACCTAAAAAAGCTCTACAAATTCATTAGGAAGAACTGCAATTTCTGTACCAAACCTATGAGCAAGTCTGGTGATGCTGTTTTTGTAGTGATTTGTTTTGGTAATTAGCTTTGTTTACAGTGAGTCAGACCCAGGGTATTTTGTTAAGTGGTAATGAATCAGTAAAAAGAAGCAAACTTTCAGTTAATGTGTACAGGCCAGAGAAGGCAGTTGCTAATTTTCTTCAAGGTGGGAGGACATTTTTATAACTGTGGTACAGGATGCTTGCAAGAGTGTGATATGAGAAAAACCTGTTGAGCCTTATGTCTTACAGTAAATTGTTCTTAAACTGAGGCACCAGTTCTAACAAACATCTTCAGTATTGCCCTTTTATTGACTGCTCTTTGAGGAGAGTCAAAAGGAACCTAGTAAATCCTATATTTCAGCTGTTTATCATTGCAAGTTTTCTCTCAGTGGCCTAATTTTCTTTCCCATCCATTTTTAGTTTTCTTCAAAAGTTTCTGCTATGACTTCTATCATTGCTTTAACTGTGTATAGTTTCCTGATTCCAGGCCTTCCTTGTCTGATTTTTCATAAATACAGCGTGAAAAACAAGGGAACATTCAGGATTTTTTCCAAATTTTGAATGACAGCAGAAATGCACAGTCCTTTTCATACATTTAGATAATGAATTTGTGTCCATTTTGTGAATAAAAGTTAATTGCCTGGAAGTCCTCACTTGTGGAAAAGTGTTAGAGTGATTTCAGTTGGACTGTTTGCATAATCAGTGTTTTTGTACCTCAGTGTCATTTAAATTATTTTTATAATATGGATATTAACAGTTTGGAAATGTCAGGTTCTGGATGTATGATAAATTTCAAAATCAGTTGGCAGAGTTTCACCCCATTCAAAACTCAACAAAGGACTTACAAATATTTAGGAATAGGATTATTTGTAGCACCTTCAGGGGGAGGTTTTTGTCATCATTAGTTGCAATGTAATTAATCGTAAGTATTAATTGTGTACAGCATTGGTGTTGGAGGAAAACTGGCAGGATAATTGCCCAGGCACTGAGTATGCCTCTGTAAGCCTAAGCTAGATCATACTAGAAATCAGCCAGTTTTAAAATTGAAAGAAGGCATTACCGTGTCTTACACACTGTTGAAGATTTCTGCTAATTTGAAGTAAATTTTGGAGGTAACAAAGGGGAAAGAAGTCTGTTGGAAGTTTTTCCACTGCACACTTTTAGTAAGACCTGGTGGCATCTCACCAAAGTCTTTCTGTCAGTCATGATTAAATGCTTACATCATTTTCATGCATTTTGTGCAGGCAAGACTTCAAATCAAACACAACTCTGAGTTATGTGGCATTTCTACTGAAGACCTTTAATTTTGCTTTATTCCACCTTAATTCTGAGCCTAGGTTTGACAGCTGTGTCTTAAGATAGCTGCTGACACAGTGAATGAAATCTCTCCTTGTAGCACTGTATTTTCCACAGATGAAGTAGGGGAATTTGAACGATTGATCTTCTGTCATAATGCAGACATTAAATACTTGTTGTGAATAAACCAACCTCTTCCTTTTATTAAATCCAGCAGTAGAGAGGAACTTTATCAAGCTAGGCAAGCACATACCCCCAGGTTATTTCACCCCAGAGAGATCTCAAATATATTTTCAATGTGCTTTGACTTTTATTTATGTTAGTAAATGGATAAAATGAGTATTATTCTTGTATTTGGGTGTGCAAGTTTCTGTGTTTCTAATAGAATTCTTAATTTGAACTGAAGGAAAAATACTTCGAATAATTCAAATCCTACTGAACCTTGGAAAAACACCTCTCCAAAATTAGGACAGGTTGAAAGTTGTTTTCCTTTCCTAATAAATTCTGATAACTTAGAAAAGTTTGCTGCTCAGCTGTGGGAGAAAGGCCAACTAGAAATGTAATACCCTTTTTTTAAACTTGTTTTACTTTCTTACATCATAAAAGTTGAAAATACTTAGCATGACTGAGTTTCATTTGTAAAAGAATGAAAGTAAAATATCTCAACAGTTAATAATCTTTTTCTGTAAAAGAAGAAATCTTCTCATCTAGCTGTCACAAATTTTACAAACATCTTTTGATGCAATTTATCTTTGGATTTTCTGCATTTTTCTATTAATGGTTTTAAGTCAAAGAATCAGCAAACCATCATCATTTTCTGCTGGAAAGCATTCTGCTGCCAAATTTTCATCCATCCATACTAAATAAAATAATAACAAAATCTATTTAAATTTGTGCTACAGTTTCTTTCAAAGAAATTTTCCTTGTTCTTACTGCGGTGCCATTTCCCTTGACTTTCAGGGAACAATAGTAAAACTGTAGTTGATAGCTTAACAAAAATATAGTATTTAAAATCACAAGCAAAATTACCTAGGACATTTATAGAAAATTGAAATAGTGCATTTTTTTATAGCTTTATACATGTTTTCTCCTGCATTGCAGAGTGCAAGAGTAAACCTTATACAACTGAGCTATTTAAGAGTGTTGGCATAGAATGTATCTTAATTCTTTTTTTATATGTGCTGTTTCAAAGGGTATCAGTCTGTTTCTTTCCGCTTTCTGGCATCATTTTTTTTTCTCTACTCAGTTTTCTGAACTCAACAATTGCTTGTCTATGCAATCAGTGTTATGGGATTGTAAACTGCATTGACTCTCAAGACTCTAAAGCTGGAGTTTCTGTTCAGATACTGTCAGAAGAGACTCACGATGAGCCTGCTGTACCGGAGGACTGTTGCTGTTCTTCGAGAACTTTTGTGAAGTATGTGGCCATGTAGTCTATACCCAGTTCAGGGTCAGAATTATGCAACCAGTGGGGGTAACACAGCTTCTGGGGATAAGGCAGAAGTTAGAGACAAAGAAGATGAATGCAGGGTTTTAAAATAAAGTTGCTCTTTATTTTCTTCATTTTCCCTCCAGCATCCACATTAAATCCTAGGTTCTAAAAAAGAATAGTGATGTGAGTCCTTCATGATCTTGTCTATGAAGTAGTCCCAATTTCTGATCTCTCTCTTCAGATCCATTGATTTTCAGTCTCCAATTCCTTCTCTCTGTCATACATGATATTCTTTCAGCATACTGGCTTTCCACTCAGATTTATTTCAGCCTCTTTCCTTTCAAGATTTTTCATGGTTTTGTGAACAACTTTACAGTACAAAGTGACCTGGACTTTTGTTGTCTTCAATGCTTTAAAGTGTAGGCTTTTTCCAAAGTTTCTGGTTTTCAAAGTAAATCAGCTTTGTTTAGATGTTGTTTCATGTATTATATTTCTATAACAAACACCTGACTCAACATTATATTGAATTTTATAAGAAAAAAAGTCATTATTAAAGTTTCTGAATCTTATTTATCAATTTTATGGATTTATATGTTTCATTTAATCAAACCATAAAAATTTAATTAGACTTTTACAGATTAAAAAAAGCAATAAAACTGACATTAATATATTTTATTCATTTTTGACTGTTAACACTGCAAATTTAATTTTTTTCCTCATGATGGATAAGAGATGATGTGGAGAAAGAAGCTGGAATTTTCTGAGGAAAGAATATTGCATTCACAGTAAAACAAATTATGACCATTTATATCGAGGACAGTATACTAATTTGAAAAGAAAAAATAATGTTTATTCAATTTTGAACATTTATGATGGTGTATTATCTCCTTTAAAAAAATAGTGACCAGCTGTTGTAAATGTTTGCTTGTTCAGGATATGCTTAGCAACACACAAATCCCCTCAAAGCTCTGTAGGCATTTTTAATCCAAAAGAAACCTTGCCCAAGTGTTTCAGAGCAGAATATGCAGAGGGGGACACATTAATCTGATACTTGAAGACTACAACTTAGATCTTGTAAAAGGAAAAAAAAATAAGAAAAAGAAGTCAATACCCCAGAATAAATATTCTATCAGAAATAAAGCAAAGGAATCAGTGACATCATTGCCGTAAAACCCTTGAATCAATCTGGTATTTTGTCAATAAGACATAATCCAGAACATTAGGAGAAATGTGTTTTAATTGCTTAGTGCTTGAAAGCTTAAAATATGTAACAACGTCATAATAAAAACATATTAACAATTAATGCATGTCATACTGAAACCATATAAACTGTGGAGCTACAAATTTAAAATAAACAGAAGCAAACCAAGTTGGCCATTTGTTGTTTAATCTCAAAACTAGATTTACAATTCACAGTATCCCAATACATGCTTTTGTTTCCCAAACAATGAGATCAAGTGGTTCCCAGAGGTACATCAGCACTGGTAGGATGGGGATCCATGGATGAACTGAAAGAGGGTTGGGTTGTCATGCTGGTATCCAGCCCTCATTTCGGTAAAGTTTCTGGGGCTGGAAATAATCAAGCTTTGTTGCATTCTTTGCTGGTGTATGAGAGAGATAGGTGGACCTTTCAATTCTTGGCTACCTTTTTTGTCAACTTCATGTCTTTCACAGTGGTAGGGACATGAGAGCATTTCTACATCCTGTTTATTTCATTGAAACTTGCATGAAACTTATTAGAATTCTTTTCCAAAACTCCATAATGTAAAGGAGGGGTATCTTCTTTTTTGTCGCGATGCTTAGGCCGTCCCTTACAGCATGAGGACTAGCATATCAAGATCTAATCTTCCTATCTTGTTACATGATGAGAACAATAATGCTGCTATAAAAATTCACATGCCTAATCTTAAATTTCTTAGTCTGTTTTTCTAGTTTTAAAAGGAAAAAAAAGTTTTTTCCAAGTTCTCTGTGCCTATAAACTTTAAGTGCACATAGCTTGCTTTAAATGCTTTGAATATGTGGGCCACTTCACAGTCATATAAAGAGTCAGCATTTAGGAATCAATTTTGGGAACTTTGCATTGAAAAAGTCTTCCTAAATGTTTTCAATTTTACAGCCTATATAAGAGGAGCAGGATTACTCTGACTCTCTTGATACTTGACTAAAAATAGTTTCTCCAGAATGTTGCGATAATTGGGCAGCATCTGCTTCTCACTGTCAGATGGGTCACAGATTAAAGGATTACCTGGGTTATGGCCTATATATCCTAACAGGATGCCCAGATTACTAGAAAAGCCCTTTTTTGTATGAAGCTTTACTGTAGTGACCTGCATTTGTTACCTGCAGGGATAGTTATTTACTTTGCAAGAGAAACCATCAAAGTAGGAGCAATAGTAATACTGATGCAGCTTAATGTTCAACAGGATTGTTCTAAAACCAGCTGCACATTAACAGCATGAAAGTTTGAAATCTATAAAGTTGCATTATGGAGGCACTGTGATTTTTTTCTGCATCACTCTGAATCTGCTGTGTTTTCTCTAATTCTTTTAAAGCTTTGTGTGTAGCATTTGTTCTGTTTCTCCTATCTGTTTGTTTTGGGGTTTTTTTTGCACAAAATTTCATTTAGCCAGTTACTTGAGCTGACACCAGCACAGCTTTTCATATTCCCATGCAAACTGTTGTGATAGGTTTCAACCATGAACCCAGGAGTGACTGTCACATAGCTATTAAAATGGGATCCATTAATTTCTTTGTTGCCTGTCTTTGTGGTGGCAAAACAGGAGTGCCAACGCATTAGCAGTACCTTCCAGGTGTTTGTTCTTCAGAGCAATCAGCTCTTCCTCAAAGCCAAAGGACTGGCTTGTCTCCTGCAGGGTTACTGATCCCACATGAGTAAAGCATGAAAGAATGAAAATACTTCACACTTTAGAGGTGAAAATACAACTTTAATACTGAAACTCTTGGAAATAAAAAAAGATGTAAGAAAACTGCTGGTAGCCTTATATAAGCTACTGCTAAGTGGTAGAAGTTTAATTCTTAGCCTTCCTAAGGTTTTCTTTACAGAAACATAACATAAAACAAGTCAGAGTTAAGTACTGTGCCAATTAAGATTGCGCTGTTAGTACAGCATCACAGTGCTCCTAAAAAGAAGTATTTAAAACTATATCTTTTTTTTTCTTTTTTTCTTTTTTTCAACAATTTGGAAGTTGTGGGGTTTTGTTTCTGACTGTCTTATATGGTTCATTTGGTACTCGTATCAGTTGGTTTTCATTTTGGATGAACCATAATTTCATGACACAGAAAGTTAAATTTGGAGCAACTTTATTCTCTTTTCTGTTTTCTTGCATCTGTGTATCTAATAATATTCCTCATGTTTTTCTATATTTCTGTTCAGGAGCTATGAATTTAATGAATGAGGAGAGTTGTTTAGCATTTCTTAGAAATTCCCATTAATTTGCCCTACATAAAGACAGAGACTAGAATTCATAATGAAGTTACTTTCTTTCACGGGAGGCATTGTTGGCAGAAGTTCAGTAGTGTTTTGGATAACCTGGAGAGTCTTTGGTCCCTTTACATTTATTTACTGCAGTTTGCTTATAATAGTAATTAAACATTTACTGCCTGACCACAGTGTTCAGCACTTCCTCTGGATGACAAAAATGTTTCAGAGAAGTAAAACTGTTCCATGTGTTTCATTGCACTTCCTAGGTTCTTTTTTTTCCTTTTCTAATGCAATTTTTCAGTGCAATCAGATTTTAAACTATTATATTGGTGATGCAGGTTGGTAAACAGAAGCAGCATAAAAATGCCTAATAATGTTTAGAAAGCAACATTTAGGCAATTAGCCACTGTATTCTCTGAAAAAATCCAAAGTAGTTTCTAGCATTGCTAGCAAAATTTGTTACTAAATCAGATCAGAATTCCCATCCTGTACTTTTTTCTTGTCTCCAGGCTGTACAGATTTAGTAATTCATCTCTGCCATGGAATAATGAAGCAGAAAAACATTCTGATACCTCTAGAGGAATTTTCTCATATTTTGTGTTTATTTTACAAAAAATATTCTCTTTTTCAGAATTCCTTTTTATTGAATATGGCTTTAAGGGAATGCTCTGTTTGCAGTTTGGGGTGGTTTTTTTTTTATGGTTATCCTAGAACAATTTAATTCAATTTCATTTTAACCCTCAGATTTTACAAAACACTCAAATTTTATAAACCTTATTATTAATTTTCTAATTAGTCAACAAGATGCAGATTCCAGTAGACTCAAATTCAATGCTACGCTTAGCTGGAATAGCAGCATAGTCCTAAAATAATCTTTGTCTAAAACATGTATGACATTAAGTAGGAAATTGTTTTCATTTAAGTATTGTACCTTATACCTTTATTCTGAACAGATGCATGAGCTTCCTCAGCAGGATCTATGAGCTCCTGAAAACTTCTGTTATTTATGCAGCAAAATAAGTCATGTTTATATTTGAAATGCAACTCTATACTTGTTATCATTTGGTAAAAAGGGCATAGTTATTCATAGCTTTATATACTGAAGGAGCATTTTCACAGAATGAGTGGTTATCATTAGATAATCATGTACTTCCATTAGATTTACATCATGGCTGTGTCTACTACCTATAAAATTCTGTCAAATTGTCCTGAAAGAAACAGAGCTCCCAAGGTCTCTGTGCTTCTGGTGTTTAACAAGGGAGCTGTAAAGAGCAAAACACAGGACAGCCAAATTTCTGTGCTCCCTTTTACCACAAAACCCAGGCAAATGTCCTGTGTTTTAAAAACACTGTGAAGTTCACCAGGTGCATACACACACATTCACAAAAAGTGAATGAGAATTTACAAATCCTTGAAATTTTTCACAAGTAGAAATTAAAGTTCAAATGTGTTGTCATAATATTACGTATTGCATAGTGAAAAGAAGCTGGTTTTAAAATATTTCTTTTTATTTTTATGAATGAAGTATCAAAGCATAAAGAAATTCTGATAATAGAGTTTTTTTTCTTGGAATCAGAACTAATTCAACTATCTTATGCATTAGAAATCATTGGCTTGACACTTATTATGATTACTCAGAAGGAAAGAGAAATATTAAGAAAGTAAAAAAAATAACACATTGCAGTTCAACAGGCATGAGATATTTGGTGCTTACCTTTACTGTAAGAATAACATTATCTTTCAACTATGTGCATTGTGTAATCAGAAATCAAAAAAGCCTATTTATACAAAGGATTACCTCTTTTCTAGCAGCTCAGTACCAGTCATATGAGAGATATGAGATTTATTATGGTATGTCTTTTGGTAATAGCAATATCCAAGTTCTTAAGATATTTTGTTAGTGAAACACCAGTGTAGTCATTTGGAAGCTGTCCAAAAATAAGATGGATTTTACAAAGAAAATGAACCTATATACATCTAATGCAGGAAAGCATGTAAGAACTGGGGTACTCATAAGAAAATTTTACTATTAGCTTATGTCAGAAAACACTTCTCAGTCTAATCAGTTTGTGGCTATGCTGGAACAGACACACAGAACAGCTGGACAAGGTGGGCTTTGTCCCTCTTATAGAGGAACTTAGGCACGCAGTGAAACTATCCTTTGGGAAAAGGCTATGAAGAGGTGCCTTCTGCAAGAACCTGAAAGGAGGCTGTAGCAAGGTGGGGGCTGGTCTCTTCTCCCAAATAACGAGTGATAGGCTAAGAGGAAATGACCTCAAGGGAGATTTAGGTCAGATATTAAGAGAAATTTCTTAACCAAGAAGGTTACAGAGCCCTGGAACAGGCTGCCCAGGGAAGTGTTTTATTCATTATCCCTAGAAGGATTTTAAAGACCTACAGATGTAATGATTAGGGACGTGATTTAGTGGTGAAGATGGGAGTGTTAGGTTAATGACTGAACCTGATGATCTCAGAGGTCATTTCCATCCTAAACGAATTTATGATGATTCTATGATTTAAAAAGCATAATATTTTAGAATGTGCATGTCTCTTTGCATCCATATAGCAGACACAGCCAGAAAAATTTTATTTCAGTGGTACCTGATTGTTCCCTGGTAATGAAGACTTGCCACCCACCAGGTACAGTATGTCTGCAGTCCCTTAATAGTCCATAAAAGATACATTCTTCCTCCGGTAGTAGTAGTCCGGTGTTTGATATACTTAGTGTACTGTATTTTTATTTCACTTATGTCTTCATGGACATTTGTATTGTGGACTGTCAAATGGTGTGTGGTCATAAAAGCCTGAGAAAGAGATAAGCAGGTAAAAACTATTCTGATATTCCATTTATATATATAGTTGAATGCTTCTGATACAAAATATAAGTGTTAGATACTGACTTCAGCAAAGAAAGCCATGCATATAATAAATCAAGCTATAAAAAAGATTCATATTCTCAGGCCCCAGGTATTATCAGCTGGAGTCAGAAGAGCTAAAAGCATATTCTCTAGTGGCTCAAGAGTAAGAAAAAAATAAGATTTTGAACAATAAGGCTAAAGATGAAATTTATAAACCATAGATTAAGGCAGAAAATGTTGTACTGGGATCAATATTCAAAGAAGAATATATAAATTATAAGGTTTAATCTCATCTAGTAGCTTAGTGGTGGTGATAGTTATTTTCATGAGGATAAGGATTTTGGTTGAGAGTAGCCTAAACTACACAAAGGAGGAACTTAAAATGAGAAACAGACAAAGTGAAGGTGATTTTCTTTCCAGTATGTTGCAGGATAAATCTCTTTTCATGTTTAAATTATAAACTTATAATCTACTATTTTATTAGGAATCCTCTGTTGGTCATTAGAAAAGCAGAGAGAAGTCCCACAGTACCCAGACTCGTGCTGAAGCATAAGAAATTGCACTTAAGATGTGACAAATACCTCTTCTCATCTGCTTCCCTGAGATGTCTAAATGCATAAACATATAAATATATAACATTTAAATATATATATTATATACATATATATACATATATATACATATATATACATATATATACATATATGTGTGTGTGTGTGTAAATATATACATATACACCTATATATTTTTTACATAAATACACATACACACACTGTGGTGGGTGCCCTTTGCCTTTTACAAACTTCTCCCTTCTGCAAGCAGAGCAGAAAAATGTAAGGACTGTGAAAACACTCAGGTACTGAGATCATGACAGTTGAATAGGAAAGAAAAATTTGCACACAAAAAACAAAAAGAGGAATTATTTCACTATTTCCCATCAGCAGGAAGATGTCCAGGCTGGGAGACTGGGCTCAGGATGCCTAATGGCTACTTGGGAAGACAAATGCCATAACCACAGATGTCTACCCCTTTCATGTCTTTTCTCTGGGCTGTCATTGCTGAGCATGATGTCATTTGTAGTGGAATATACCTCTCTTTGGGTCAGCTATCTTGGCCGTGTCCCCTCCCAACCCTTTATCCAGCCCAACCCACTGACATTTTGGGGTGGCAAGTATGTGGAGGCAGACTCAAGTGATAACTTTGGAAGATTTCAAAGATGCAGGTGCTTCTTTCTGTCAGGTTTTTCTTTGTTATTGACATTCACCGTGTATCAATGTAGGATGTAATCTAGTACTGTGATGGACTTATCTATCACACCACTAGGATGGAAAAACATAAGCGATGTAAATTGGAATAAATTTATAATGCATTTATTATTTTGCAGTCTAATAATACAGCCTATTCTAATAATGAATGTCTTGTTTGTCAGTTATCTATTTTGAACAGGGTTAAAGGTTAGAATTCTTATCCCTACTGTCAGATCATATTTGTATAACACCGCAGAGTACGTGTTGGGTTTTGAATCTAGCAGCATCAGAATACTCTGTATTCCTAAACGCAAGTATTCCATTAAGATTTTTTTTTAATTATTTGAGGAGTCAACAAATTTAATAGATATTTTAATAATGTTATAAAATATTTTAGCCAAGAATAATTTCCCTTGCACATAGCTATTGTTCTGAAATATTATAATAAGGCCTCCAGTCTTTGTATGTTCATTTCTGAAAAGTACTCAGAGATAACAATCTGTGCTATTTTGATACAAAATGTTAAAAAGCATAAATGGATACAAAGTTTAGTTTTGTAAGGATAGGGAATACTGAGGATGAGTTAAAGAGGGACTCAAATTATCCTTTCACTGTATATTCTATGGTGGGTGGGCTTTGAAACAAATAAGCATGTGATCAACAATTTGAGATAGTCAGCTTTGTCACTAATTGTGGAAGGCCTCATTGTCTTGCATTTCTGATTCCAAGGTATGTTCTAATGTACATACCAAATTTCCATAGAATGTGTTTGCACAGCTTTATGTACCCAGGAGAAACAAGAAAGGGATGGTGTAGCTACGTGTGAGAACAGGTGGGAAGGGAGAAATGCACCTCAGAGTCCTGAGATGTGGCTGAAGTCTGGGCAAAATGCTGTAAGACGAGATAATTTTCTGTCATTCTTTGGAGCTTTGCTGGCAACCTGCTTCCCACTAAAAAGCATTTGGGATGTGCTGTAAATCAGCCTCACTGAGCTCCTGCCTACCAAAATGGCATTGAGAACAGGACCAATACCTCAAGGCATTCATGCAGTGCTGAAATTGCAATTGTGATTAGAACAGGAAAATTCACCTGCTCTGAGAAATTTTGTGGATTCTGGCAAAACTTATAGCCATTAGTGAATGGAAGTAAATGTGCTAAAATTCTGAAGTTTTAGCATGGTTCACATGGCGAATATTTTCTGCAGGACAAATGCTTTCTTCTTAGGTCAGCAACTTCCATTTAGTATCTATGCAGAAGTTTTTCCAGGGCAATATTTATAGGATAGCCATAAATAAGATAACTTTCTTAGGTAAAATGACAGAAAAAATAATGTCAGTGCAGAATAATGTCAGTAATTTTTCTGTTTCTGTAAATGAGCTACACCCAAGGTGAGCCTTTCCCTGTTAATAATCACACCAAAAGTTTATAATTTTCATGAAAAGTACATAATTTTCCACTAGAATTTGAGGCAAGATGATCTGTGGTTTGGAGGCATTTTGTTTATTGGAGGAGTTGATGAGATCATTGTCTTTGTTAGCAATATTTATTTTATACTAAGTTAAACTGTTCATTAGAATTATTGGAATTATTTACATTAGCTTACTTAGGGATACATCTAAAGGAGCACAGAGGTCTAGAGATTCTTTTTTTATCAATCTTATAGATGGGAGTATATCTTCATAATTTTGAAAGCCCTTCTAGCTGTCATTCTGGATCTTGAGAATTTTCAGTACTATTAAAAATCTGGTCTTGAAATTAAGAATTAAAAAGATATGTCTCTCCCCAGACCACTGCTAATTAGAACAACCTAGATCAAAAAAAAAAATGTTCCCAGGCTTCAGAAACCTTACATGTCAGATATTTTGAAAAGTCATTTTTATCTTTTGTATTGGTGTTATGTTTTAAATATTTTCCATAATAAGCTACATGCCACCCATGAAGACAGAAATTATGCACTGTAAAGCACATAATTTTCAGTTATGCAAGAATCACTTTTGTTTTTCTAATCAGAGCATGAGATGTGAGATGAGTTAAAGCTGATTTTACTAGCCCACATTTTATCAGAGTTAAAATTCTTAATAAAGTGTTCCGTGTGTAATTACAAAATTAAAAAAAAAAAAAATTAGCTTTTTTCTTTTTTTCTATGAGATCAGTTATATTTGATGTAATAGTTTGGATTTTACAGAGGGATGGGGATTACTTTCATTTCATGTAAGTTTCCATTATTTTACCCTAAACTATTTAATGTTTTTTATCAAAAAATTGTGCTTCAGAACTAAGTCTGTCATTTAAAAAACACTCAGCTTTAAAAATAAGAGCTCTCTTAGTAGGTAGGAATGATGAATGATCAAAAATAACTTTTAGAAAGAATGATACAGAATTTATTAGCATATTCCAGAACCATAAGCTACTGAAAATCCAACAACACTGTGGTGTCAGTTTCTTGCCATCTTATTTTTTCCCATCAAACTATTAGAAATTTCATCTAATTCATTAGCCAACTCTAAAAATGCTTAAAATAATATATAATCACCCATGACAAGTGTTTGTACTTGTTATACTTCTGGTAATAAATATTCATTATTATGAAATTGTATTTTAGGTCATGTTCTAGAATCTTCAGTATTTTCACTTTGTGCATAAAATGGAATCTGTTTAAGATAGAGGAAAAGCCAGGTCTGAGTGATGGAGAGTAGAGTATCGTGAAACACTTTAGTTTCCAGTTAGTCAAGATGTACTAATGGCCCATTTTCCAACTCATCATGATAATCTATAATCTGACATATTAAATGCTTTAGGAATTCCAAAGGCCTGTACCAAACTGTATAAACTCTCTTAGAAGAATACTGCATTTTGTTGATCCCATTTAATTTTTGTGCTTGTCGTATTTGAAGTATTTATGAATTTTAATGACAAAAGTAAGATACCTCTAAGTTTTGGACATTTCATAGCTTTGCATGTCAAAAGGGACCTCTAGCTATTATTCTAATTCTTGCACAAGAATATTAACAAAGATTCAGAATTGTTATTTGTGATATATGTAACAGCCTACAAGAGGAATCAAGCCAATTAAATGGTTGCTTGCAGTATTTAAAAATAGTGCAAGTAGGTTTATTTCAGTATAAAATAAAAAACTCCTTATTTTTAATATCTAAATGTAGAAAGAAAAATAATGTGATCAGAGGTGTCCTTTGAATCTTCTGGTTAATACAATGCAAATCCTGCTGGTTGTAGTAAATTAATTTTCAGTAATTTCCAGGTTATAAATTGCTTTCAGAGAAATTGCCTAGTGAGTCCTGAAAGTTGTGAGCACTACTGATCTGTGGAATCTTAATTTATTTGCCACAACCACCAGCCTTCCAGCTTTCCTGATCCCTGGGAGGCAACTGGTAAAAAGACAACCAGAAAAATAAGTGCTAAATTCTAAAGAGGAGCTTGGTTTGGCCTCTGTCTTTCACATTTCTGTTTCATATTCGTATAGTGCTGTGAGGAAATACAAGACTTACGACTTCAGTTCTTGTGAGAACATGCACCCTGTTTTGAAGTGTCTCTTTGAAGTGCCATTTTTGTATGACGTCACAAAAGTTAAAAATGAACTTTAAGACACTTCACTTAAAAAAAATGCAAACACATAAAAAGAAATAGCCTTGTTAGTAAAATTGAGGAAGAAGCAGGGAAAGACAAAGAGACATGGCAGAGACAGAGATGGAGAAGCACCTCAATGGCAGGAACAAGAATTGTTTGCAGGAAATAAACGACATCTTTCTTGACAAAAGCCTGATAAGGTTGTGGGCATGGATGGAAGAAGATGAGACACTAATAAATGCATGAACATCACACATAAGTAATTCTAGCAATAAATATTTCTGAGCCTCCCACCAGCCTTCTCCTCTAGCATTTCTTTGTAATTTCACTGACTTATCTCTGCAGTAAAAAAATCTAGTTAGATTGCAAAGAGTAGCACATTAATTAACAGATAAACTAACAGTATTAAACAGCAATAGTCTAGAAGCTGACTCTGGTCTTCCTAATTAGGCAGCTGTCTCAGCATGAAGTAAGAAAAGCAAGTAACACAACAATATAACATAAAGGGCAAGAGGGCCCATTAGGCTGGTAGACAGTGAAGGGAAAAAGGGACAGAAGGAAGAAAAACCTGAACACCACTTATGCTTAGTGATCTAGAACTGCTCCATGAGTTGCACTGAGATTGACAGATTTCTGTTCAGCATATTCGATAAGTTCTAATGTCGTCCATTTTTCTTAGGAAAAGCATTTCAAAGAGTCAGATAACAGGGATCAAAATGTTTTTATGTTGTCTTTATGGTGTCTTAACTGAGGTGAGAGCTGTGTAATTATTTATTTAGCTAAAAAGTTTCTCCCTATTCATTTTGTAGAACTGAGCTGGACTTGGTAAAACCATAGTTTTCTTTTTATTTCAAGGTATTTCAACTTTCTCTTTCAAGTTGTGTATTTATTTTATATTGTTTTACTGTTTCACTTTTGTATTTTACTGCATAAAGTTCAATGAAAAAGGATTGTGCCTGAAACCTTTTCTGTACATGAAGGACATTCACTAGCTGAGAAATGCCCATTAAGTTCAGTGAGATTTTTGCCATTAGTAGCTCAGGCAATGAGGAGCTAATATTGCAAATATTAACTCAAAAGCTGGGTACCACACTTTCACACATCCCTTGAGCAAAAAGCAGACTACAGTGCTGACCTGTACAGCATGCTCTAAAGATGTGTGGCACATCTAGAAGAAACAAAGAGAGATCAGTTTTCCCTCACTGGAGTTAAAAAAAACCTGGGAAATCCTGTCCTTATTTCAAATTTAATTTAATTTGCAGATTTTACAGTATGAACCAACTCAAAATCTGTTGCCGAATCAGTGTATACAAAGCCTGTAAAAGAAAGAAAAGATAATTCGGACAATGCTGGCTGTGGTAAATGAGACAATATATTTATTGTCTCTTTGTAAAGTATGCTTAAATATAAGTATTATTGAGTGGTGTTTTTAATCCAGTGGAAAGCAATGCAGAGCTGTTCCTTAAAAGAATAGAAGACTGAATAAAACTTGCTCATAGGAGTTGGAGACTAAGAATTGTTGTTTATGGTGAGGCTACTTATTTATAAACAAATAAACTTTGCCATAACATGAATACTATGATAGGATACCAGCAGATGTTCTTGAAAGTTCTGCTCTTGCTAAGTGATCTACTCTGAAATTCAAAGCAATACTGATGCTACTGAAGCTGAAATAGCTTTGAAATAGCTTTGAAATAGCTGAAATAGTAGTGATGGGATTTTCATGTAATAATTATTTAGTGTAGACAAGGCCATCTAAAGCAGTTTAAGCACCTTCAAATGAAAAGAGTGTACAGTCCATTTGATCTCCCTTTGGCTTTAATTACATCTGCCTGCACAGCAGTGCCCTAAAGGATCAAGGATTTTTGGAAGAAAACAATTCTAAGGAATCAAAAAGTCACTACCAGAAGGACCTATCCTTATTAAAATAAATTAGTGGAAAAGATATGGATTGAGGTTTTTTGATTGCTGTTGGTTTTGCTTGTTTTGACTGCTATTACACCCTTCTTTATAAATGAAATGCTGAAAATATATTTACTGAAATATATAAGAAAATTCAGTGAAGAATTTTTTTGGAGGGAGTAGAAAAAGAGTAAGAATTAAAAGTCAATAGGAACTGGGGGCCTATGATCTTGTAAATTTATAATTTTCAGTATAGCTAGAGATATTTTTTCCCAAAGTCATCAGGTAATGGAGATACCCTACTGTTGTGACATAGAATTCAAAGACTATTGAAAAGCTCTTAGAGACCCAGGTCTTTCTCTGCAGTGTCTTCTTCCTACGTTTTGAAGTAAATGGAAGATTGCTCTGCACTGAAAGCATAATCCTTTGAAGATTCACTCCCCAGAACTGTCCCAACAGGAGCTTGGAGTCTGCAAGACTGAGCAGAAAAAAATTTTAGTTGAGTTTCACATGATGTGATATCCCAGGTTCAGCAACAATAGCAGTCATTTGTAAACTCTTTAATTAACTTGGACAGGCAGTGCGTCAGTGGGTTTTTCTTTCTGCAAAATTCTTTCCTCGTTATCATACACATCTTGCAAAATCCTTAAAACATCCTGAAAAAAAAATAAAAATATACATACCTGCCTCGGTTTTATCTTTTGTTCTCCTTGTGTTTATTGCTTGTTGCAAGTAATCCTGACTTTCCACAGAAGTTCAGTTGTGTGAAGGGGGAAATATTGCTTTTCTGCCACGATAAGAGTAGTGTCTCATTTCTCTGGGAGTTTACAGTCAATCATCAAAAAAATAAACAAAAATATCCATATTTCATTCCAAAATGAATGAATGAAAGCTATCAATATAAACAGTTTTATATCTTTATTTTTTCTCTTTCTCCAAAAACTCAGTATTACTTCCTGAGCAATTTTAGGATACATAGTTTGGGTGTCTTCTTTCCTTGGGATTTGATTTCTTGCCAGATACATCTCCTATAAAATACTAGAGACAGTCAGTCTCTTATTTAATGCAGTGGCTCAGAAAAGCACAGTAACAGAGAAGGAAATCCTAGCAAAGAACCCCATGGGCTGAAAAAAGAAAAAAATGAAGCAGAATTATATTACAGTATTATTAGTATTTGTGTATATTACAGACTGTATCTACTAGAAAGTGCTGAATTGGTGCTTTTCAACAAAGTTTGGAAATTATAAGAGAGTGTTATTTTTAGTCATTCTCCTAAGCCTGTAGTGTGCACCTGTCTACTCAGTTTCAAGGTACCAGTGATAAAGAGCTACTCACCTAAAGGAGTAATGTTGGACCAGAATAATTCCATATTTACCAAAATGCAAATGCAGACATGTACATCTGCACCTGGACAGCATTGCATGTACAATTTTCATTGTTCATGAATACAATGTGTACCATTTGTTGGCATTTTTTGTGTGTTTGTTTGCTTGAAAATGAAAAGGAAGATACAGATTGTATAAAAATGCCTTAACTATTACTCATCAGAGCAAATATCTTTTTTTAGGAAAACTAGTGTGAGTCATTCATTACAAGAGCAGAATTTTTCATCAGTAAGGATTTTTTTTCTCCTTATTTGTAATTATATATAAATGGTAGCTCATTTTCACTTGCTACACATTAAATATTTTATGCATGTATTCTATCTACAACATTGCATTGGTGATGTTAAATTTTCAATTATCAATTCTTACATTTTGATGAAACCCCAGAAATGAATGGGTTGTAATCTACAAGTAAAAATTAAGGGTTAAAAATAATTTCAGTACTTCTGTAGAAGTTAAGGGTATGAATTTTTGAGTAAATACTTAGTGGCTTGTGAACAGCATTTTTAATTTTTTTTAAATTGTTATCTTATTGCAGCCAAATAGTAAATAATAAGTTTATTCAAGACTAGAATTCCGTAAACTGAAAAAAAGCATGGAGATAGTCTAGGAGAAGTACATTTATTTTTTTAATGTTCATGAACTCTCCATTCCATTCATTCATAGGATGGTTCTTTGTAATGAATTGTACTTGTTATTAAAACATATATTTGGATAACAGTAATTGGTCAGTAGTTCTCAAATTTATGTAAATGCATAGGAACCCAATTACAATTTTAAATATTTATATAAAATGTCTTATTTTTCTCCTGTTGATTTCTAACAGAGAAGATTTCCTTAATGCTTTTGAACATCAAAGACACATTTTGATAAGTACTTATGTGCTGACCCCCTAACCACTATTTCAGAATTTATTTTGCCTCATCAAAGGTGAAAAAGCAAAATATATGTAGATTTTCTTTCCCTAAAAGAGAATTTATACATGGAATAGGAGTTAGTTGTCTTTGCTAGATAGGTGGAAATCTAGTCTTTCCCTGGTATTAGTGATGAAAAACATGGTTTCTGATAGAATATCTCCAGAAAGTCAAGAGTCTGGAAACTGACTTGGGATGATCTTCTGGTTCAGCAATACTTTCACTAGGGAAAATGTTAGGACAAGAGGAACAGCACTGACTGCACCACAAGCTGTTGCATGCACAAACTAAACATGAATTGTCAGGTTAATAACCTCTTCATGGATTTCTCCTACCGAAGACTTATATTTTAAAATATACTGACAATAATATCTGCCCTTATATTGGCATTGATTTTTTTTTTTTTTTTTGTTTTGTTTTAGGATGCTGCCAAATGGACAGAAAAAGTTCACAAAAGCTTATGTGCCCATTACTTGTTACCTTACTTAATATTTTTCTGGTTTGATAGTCTTTCTCCCATATACCTGTAACAAAAACTTGTTAAACACAAAATGAAAGAATTTTCCTTTACAAACCAAATCCATGTGTGGATATATATATAATCCAAGATGTTGCTATCACATTATATATTAGTTTGTATTCCAGTGTAGTAAGCCAAGACCACGTTTGCTACGTGCTTTACTTATTAGATTTGTTCTAAACAATGTTGTCTGGATAAAGGGTGAAAAATGACTTTCAAACACCAGATTCATCACAGCCGAATCTGTAGGGAAAATTTCTCTGAATGCCTTGTTCCAGTATAAAGGAGGAACACTTAAAAATATTGAATGTGGCAGTTTAAAGCAATAAAATTTACTTATCCACATCTGAGTTTTAAGAAAATATTTTCCCTTTTTATTCATGTTTAGCATTCATTGCTTTATGATTGAATAGCAGCATCTTATGAAGCTGGAGTGAGTTGCCTATACACACTTGCATGCATTTCTTACTTGGAACAATCTTAAGTGTTATCCTCCCTCTCCTAATTAAACATAATCAATTATAGCCTAAGTAGGGGCTATGAAATTTCATCCATTATGTGAATATGTGTATTGTCTGTAGTGACAGCCACTAAAATACAGAGCTGGTTGAATTTTTTTTAAGACTCAGATACAGGTTTTTGAAAATAACTGTTGAAAAATAATTTCATTAATTACATCATCTCAAAAAATCTTGCATAATTTGAGGACTGAAAGAAAATGCTTTTCCAAATAATTTGCAAGCATAGTTTGGCTGCCTCTAATAATAGATAAATGGTTCCAAAAAGAAAAATTATCCCATCTGAAAGAAAAGCTTTGTGTCTTATTTCCTTTATCTTTGGGGAAAAAAATAAAATTAACTTTCCAGGTTTTGGTGAAATTTCTTTTCTTGGAGATACAGTTTTATGATGTTTTGAGCCTTCCAGACACTTCAAACTGATTAACCAAAAATGCCATTTCCTTGCTTAATCTGACTGTTTTATTAAGCAACAGGTTTAACTTTTATTTTTCTGTCAGGAGCCTGTAAATTTAGAGACAACCACTAGAAAAAATTTTGAATAAATGAACCAATAGTTTTAGATTCCAGTATCAATATTTACTTTAGAGCTTGAAAACTTAAATGAGATTAACCCCTTAATTCCGAAAAAGTAGATCAGTTATCATGGATGAAGAACTGAAATTATAAGAGTAATGTCCTTTGTGATTGTAAGTATTGAACCTGCTGCATGTTAATCTGTGTTAATTGGATGCAAGCAGGTCCCTTACAGTCTTCCTGAGAAGAAACTCTCATCTTCCTGTATTTTTTTAGCTTTTAGTAATGGAGAATAATCCAATATTCAGGAAACTGGATTGCTGGCACTGGCTGAGCAGCGAAACCTGAAATGCATGGTACAATCCCAAGGGGAGGAAGAGCTAGTCACACAGATGAGATTCATAAGCAAACTGCTGCTGGAGGGACAGTTCTGGCAAGTGGGGAATTTGAAGGTCTAAAGCTCTGTAACACCAGAAACTCTTGAACTGTAAACCCTGCTAGAAGTTATAGATAAGTCATGTCTGGCTGTAGGGAGGGAGACAATATATCACTGACCTTGGAAAGTGCAGCCTGATAAACACAAGGAAAATCCCTTGCTGATAAAAAAAATCTTCTGCTTCCTAGTTCAGTTAAGGAAAAAAGTGAAAACCCAGTTAACTGAAACTCAATGCTTCTGGCAGAATTAAATGTGCAAATAAACTCTGAGCACGTGGGTTGTACTATGTGAAATCTAGAAATCCCTTTGAACCTTCATGATTTTGTGACTATGTACTTTTACCTGATGGACTTCTTGTCATGGAGAGCATTGTTGTATATTGAATCCTTCTGGGATTTTCTTTCCCAGAGTATAAGCACTGTTGCAAGTGATGCTGATGCAGTGCCTTCAATCCTACATTTTTGCTAATTGTTATTCAAATACGTCACTCATTCACTTAAAATTGATAGCTGTAAGCCCTTTTACAGTAGCACCTTAATCACTGGAGGCTGTTTACATGCTAAATTGTTAGACTTTCACTGGACCAAGTTAGAACCTAATGAATGTAGATCATCTGAAAATAAAGCCTTGACTTGTAACCTCGAGTATGAGTGGGGCTTTTAAATTGAACACACTAAAATACAACGGATAGAAAACACTGGATTCTGCCATGATGAAGTTCACACTTGATCTGTGCATGAGAGAGTTTGGGTGGGGCTCAGATTAGATGGCTTACAAGTTTGGAATCCAAACACTTTCTTACATTACAATGCACAAGATGTCATTGAGTAAGGAGTACAGTAGAGGTATGCATGATCTTAGATATGTTAGATGTTAGGCAGGAAGCAAAAAAATATTTGAGTGAATTTCTTATTATGAATTATTTGTCCACAATCAAGTTCCAGTGGTCTGCTTCTCCTATGTTGTGCTAAACATGAGATATCTATCTCTGATTAATTTGGAAATAAAACAGTGAAACTGCACTGTGCAAATGCACAGTTATTCAGCTATCATTTATGCTAAGGAATTTTCCTCTATTAACTCATCATTTTGAACTGAAATACAGTAGCTGAAAGTAACAACTCACTTTGGTTTCTGTTTCTATAAAACGAATTTGAAAGATGGAGTTAGCAGCAGACTCGTAGTTGCAAGAAAGGACTACACATCTATTAGAAATGGGGTTTAGTGACACACATTTTTTGCCCTTAGTCAATAGTGAGGTTACTCACTATAATAAATGTGAGTGTGCCATGCCCAGGTCTTTCTCAGTCTTGCACTCCATGCTCTTTACAGTCAGCTGCAGAAGACTGAATGAAAATTATGAGATTTTTACTGTAGGAGATTTTACTGAGCATGGGAGCTTGAAATGGTCCTTGCTCCACACTCCTTGATGGTTATCTATGCAGCCCAGTTTGAGAGTTCAATTTAAATACAAGCTCCATGGTTGGAGGAAATAAAGATTATGTGCTTGAGAGTGATTTTGTGAATAAAGAATATGGAACATGATTGAGAAAGAAGAATTTGGTCTTGAGTAATGGTTGTTCTGAGAGCATCCAGGTATTAGAATAC
This sequence comes from Poecile atricapillus, assembly GCF_030490865.1. NCBI lineage: Eukaryota > Metazoa > Chordata > Aves > Passeriformes > Paridae > Poecile > Poecile atricapillus. Next base: position 50,542,422 of record NC_081250.1, on the reverse strand, counting down.
ATAGAAAGATTGTATATCAGGAGATGATTGAACTGGGGTGTCATCAGCTAAAAAAAAAATCAAAGAACTTTGCAACCAGTATTTGTAGGTCAACTGTTAAGATTCCTGTTTTCATGTAGCTGCAAACATTTAAACCAAAGCCCCAGTTAGTCATTCATTTCCTTAATGTTTTAATGGACTGTCTCGTCCATTTTGTAGATCATTTATTCACTGAGTAAATTGAGTGTAAATGTTGTAAGATGTGTTGCAACTTCTTTCTTTGCTGTAGTTCTTTTTATTAATGAGTAAGTTCAGCAGTGTAATAAGGATTGAGACCTGTTTTGGCCATTTACTGTGCAAGAGTCAGAGCTGTCTTTTTTTATTGACCTGGAGCGCTTGTGATTTACCTTTTTAATAAACAGTGAAAACATTATTAGAGGCTAGCTGTTTTCAAGTAAATTAAGTTCCTTACTGTACCTGGTTTTAGAGTTTAATTATATACTTTAATGTTCCCATTGAGATCCAGTGTCAAATGATGGGTTTCAAAATGAAGAACAGAACTAAATGTATTTATGATTGCAAAGAATGCTTCTGGCTTGTAAATCAGCATGATAAAATACAAAAAAAACAGACTTTCTTTAGAGTATCTGAATTATACATATATTTTTACCAGATTTATTTTAAAATACTATAGCTAGAGAATAGTAGATCATAGGGAATATTCTGTTGCATCTAGTTCATATTTGCAAGGTGCCTGAATTTTAATTTTCACCATCGTAAATGAACCATATAAAGCTATACATATGAAAACTTTTCAAAGTGTAAAAACTCATGTGCAGCCATCAAAGCAGTATTTTTATTGATGCTGAATCTCTTTTTTTCCCTAGGAATAGACTTCTTGAAATAGACTGTATCTCTTAGCATGCATTGTAATTGACTTTTTGGAGTCATAAAGCAGAATAGATTGTGGAAAGAATAGTTTTTGTCTGAGATGAAGATTATCTTGGTTACAGCCTTAGTTCTCTCTGGCACTGGTAGTAGTCCACTATAGGAGACTACTGTGTACTGCTCAGTATGATTTACTTTGCAAACTGTGGTTTGAATGCATAAGCTTAAAAGAGAATTGTGATGTATACTATAAATACATTCATTTTCTCATTTATCCACCTTATGGTAAAAACATAGCATATATAAAAATATAACCATTTACTTTTTAAATTAATTATCTTTTTGAAATATGAAGAATTAATGAAAGAAAATTTGCTTGAAAATCATCAGCCAAAAAATCATTAACTTTACATTGTTAAGTTATTGAAAAATCATCCTATTTACACACACCCTTAAGAAAATAATTGTGTAGTGTACTTGGAGGCTTCATCTAAGTTCATAAAATTTTCAGATGCTTTAGTGCTTTCTTCTGTGTATATGATAACTAATGGAAGTTAATTGAAACTGCAGAGAACTTCACTGTTTTGTACACTCACCATAAAATTATTGCCTTGAGCAACTATTACATGGTATAAAAATTTAGTTTAATAGCAACAAAAAGAAGCCAGTTTTCCTAGTCAGAAAAAAGAAGTGGGAGGACACACACATACATAGATTTGGGGACATAGGACAACTTTTAGCCTGGTCATTACATTACATATCTCTATATATGTTCTATATGCCTTCAGTTTTCTTTCTTTTTAATTTTGCTTCTACTTCTTTTTCATTTCATTTTTCACATTTGTTTCTTATTAGACCGAAAACTACAGCAAAGCTACATATTTAGACATTTCCACAAGAGTTAGAAAAAATAGTAAATACCACCATTACAATAACTACAATTTGTATAGTAGGAATATTATATTAGGATAAAAATAGGGGAAAATATCTGTGCTTTGAAATTCTGGAAAAAAAAGTACCAAGTGTTTTTTATATATCTTCAGTGGATATTGTGCTCAGAACTTGGCAAAATATTCTCACTACCTTAGGGAATACTTCCTCACAGATTTATTTGAAGAGTTTCTGGCAGGCATATAAAAAAATAAGTGTAAAGTTCATGTCATTTACCCAAGAATTGAGTAAAAAATGCACCTTGGCAAAACACTCTTACTGCTTTGATACTGCATTGCCATATATGCACTGTATGTAATGTAAAGGAAAGCAAGGAAAAAGTTCTACACCTCCGTGCAAAGGTATTTTTTCTCCTTCAAACACTGACATCACTTGACAGATAACAACAGGATTCAGGCTTAGTGCAGTGGAAACAAAGCAGGCAAGAGAAATGCAAGATTGATTTTCCTTCACCATGTGCTTCTAGAATATAAATAAGTACACATTATTGTATATGCAACATACATCTGTAGCTGTATTAGTTTTTTGGGTTTTTTTTTAAATCTTTGTGGCAGGTGCATTGCATTTTGAAAAAGGGAGTAAAGGCAGTGTCAGTTTGGCTGCAGCAGAATTCAGGCCAGAGCTGCCCAAGTCCTTACAGCTGGGCTGTAGTGCCTGAAGGCAGTGCTCAAACACGGTACCTTTGGCTCTCTGGCTCATTGTAAGAAAACGTAAAAGAGGAGGCAATCTTTTGACTGCTGTGCTGGGCCATGGCTTCCTCTTTTTTTTTTTGTGAAATGAGATGTAGTAATGCATCTTTAACATGAGCTCAGCTAACTTATTTCCACTGAGGCTTGAGCTGCAAAGACCCCAGTGGAAAATTCAACATGCTATCTTGTTGACAGCACATGGAACTGAAATGAAAAGGTAGATTAAGATTTTCTGAAGAAATTTCTCTATCTGTAGGTTTTTTGTGAGTAATAACAAAATGGGGTTTTATTTATTATACCATCTCATGATGGTATTATTTTGAGCCTTATCCCTTGCTTAGTTAGAAGAAAACATTATTTTTTTGCTGTTAAAATATGTAAACAATACACCGCTTATGTGCTTATATTTCCCATAACAATATTTTTAGTACCCGTGACTAATAGCTATAAGTGAAACTACAGATGTGGAATAGTTTGGGCCAGCCAAAGATGCTTTGATGTGTCTCTAATATTTTTGGATAGTAGATAATCAGCATATGGTTGTTACCATCTATTACTATACCACTAGCACCTTAGATGTAAGGTTCAAACTATGGGGTAAGAAAAAAATGCCAAAAATGAGGACCTTTTCCCTAAAGATCATTTAGTCTAAACAGCCAATTTAAAAAATGGAGGAGAGATAACAGAGTGAAAAAATGCCACCTAAGGTCACTGCCTGTCAGCTGTACAGAACTTTTGTATCTTTAATCCCACTGAAATATTCTGTACAGGCTTTGAAGAGTCGATCATTCAGAGATCAGTAGCAATTTAAAAATATGTGTACATGTTAAATTTGTAATTTAGGAGGAGAAACATATTGCCAAGGTTTTTGTTCACTGTATGGTAAACATTTTTCTGGAAAGCACTTTCCTGTTCTGCTTTGTTTTGATCACTGTTATTTTACTGTGTCAGAAAGCAGAGAATTTTTTTAGTAACTCCAGGCAGTACCTTGATCAAAGTAGCTAAGTAGCTGTGAAGAAGTCTCAGTATCTGATGTGTCTTTGTGAATGAGCACTTCTTCATTCTTAAAGTGTTGACATTTAGGATAGTTATATTTCTTTCACAAGAAATGGAGTAAATAGAGAAATTCTGGAACTTAATTCTAATTTGGGGCTGTTTCTTTATAATTAGTTAATAAGTTGTTTTAGAGCATCAAATAAAATATCATCAAATATACCTGATGCCCTGATCAAATTTTGCCAAATCCTGCATGTAGCCAAAATACAGGACAAAAGCACAGGTAGAAAGACCTGTGAATGGGGTATAGCTTCCTTTGAGATTTGTGAATAGTAATTTGTCACCCAATATCCTGCCAATCTTTGCAAGGCTTTCTGAAATACTTTTAGAGGAAAATTGATGATGCATTTACTAATGAAAGGACTTTAATGTGATCTTAGAAATTTACTGGGATAAGGCCTAACACATCTCCCTAGCCAAAGGAAAGTGGTATTATATTTTCATTGTTTTAGCAGTGTTTTCCAATCTATCCATATATTAGGAAATCTAGCACAGCAGAAATCAAATTGTACGTAATCAGATTTGTACTTCCTATTTCCATGCATTTGAAAAAAAAAAAAATCATGTTTTCTTTCCCCCTTCTTTCTTAATTTTCTTCTCTTTCTCCCTTTCCTTTTTTAACTTTATCTTTTCTTGTGAAGCTTTTCCCCATTGCACCGGTAGCCTCTGCCCACAGTCACTGACTGCAAGTGAAAGTTTTTCATGTGATGGCTTAGGTCTCTTTCCTACTAATGCTGATAGATGAGCGGCTAAGGATGAGAAAAATTATATATTTACACTGCAGTTACAGGAATTATATGGTTTACTGTCTAAGCAGCATTCTGCACTATGGTAATTATCATGATATTAAATAGCTGAGTGTCATCATAGCAAGTACACAAGTCATTACTACAATCTTCATATGATAACTTAAACATAATTGCTGTGTAATCTTCAGGTGATTGAATTATCATTCAGACCCATGCTGACAGTACAGCAATGTAAAAAAAAAAAAAATCTGCTTAATCAAATATTACTGCAGTTTCTTTTTTTTAATTGAATTATTTTCAAAACATGAAAATTCAGGGACAGATTCTGGAAAAATGTGGATTTTTTACTCAGCTTTGTTAAAGTGTGTAATATAAATTTTCTTCAAAGAATGAGAACACACATGTAACTGTAACAATGATGTAGGAACAGAAGGGATACTTGCTTTATCATGGACATCTTGTGGTGTCCACAAAATCGTGTGGTCCTGATCAGCTCTGGGTCAGATCCCTGACTGTTAAGCTTTTCCGGATGTTACAAAGTGGTACCAGCTGGCCTTAGGGGAAAACTGATATACCTCATACAGAAGTCCCTGTAACCATCAGAAAGAAAATTTAAGAAATTGTATGGAAGACAATCTCAGACACTGCATGAGGAATCACCTCTTTATAATGTATATGTGGTATGAAGGTTACTTAAGGTGTAATGTCCCTCATTTTTCTTTCATTTGTAACACTTGTGCAAGGCAGTTGTATGTAGATTCAAAAGAGCAAGGTCTCTATAGCAAATTTGCTTTACATAAAAGTATGATTTTTGAGATAAAGGGGTGATTTTCATACTGCATTTTTTTTCTATAAATAGATTTCATGTTTTTCTAAAATTTGGTTTTTTCTTTTTCCATAAACTACATTCAAAAATCTCAAGAATTAATTTTTCATATCTCTTGATGGCTTGCAAGGGAAACAAAACCTACAGGTTCATATAATCTTTGTTACACTGTTTTTCTAACAATTTACATTGTTTCTTAAAAAACTAATTATTCCAGAAGTAATGGGTTTACTTGAGTCATGATAACCCCATTTCTGAAATCCCATTTTTTCCTTCTGAATACTTCTCATCTATACCCAAGTAAATGTCTCTTCTTTCATGCTGATAACTTCTAAATGGGTTTCTTGCACAACAAATACAGCATATCATATTGATATTTAATTTTGAGCTGAATCCCATGCCTGGATATTTTCATTTGGAAGAACTACATCAGGCTGAGAGTTCTAATACTTAAAGCTTAATATATATATATTATTGAAATTTGCAATTTAACATGTGGTTTATAAAGAAAAGTGATATTTCTAATATATATTGCTGAATTCTGACAAAAATGAGGTATATTATGATAATTATGGGATATCACAGTCATTTGTAAGGCTTGTATTTTACGTTCTGAATAAAATTCTTCACAATTTAGTTGCATAAACAATAAAGGAATCACAGTTTATCACTTCTTTGGAAGCCTTTGCAGGTTGAGGAAGATTTGTCTGTGTAAATTCAAATTGAAATATATGTAGTTAGGCATAGTATACATAGTTTTTTAATGGAGTTTTGAAAGTCTTCTTTGTTAATTATACAACAGAAATGTCTTTGTCTCTGTGTTTTTGAGAGGGGATGAAAGATTTAAATTAATTTCCACCATAATTACAAAAACAAGTTAAGAATTTTGAAAAGTTGCAAGCAATCACTGAAAAGCAGACCACAGAAGAAGGAAAAGGTCAGATGAGGTTGAAAAATATATATATAAATACATATATAATATAAAATATAATATATATATTTATTATATATATATAAATATATATAAAATATAAAATGCCATCCTTAATTTCATTCTGAGCATGAATGAGTATGGTATGTCGATAAGGAGTATAAATGTTTTTGAAGAACATGAGGAATTTTACTTAACGACTATTGAAATTGTTAGTTGTCAACAGTGAGGACGAAATCTTCATACAAATAGTTGCTAAGACACTGGTGATTTCATTATTAGCAGCTTACAAAGGAGATTTCTTAAATCTGTGTAAATTTTTAGAGATAAATATCTGTTTGAAATCTTTTGCAGAACTCAAGTGACAAGATTCAATATTCAGCATAAATGAATCAGTTAAATGGAATCTGCAGCTATTTTTACTTAGGATCTAGCATGTGGAAAATTGATGTTCATCCTTTAGAGTAGAGATTACGTCATGAATATAAGACAACCTGAAATTTTATAGTGTTATTATGCAATATTTATAAAAATATTGGATTGATTTTAAATGTTTGTATCCCTCAGTTTCCACATATTTTGAACAAAATCAAACATAAAAAAAAAAAAAAATTAGTTCAAATTACAGAAGTTGTTTTTTTCTTCTCAAAATTAAGTGAGGTCACAACTTACCTGCCATTTCCTGAAATAGACAATATCTGTTTTACATAAAGTCTAAAATTGCCAGGCAGTAACCCTGGGCTCATATTTCATTGTTTACAGTCCTTACAGATACCTATAGTGAATTTTAAAGTATCTAATGATTTATTAATGACCACTCAGAGGTTTACCTTTCATTTTGAGCTATAATTAGGAAAATGTACATGGCAGCAACTGCATTTGAGAGAAACTGAAAGTCATTAAGTACAGTTGTAGCATTTTTCCTCACAAATCTGATTTGTTTCTATTTTTGCATTATGTGGATTAAATTTATATTCTGCCTGGTTCTTACTTTTTATGCTATTAAATTGTGGTCAAAAGAAAATGTATTTACAATGCATATCACATTTGCACATTTTTTATTCTGTTCAGGTACAATCTGCATATGTCATGTCTGTTTTTTCTAATGGCCATAGGAATATATAATCGCTCATCAATGATTTTATTTTCTTTTTCCTTTAGGGGCTGATGTTATCAATTTTGATGGCCATGTAGTGTTGCCATACAGATTCAGGAATAAGAAAATGAAAACACTGAAAGATGTAATCTCTCTGAAATTTAAGACCTCTGAAAGCGAAGGTGTAATATTCCACGGAGAAGGACAGCAAGGAGACTATATCACCTTGGAACTGAAGAAAGCCAAACTTGTTCTAAATTTAAATTTAGGTATGTTTTATTTGTTTAGTTTTGTGGTAGTTTTTTAGCTCTCTCACAAAAATTTCAGGTCAAACATTTCATTCTCTTTCCCACAGTAATTTGATAAGCTACATCATTTAGTCAGATAATGTGTTGAAAATGTTGCTAATTCCCTTTCTATATTTTCATATTTTGTATGTTGGGGGAGTGTGCGTGCATTTTTAGTTCCATCCTGTCCCTTTTACTCTGTGTGACATACTATGAAAAGAAGATCATACAGAAAAGCAAGATCAGCAATATATTGTCATTACTGCAAACAAAAAAATAAAATAGCACACCAGAATTATATTTGGCCTCAGCTGTGGCTTTGTGTGAGAGAAGGACACTGTCATCACTTCTGGATAAATAAAGGTCACCCCTAGGAACCTTGCAGAAAAAAAAAGTATCAGTCTAGGAAGCTACAGGCTGCATGAAGCTGGAGTTCAGCAGCCTTCCTAGAGTCTGAAAAGCAGGGCTAGGAAAGGAAAAGAGATAGTTTTATCAGGGAACCTTATGATGACATTTTTCTAGTTCCAGTCCTCTCAATAGAGGACTGTAGGTTCACATATGACTGGATTTAAAAAGTACATTTATTATGAAAAAGACCCACATTTATCTGGTTTCAGGTATTTTTCCCATTCAAACAAAAGAACCTTAGAAAAAGATTTCATGCCATTTTCCTTAGTTCTCTTATAGACACTTGAAGAGTAAATTGTTCCATTTGTTATTTACATTGAATAATACTTATTTCCACTAGCATTTTCTCCTGTTCTTTTCCTAACTATCAACATGAACAGATGATGAGGAAAACACACATTCCTATAGCAGTTACTTAGTTTTAAAAATTTTAATTGCAGTAGTAACCCTTTAATTTCCTGTTCTTCTAAATTCTTCAGCACAAACTGTCTTTATAAGCTATTAAACTTGCATATATATGTTCAGTGAGGATATGCTTAAATCATTAGGCTGATAAATGGGACTAGGCCCTGCGACACACACCCAATAAACAGATGTAATGCTTTATGGTGTTATTATTCCTCTGTCTGAGAGCATTGTCTTTGCATCAGACAGTAGAAAAGGATGCTCAGCTTGCCTGGTGAGATCCAGTGACTTAGTTTCAAACACCAGGGTCTGGGGGAAAGATGGGGAGACAGAAGTGGATTTAGGTTTCACTTTGCATTGCATTTGACTTTGCGTTGAAGAAACTGAGGCTCAATGACATGCATGCAATTTTATTTTATTTTTTAATCAACAGGACCATTTGCCTTCAGCATAAAGGCAAGATGGTCATTTGTAGAGAAGTAATATCTTAAGCCATGGAAGTGTGATTTGCCAGAATATGTTTTCAGCATGCACAAACTTTAATGTCTCAGTTGCAAGCATTCTTGAGGGTAAGAAATTCTCAGCCTCAGAAATGCTTTAGGTCCTCATGTATTCAGAACATGGGAGATTGCATTGAGTTATTGAGCAGTGCAGCAATTTTTTACACTCACTGCTGAATTAGTCATTTGCTGCTTCAGTTGGGATCCATGCTATCAACCTTTGCTGGCTTAGCTATGTCAGTCAGATGGCAACGAGATGTGATTTCTGACTAGCACAGCTACACTGGCAAAAGCCCCTAGATAACACAGCAGAGAATTGCAAAATTGTACTCTTGCTAGTAGTTTGACTTCCAGAATAGGAAGATGGCTTCAGGATAACAGACCAAAATAAGCTGTATTAGCAGAAGACGGTTTTTGCTGTTGTTAGCTCAGTCTGCACTGAGCCTTTTCCCCTCTGCTTGCTGGTATAATGATACTGGTAAAGGGCACAAAGCATAGAACTCAGGAGTGAAAAGGCTTTTTTTGCCAAAGTCTGTTATCAGGCTCCATGTCCTCTACACATTCATAAATCAGTACAATTCCAATGCAGCTCAGGATCTGGCCCAGAGGTGAAAGCTTTTCTCTTCTGTAGTGTAGGAGTGAAGCAGAAAACCCTTGATGAAAACATCTTTACAACTGGAAATTGGTATTGCTTCTCAGGTTCATTTCCAAATAACTGCTATTATGAATTTATACATATATTTATACAGTTCAGTGATCAGATACCTGCTGTATTTGGTCTAGCTATTTATATTGGCGGCAGCAACTCTCCACTGGGCAGATCTCAAATTCACAGCAGACTGATTTCTTCCAGTTTATTGCACGTCTGGTATAATTCAGGAGAAACATTGACAAAGAAAGAGGAAAATGGTTGTCTAACTAGTATGATGTGAGAAATGCTATTGTATCTGTTCTCAGGCAGCAACCAGCTTGGCTCTATTTTTGGCCACACATCTGTGACAACAGGCAGCCTCTTGGATGATCACCACTGGCACTCCATCATCATAGAGCGCCACGGGAGGAACATCAATCTCACCCTCGACAGACACATGCAGCACTTCAGAACAAATGGAGAATTTGATTACCTGGACTTGGACTATGAGGTAGACAGTGAAACTTTCTCCTCATTCAAATTGGTTCTATAAAGATAAGTCCAATAAGAAAGCTAACATAATTTAACATGTTTTCTTAATTTTTCATACATTTGTTTTGATTACTTATTTCCTTATATTTCCTGAAACTTTCTTTCCAACAGCTCTCTCTCTTAAGTGTAAATTATGTTTCCCTTAATGAGCCTACCAAATCCCATCTGGTGTAACAATCATCTCAGGTCTTTGTTTTAAAGTGGGAGATCCGTGTTATTCAGCAAGACAGGCTGAATACATGATTTTAAAAATTTCTAAAAGCAGCTGCTCTAAGCAGGAAGTATATTTTAAAAAGTATGGTGCAATATGTTGTTCCACTCAGGTGATAATTTTGCTCTTGAATCAGGAAGCCTTAATCTGTGGTGTTAGGATTTATTTGTAGCAAAGGAAGCAGGTGAGGAGCTTTTTATTAATACAGATCTTGATCTGTCCTGTCTTAGGTAGGTAGATACATCCTTGTATTTTCACAAATATGGCATCAGTAACTTCTTTTTAGAAAGAAGTGATGAAAAGTAAGGAAAATTGTAAGAAAACTTTAATCAATCGGGTTAATACACACAAGTGCTGGTAGTAATTAAATATGGTCATGTTGTTTGATTACACTACAGCTTCAGCTATGATGAACTTGTTCAAATCCTCTAATCTGCAATGAAGTTCAACACGTTGGTGATTGCAATCTTTGTATATTTTCTTAGACTCTTTACTCTTTCTAATGTGAATGAATTTGGTTGGCTATACCAAACATGTAATTTCCACCCTTATAAATTTTTAAGATCTAAGAGCAAATATAAATGATGTCATGGAAAAAAGTTTGAATTAACTTATTTATTTGTATTTTACAATTTTTACATTTTTTTCCCAAGAATATATGAATATTTGAAAAACATACTTATAATTGTAATGCTTCTGAGTCAAATATTTGATTATATTCCAAAATATGTTTATGAATACATTATTTGCTGACAGTTCTACTGAGAAGATAAGAAGCAAATTTGCCTGTACCTCTATTAATTATTGAGCACTGAAGATCTGAACTGAGCTACTTAAAACTCACATAAATAGATTTTATTAAAGGGTTTCAAGTGAATGAACTACAGAAAAAGGCTGAATGCCATAAGCCAGGGTTGTGCAATTTGTGCACATACATATATATTGCATATAAAAAGTGTATCCCTGGTAAGAGATGAACTCAGTGTATTCACCTTCCCATCCTCTCTGCATAAAAATGCCTCACTGGCAGTTCTAAAGTATACATTTCATTTTCCATATACACGGATCTCTTTGTGTTTAGCTGAACTTATTTGAGTGTGTGTGTGTTTACATTTCTGCAGTTCATATAAACTCAAGAGATTTATTCTCTTCCCCTTCCTTTCCTCAGTATTATCTCACTGGTTTTGGAGCTTGACACCACAGACTAAATTTAAAGGTGTTGTCTTTGTGATTAACAGGGAATAAAGCTGAAAGAATCAAAACTATTTTTTACAGACAAAATAGTTTCTAGGTTAATCTCTTTCAGAAAAGTAAACACAAAAGAGGAATAAACATTAATTCTGATTACATTTTCAAAATCAAAAAATAGTCTCTTAAGTTGCTCTTTACACACTGTCACATTATTTTTCTTGCTTTTTCTTCAAAATGTTTTTCTATTAAATCTTTACATTTGATTTTATCCAAACACATTATTATAATATGCATAAAATATTTGACAACCATTAAAATATTAGTCCCATTCTTCGTGTGAAGAGCTGTATCTTCTCTAAAGTCAAGTCAAGTCAATTTGCAATACCTGAGGATATCCCCACAAGACTTTTACACACCAAAAGCTTGTGTGTGTGGTTTATAAAGGTTTTAGGTTTCAGCTATATAGTTTTAGCTCTTTGTATATGCCAAGTGGAAGCCTCCTTCTTGGAAT